>NC_138066.1:11644845-12181669 GCF_964194185.1 Rhinolophus hipposideros
GAGTCCCTTGTGTGCTATATCCTTCCTCCCACCTCTAAGAGAGACAACGTGATGTTGTTACTCCTTGGAGTAAACGAGGCTATTTTCTTGGTGAAGGTGTACTCTGTGCCAGGCACTGAAGAACCAAGCTCCTTCACATGTTATCCCCAAGAGATACACATGTGAGAGTCAGCAGCTCAGCAGTGCATTTCCATGAAATATTCTGGAGTGATAATCTCCGCTGCCTCAAATCCTCTGTAGAATAAAGCAAGGTGTACAACAGACACGCAGAAAAATGACTCCAGCCAGCTTCCCACTGGTCATCCTCAGGACACAGCGAGAGCCTCATCCAAGCCTAGGGAATCTTAGGAAACCTGGAGCCCAAACCAGCCATCTTCAAACAGTACTGATGACAGCCTCTGACGTGGTAGCAGGCTGTCCCTGGCCCAGGGCCATCAATCTCACCCAACTTTTGATGGGATTTCAGACCCTCTGCGCAGGTTCCTGAGCCTCTGTCCCCAGGTTTGTTAAATCCAGCCTTCTCTTTCTGCCTTGCTTTCTTGTCTCACATACCTGCCTCAGGTCTCCTTTCTGGCCTGGCTTCTGGATTGTCTTACTTTTGGTGCCTGCCACCCAAATCTCACTTAGTTACAAACATGAAATGCTCATTTGGGGCAAACTAGGACTACAGGAAGCTCAGTGGTGGCTCACTACACACAGAAGAGACATTCATGATCTACAAATTCTCACCAGGGTTATACTTCTTTGCTTTAACCATGCCCGTGTCAACTACATATTTTATTCCTGTAATGGTTATGGAGGTTTCAGCGATGTTGGTTGAAATGATCACTTTGCGATAGCCCTAAAAGGAGGAAGAAAACCAAAAAGCCGTATGACACACATATGATTCAGAAGTTTTAAAACATATTCCTTACCATCAACTTCCACAATGCAATCATCATCAAGAAAAGATGACTTTGTTATTAAAGACAGCTGATAATATTGATGGTCAGTCATTAAACTGGGTGGCGGAAGGAGGGATATTCCAGTCTTCAAAGCTTATTTTGAGGTGATGAGATGTAGTGAACAGGCACAGATTCAGAATTAGGTAGATGTGGATTGGGACCCTGGCTCTGCCAGTTACTTACTCTGTGCCCCTGGAGCAAGTGCTACTTCATTTCTCTGCGCCTCAGTGTTTATAAAATCATAACCTACCTTGCCAGTTCTTGAAAGGATAAGAGACAGTGTGTGTACAATGTTAATTAGCACAGTGCCTGGCACAGCATGGGCACCCAATAAGTGGTATTACGGACAAATGCGGCTTGTTACGTTGGACCTTAGAAGCATCACTCATTTACCTTTCATCGTTTGCCTTTGCACTCTCCCTCATCCCGACAACTGTTTCCCCGTTCTTACCACGACAGAACTGTATGTGTAGCTACACGTTATATTCCTGCAGCTTTTCAGCTACTGTATCGGGGGCCTGAGCATCCCGTCCCACACACCTCATCTGGAGTCTGGTGACAGGCGCATCTACAGGCCCCACTGGTGGATCCGTTTGCGTGCCCAGGGACGGGACTGGACAGAGGAGGTGGTGCGCTCACCTTTGGGGCCCCCTGGAAGACTCGGAGCTGCTGGGAATAGGGCAGGGAGGCATACAGAGGAAGGACCAGCATGGAAGGGCAGCCGTCTGGGAGGTGCTTTGCAATGTCTCGGCAGGTCTTGCTCATGGCTTCGATCTCCTCCTGACCCGTGAGGAACACCAGTATGTCCTGAGAAGAAGGGGCTTCCTATAAAAAAGGTGAAGTGCGATTACTAGAAATGCTTCACCTTGCAAAGGAAGGAACATCCAAGTGTTAAAAACACACCCATTCACCTGATCTTTCCTTGAAGTCTGTTCAGATATATTTGTAAAGTACTCGATGGCAAAATACTTAAAAAAATGTGTAATAATGCTATGTGTGTATATGTATATGTGTAAATATATATATATATATTTATATGTGTATATGTATATATGTAAATATATAAATATATATTTGTAACTAAGTGAAATTTGTGTATATGTACTTTTTTTAGTCCAGTATTAATAGGACAAATATTCAAAGGTACACACAGACAGTGTAAAATCTAAAACAGTCAAAACTTCGTCAATGGGAGGACTCATCAAAGCCACCCTATAACCTGCATGTACCTGCAGCTGTCATTCATGGAAAAGCCTCACCTCAAGTTGGCTTTTGGCAGTTAAACAAGGAAGACTGACCTTCTTCTCCAAATACTGTCGACATAGCAGTGAAGGCATAGCCCAGAAAGATACAGACACCACGAGAGAAAAATAGATCAGAAGTTTCAACCCATTTTGAAAGAGAGAGGAGATGGGGCAGAGGTGGATGACTTGACTGGGCAGCGGAAAGTCCAACCTGGGTGCCTGCTGACGGGGATGGTGACAAGAGACGTGCCAACTTCCCTGGAGAAGCCACAAAGACCAGGACTTGGGTGCAAGGCAGAGGTGGATTGTGGGAGGGTGAAAACCTAGGAATTGGCTCAGAGTCTGAGCGTGGTTGAACCCCCCAGCTCCCCTCCTCTACCCGATGCAGTCAGGAGGCTGGGAAGACACATGGTGACATAATGGGATTTTCAACACAGGAGGGTGGCAAAGGGAAGAATCAGGATGTCAGCTACACAGAGGCCCAGGAGAGCAACCTGTTCTGAACAGAAGAGCAGCATAAAGGACTCGGGAAAAAATTGGAAAATGTGTGAACACATAACAAATAGTCCTGATTGGCATATGATAGATGAGGGAACAGTTGGGAAAAAAATTAGCCATCCATACATAGAAAACTTGTACAACTGCGCTGTACGAGGAATATGGCACTGGGATGGTGCACCACTGACAATGTAGGGACATAATATTGCAAATACTGGTACTTGATTTAAAGAACATTGTGATCTAACCACACTGAGGATGAAGGAGAGATACAAAAGGTAGGGGAGGGGTCTTTCTAAATGCTCATCTACTATGGCAAAAATTAATGTATAATGCCAACAAGTCAACAAATAGCAATACAAGCAGGTTATTTTAGAAATATGAAAGTAATATCCAGGGGAAACAGAAAGTGGTTACGCTAAAGAGCAGGATCTGGGATGGGGAAGGAAAAGCAACTGCTGTTTTTTTTATGAGCCTTTTAGTATTAACTGCTTGACTCAAACTTCAAACTACACATGCGTCACTTAGATGAAAATAAAAATTAATTTTAAAAAGTTTGCCTCTAGATTTTTTGAGAAAGCTAACGGGAAGATAAAAACAGTCAATTTTATACAAATTAAACATAAATAAGGTGATGTACTCACTCAACTTTTTAAGGAAATGCTTAATAAAATGACAAGAGATTCTGAAATATTTCTCTAATACAGTTTTATTTTTAAAAAGAAAACTAAATTGGAATCCATTATTGGCTCAATACCAACTTTTTTTTTTTAATATGAGGCAGAAAATACCAGAAAACAACACATGTAGTAAAGGAGACAGTGTTTCATAAGAGTTATTTCAATTGTATATATTGTGTGCTAGGTTGCAACATAAAATGTGCTTCTTACTAAGGGTTATGGTCAAAAACAGTTTGTGAGCCACTGGAAAGTATTCTGGCTCAGCTGAGGGAAGACACCGGTCAGAGTTAAATTAGGTGTTTTTTTTTTTTTTTTTTTTTAGAGAAAATAAATGAGAGCTACCACGAAAGAGGATAAACCCCTGGCCATGCTCAGTGAATTCTTTATTCAGTGACATGGCTCACCAAGTTGTTTCCTTCGGGAGCTTCTCTTTTCAAGGCTGAGTGCTCTATCAAGTGCAAGGTAAAGCAGACCATGGCAGGAGCCACACCCACCCCTCACCTGGTGAATCTGGAAGACTGAGACGAGGGCAGCATGCAGGTAATCGTGCTGAGGCTGCTTGGTGTAAAAAATCTGGATGGGGTGCTGCCGACCCTCCAGGTAGAGGACGGGGGCGCCATTGAAATACTGAGAGAACAGGTCCACGTCCATTGTAGCTGACATCACAATCACCTAGTATGAGATGAAGAGGAGGATGGGAAACAGACATCGCCATGGCCTTTCTGTGTCCCTCCCAAGCCCTAGAAGTGGATGTCGAGAACTATGTCACTCCCGGCATGGCTAACTGTCTCCACAGTACTCAGGCAGAATGGGTGATGGAGAACATGCTGAGGAACAAACACAGGCCTCTTTCCCTAAGCGCACTGGACCTACTTTGAGAGGCAGCTTCCCCAGCTCCTTTCGCCTCTTCTGTGCAGCTTTCACCACTCCAAAGAGCACATCTGTGTGGATGGTCCGTTCGTGGGCTTCATCCAAAATGACACAGCTGTACTTCCGAAGCAGGGAGTCTGAAATTGCTTCACGAAGAAGCATGCCATCTGTCAGGAACTTGATCCTGGTGTCTTCTGAGGTGACATCATCGAAGCGCACTGTATAGCCAACCTGTGCAGAGAAATCAGTCACTCATCAAACACTTCATGAACACCCACTATGTGACCAGCACTGTGCCAACAGCAAACAAGGCCAGCACCGACACTGCCCTGCTCCCTCAGGAGGAGGCCGTCTGGTGGCAGACACAGACAAAGGACATGTACCTATAACTTTAATACAATGACAATAAGCATTATAAAGAATTTCAAACTAGCCTCCTACCCACAGCTTCTTAATAGTTTCAAGTGAAACTAGGTACAGATATGAAAGATGTCCAAGATGTTTTTAAGTGAAATGTATAAACACACACACACAAATAAATTTGACTTATGTATAGTTCTGGGATTCGTTCTCAAAACCCACATATATGCCATAGAAAAATGCTTAGTTTTTCTAGAAAGACATGTAGACAAAAGATGTAACAGAGGTTATTGAAGCTTAAAAATGCTCAAGAAAAACAGCTAATTTATCCAGCCTGCCAACAGATTTGAAAGCAAAGCAAATGGGATTGACAGCCTGTCAGACCCTTTGATTTCTTAGGAACTGGTTAAGAACTCTGAGATAGGTTGAAATAATTGTAGCAAAAAAGAAGCTCATGGGACGGCCGGATGGCTCAGTTGGTTAGAGTGCGAGCTCTTAACTAAAGAATGAAAACGGCGACTGGACTTGGAGCTGAGCTGCGCCCTCCACAACTAGAGTGAAGGACAACGACTTGGAGCTGATGGAGAAACACTGTTCCTCAATATTCCCAAATTAAAAAAAAAAAGAAGCTCACTATGTCTTATTCAGAAAAATAAAAGTGGGGGGGGGAGAGAAATGTTCGTAAAGGAGGAAATTAGGTACCAGCTTCCCAAGTTCAGTTCTCTTCTCATCTGAGACTCTAGCAGCGAGAGAGATGGCAGCTACTCGACGTGGCTGGGTCACAGCAATGATGCCCTGGCGGCTAATTCCCCCTTCATAGAGGTACTGCGGGAGCTGAGTTGTCTTCCCAGAGCCAGTTTCCCCTACGAAAGAAAAAAAGTCTCATTTAAATGCAAACTGAAACAAATTTCACCCAACAAATGGGTCGAAGTCAGAAGGAAAAGATAAAAGAAAATACTCTAAGTTGGCAAAGCCACAGGCAAATGGGTATTCACATATACCGCTGGTCGAGTGTTAATTGGAATTGTGTGTCATGAGACCAAATTACATTAGAAAAATCTTTAAAATGTTTATACCCTTTGATCCACAATTCCACTTGCAGGAATTGAGTCTAAGGAAACAATTAAAGATGTGTATAAAGATGTAGCTTCAAAGATGTTTCATTCGACTTTGCTCACGACAGCAAAAAATAACAATATAACAATATAAATGTTCAGCAACAGGTATAGTAAGAACATCAACTGAAATACAACTGTAATATAAAAATGTTGCACTATTCAAAAGAATAAATGAGATTTACATGTTCTGACATGAAGTGAAGTGCAGCGGTAACAAACTCCTCACCATTCCCTAGCCTGCCGCCTTCCTTCAAACCCTCTGCCTTCGCCCTCGGTATCATGAAATACCTGTTCTCACTATGTCGGCCTGGCAAACTCTCCAGGGTGAGCTAGACCCCGGGGCTGCACTGGTGACCTCCAGTGTGCTCCCTACTGCCCTGGTCAGCTCTCTTCCAGCACTGACCATCCTACATTGTGCGGAAGTATTTAAATGTTTCTGTGCTCCTCCAATCCCAGAAGCTCCTGGAGGGCAGAGAAGGTGTGCCTGTCTGTTTCCGGTGCATGAGCATCGCACACAGTAAGCACTCAATGTCGTTTTCCACCGTGGTGGGTTCCTTGAACAGTGCTTACTCAGAACAAAGACTCAGCAAACCCGTGTGTCCTTTCTCTCCTTGCTATCACCACACCATCTCCGACCTCACCGAGTCCTACAGTCCCATTATTCTTCCATGTGCTTCCCTCTAACTGCTCGTCCTTCCTGACCTAGCCAAGAATCATAGACTAAGAATTTGATTATTCTGGGCGTGGCTGGTTGGCTTAATGGTTAGAGCTCAGTGCTCATAACACCAAGGTCGGCTGTTCGCCTCCCACAGGGGCCAGTGAGCTGCGCCTTCCACAACTAGACTGAAAACGACTTGATATGGAGCTGATGGGTCCTGGAAAAAGCACACTGTGCCCCAATAAAAAATTTTTAAAAAGAATTTGATTATTCTGCACTCTTCCTGCTGAATGCACCAGGCAAAACCCCAGATGTGGATCAATGTCTCCTGGTCCATCTTTTCCGCTCCCACACCAGGCAGTTGCTGAGCATTGATAAAGCAAAATAACCCAACTGCAGACAAAGACCTAAGTTTGTCGTGGGGCCAAGTGCTCCTGGGCACCAGCACTATCATCCGTCCTTTTCTTTGTTTTTGCAGCCTATGTTTTTGTCCCTATCCTCCCCAAAGGCCTCCTCCTTGAGGCCCTGAAACTCCTACTCTCAGCAGAGTTCCTGCACCTATTTCATAAGAAAAAGAGAAGTCTTCAGATGTGACCTGCCCCTGCCAGCTTTTCTGCAATCCCATCCATTCTCATCTCCTTTCTCCAGCCCCACCTGCCCCGCTTCTTGGACATCCTTTGTTATAATCCAGACCAACTGTGCTTCTAGCCTTTGTTGCCAAGTGCAGCCCTTCCGTGCCCCCGACCTGTGCCCTATTAGTGCCACTTTCCATCATCAGCCTCCCTCTCCACTGACTTCTTCGGCTCAGCCTATGAATACTTCCTTGCAAGTTCCTCCCAACCCCCCACCTTCTGCTCAAAACAGAAGCCTGCTCCCACTGCCGTCATTCCCTCACCTCCTACATAGTCCTCAGCCCAAGGACAAAACAGCTCCTACCCCACAGCTCTGCTGAAACAGCGCTCCATGGGGTCCACGATTAATGCCTCGCATCCAAATTCAGTGAGCATTTTGGGGGTCCCTATATGCATTACTGGACCTCACTGCCGCATCTGTTCCCTCTCCTCTTTGTATAACTCCATTCCTTTGACGACCGGCCCTTCTGGGTCTCCTCCTCCTCATTGGAGGCTCATGCTCTCGGTCCTTTAGGAGCTCCTCTGACTTAAACGCGGGGAATCAGACTCCCTTGCAATCAGCTCCCACTACACAGCCCGCGTTTTAGTTAATGCACCAGAAACTACTAGTGCCCATCAGACCCGACAGCTTCTCGCCCCCACGGCGCCCCGCGCGCAGCAGGCGGAGGCCCCCCCTGCGTAGGACGCCCTCCCCCGGGCCCCACCGTCCCCGCCGCCTCCTCCCCGACGGGCTCGGCGCCACCCTTCTCAACTCCCCGGCCGCGGTACGCCTCCACCCTTCCACACGGAGGCGGAGTCTGCGCCTAACACGTCGGTCCCTCCCCCCGGGCTGTGCGGACCTCCAGGGCCGGCCTCTCCGACTCCTCCCAGGCCCTGCCCCGGGCCAGGCCACAGAAAAGGCGATCAGGTCTGTTGCGGAATCAAAAGAAAAAGGGTGAGAGGCACCTAGGAAAAACTGCTCTCGCAGAGCCAGGCACCGAGAGCAAGGGGGGCCCTGGCCGCGCGGCCCCTCACCGATGAGCACGGCGCTGTCCAGGTTTCGGAGCTGGGCCAACAGCTGCCCGCGCGCCTGGAAGATGGGCAGACCCCGGCGCTGCAGCTCCACAGCCTCCCGGTAGGGGCTGGCCGGGGGCTGGGCCGGGGGCCGCGGCTGCCTCCGGCCCCCGCCGCCGCCGCCGCCGGCACTCGGCAGCATCACCACTCGCCGCGTGGGAGGGCAGGACGCCGCGCGGCTCGGAGGCCCACAGCCCGGCCGGAATCTCTTGGCCGGCGGGAAGCCCGCCTCCTCGGGCATGTCGGGAGGGCACAGCGACGCGAGGCGCGAGGGCGGCAGCTGCGGCAGCTCCCGGGAGCAGACAGCTGGCGCGCGCCGCCACTTCCCGCCACGCGCTAGCGGCTCGTGGCGCCCACCGATGACCTCATGGCCACCCGTAGCCTTGAGGAAAGGGACTGCAACTCCCAGCAAGCACTGGGAGCTTGGGAAGGCTTCCACTTCCTGAGGGCGGGGAAAGCAGCTTCCGCTGTACAACGTGGAAAAGGCCCCGAGCGACGAGAGCGAAAGGAAGAGTATATGGTTCCATGGGACCTTAACCTTGAACAATAAAGCGATCTTCTGTTTTAATTATACTGGTAATACTAATTCTGGTAAACACGCGTTTCCCCTTCTCTGCCCACAATAATTCTCTTCAAGGAGAGTGCTTCATTTTGTAAAATCAATGAGGAACACACAATTGCGTTATTTAAGCCTCTAAACAATTTATATAGATGCTGATATTATCCCCAATTTACAGATGAAGAAACTGAGCCTCTGAGATTAAAGTCATTCAGAAGTCACAAAATCAGAATGTTGAAAAGAATACAGGTGATCATCTTGTGTTACAGAAGACGAAAGCATTACATATTATATGACAATCACATATTATCTTCCGAAAATGACTATCCCAATGTACGTGGTCTGCTCCTGTAATGCAAGCCAGGAAAGAGGGAGTTTAATGGAACTAAAATAGTCTTTTACCCTTTTTTTCCTAATTATCCCTGCCAGACTCCGAAGTTTTCCACAGTACTTCTCAACCCCATCACACAAACACCAATCAATGAAGATTCAGAACTCCACCAGGGAAAATAGGATAAAAACTAGTTCCACTTTCTCCTCCTAAATTCAAAGCTCTTAGATGATTTTGCTAATTCACCACTGAAAGACTGGCGAGCAGCTGTTTGCTCTGTGTACAGGAAATGATTTCCAAAGATTTCGTCATAAGCTTCAACTCATGTGAAGGACTTCTGGCATCCTCTGAAGTTCCTCTCCATGAAACTCGTATTTGTGAACCTGTTAAAAATCCTCCTTCCCCTTTCCTCCAGATCAGAGGCAATTTTCCTCTAGTCGTTGACAGTATAGTGACCTGCATTACTGAAAATGTGCGTGTTGAACTAACAGCCGACACGTGTTTAAGAATAAATTGACAAAATTTCACTTCCTACCCTTAAATATTTAGAAAGGCAACCCAAACTAAAAGGGAAAATAACTGTCTTGGTCTGATCAGGCTGCTGTAACAAAATCACAGACTGGGTGGCTTACAAGCAACAGAAAATTATTGTTCACAGTTCTGGAGGTTGGGAAGTCCAAGGTCAAGGTGTCAGCATGGTTTCCTTTGGGTGAGGGCCTCTTCCTGATTCATAGCTGCTGCTTTCTTGCTGTGTCCTCACATAATGGAAGGAGGTAGGGATCTCTCTGGAACTTTTTCATACCTCATGACTTAAGCACCTCCCAAAGGCTCCACCTCCTAATACCATCACATCAGGCATTGGGATTTCAACATATGGATTTTGGGGGACACAAATATTCAGACAATAGCAATCACTATTAACTTTCAAATTATGGACCTTGAGTATGTAAAAGACAGTCTTCAGTCCTTTTTCCCAGTGTGCTTTCCAGAGTACGCTAATGGAGGAGACATATGCTCCAAACAATTATGAGAGTCCAGGTTAAGTAATGTAAGTGAGTGAAATAATTTCTTGAGAACATGCTGTCTCTAGAAGCAGCCACTAGCTACCTCTAAACCATAGCTGCCATGTATGCCAGGTATTGCCAGGTCTTCCAATTTTTTCAAGAAAAAGAAAAAAAATGAAGATTTTCATGTGAAGTCTGTCAATTTTAAATGTTGACTCAATTTTTTTAAAATGGTGCAGACCAAACAAGCCACATTATGTTGGCCACTCACCCATAACCTCTGGCCTATGAATCCAACTATTCTGCAGCCTCAATGAGTTGAAAATAAAATCCTAAATAGAGGCATCAAGGAGTGTTACACACATCCTCCCCTACCCCAATATTAGGAGTCTGCAATCTGTATCCCTCTGAAAGAAGTCTCTGGTAATCAAGTGGCTTTCAGAGGCAGATGATCACAAGCTAATAAGGATTCAAAGAATATTTGGGTTCTTCTTCCAAATGCTCAATTGTCAGACACATTTAACTCTTAACTGCTCTGGGATGGTCTGGAGACGTTTAACTGTCTGTTCTCACTGTGATCGTACCATCTGGTGGTCACTGTTGTGGCTTGCTTGCCTGACCACCAAACCACTGTACTTGATCATGGTCAGTGTGGCTCCACCCTCCTTCAAGACAATCATAAGCCTCAGCAAGTGGGTATAAGCTTGCATGCACATAGGTTAATCCCCTTTATTAAAAATACCAGATAGTTTGCTGATCAATAAAGTATTTATTCAGCACCCATGTGCCAAGCACTGTGCTAGGCACTGTGGTGGATACAAAATTGAAGACATAGTCCCTGCCCTTAAGGAGCTTACATTCTCATGGAGACAAAACTAACATACATGTACCAGCTAGAAACAGTACAAGACAATATAGAATGTGGTGTAAGAGTATGTCATACAGACTTGAAGCTTTATAGGGATTCAGAAAAGATAATGAAATAGGCCTCAGAATCAAGATTTCTTGAGGAGCCAGGAAAGGGGCCAGGCCTTGAAGGACTGAAGAAAGGTAAATTGAGGAGCCTCTTAGGTAGAAGTAGGAGTGAAGTTTCAAAGGAAGACAAAAAATATGCATTTGATATGGGGGCTAAGAAGTCACTGGATTTCTGAGCAGAGAAGTGACTTGATCATAAAAAGTCCAACTACTTTAATGCAAATTTATGTAATATGCAAATAGCTTGGGGACATCCTACAGGATACTGGAAACCTCGGCAGTATTGTGACAACACAGATGGCATTCACCTGTCAAAGGAAAACACAGCCGTACATAAAATGTAGGCTATCAAGGATAGATGACAATTCTAGTATGTCCCTTACCCGACATGCCAATAGCTCCAATATTTTCTAATTTCCACAGGTCCTGGAGACAGAGTGAGGGGTTTCATTACCAAGATCCAGGCCTTGGGTGCTTTCTGCTTAGAAGGTCTACACAAGAGGAAATGAAAGATATTAGGACATGTAAGAGTGACACAGAAAAAGAACAAGTGGAAGAAAGAAACAAATAGAAATCCATAGTGAAAAAATGCACCAAAATGCATATAAAATGTATCTCCCAGGGAGATGCAATTTGCACGTCCATTTTTTAAAAAATGAACATCTATTGTACTTCTACAACAAAAACCCTATGCCTTAGTCAAGTGTGCTTTTTAATATTATTGGTAGAATCCAGGAACCCCTTAAATTATGTTAGGTAAATTAGTCACAAAATTCCATATCCTGAATCTCACTCTTCAGTTAATTTGCATTATGAAAAAGAAGGGTGTTTTGGAAGAATACTGAGAAGTTAGGGAAGAAATGAGGACTCTTTCTTATGTTCAGGGAAGTTTGGGTAACTTGTTAAGCAACACAGGGCTAGGGATGGTGGTAGTAGAACTGGCCAAACTGGTGAGAGGTCAAGGATTGAAATTACCACTGCCCAGGGCCCAGAGTAGTAGACAGCACGGCATCCTGCCATTAAGAATTCTCATCCCATAAAATCAGAGAAATCAAAATCCCATAACTGACTGTTTAGGCCATAAATTCAAAATTTGTTTCCTGTTTTACCCAGGCATTAGTATGTACAGACATTCCCTACTTAAGTGGTCAGTGAATAGATTTCAGGATTAAAATTTTGCCACAAAAATTCCACGAATTAAATAACGCAAAGTTAACCAAGGGAGCACAAATATAACTAGAGAAACCTGTTTTCAGCCCCAAAATAACTTTAAAATCCTTCTAATTAAATTCAAGCTTTCTTGAACAAAAACACAAAATTTAAGAATCCCATAAGGATACATTCCAACATCGACATTTAAGATTTTTTTAAAACCACTTAGGAAAAACAGCCGTCCCATTTAACCTACATTCCATAAAACTGCAACAATCATATTCAAAGTTACCGATCAGCAACATGTAAAATATTTAAATTCCATTACTTATGCATTCCATTTAAAGATGCTAAAATACTATTCACTTAACTTCACAATCTGAAAATTCCCATTTAGGATTATTGTGTTTAATCTAAACCTTCATCTTTGAGGAAAATCTCACACCCTAGTAAGCTATCACTTAACCAGGCTGGAACTACTTCGGATATAGTCCTGTGCCTACATGCTGTTTATTAAAACTATTTGAAATCATCTCTTTCCTGGGGGTGTCCATTTTAGTCCTCTCGGTTTTCTGAATTACTTAAGACAATGTGAAGGCAAATTTACTGAGACCTAGAGAAGTTAATATTTTGGATAAGTATTTATTGAATCACCGGCATTAAATGCCTATTTCTGTGGAACCTATCTAATTTTGACCTGATTGGGAACATAAACCAGATACTTGGCTCTGAAAACCTTCTTGGCTTTTCATGAAGCAAATGACAAATGTCAATCAGACAAAGGTCCAGGAGAAATGAATCCCTGACTGGTTAACTGTTCATCTGGCTCCAAAGTCAACATTCTAATTTGTTTTTCAGGTCTAAAGATATTTCTGTTGCTTTCCAGAAAGGTGGCCATTACCTGTCTTTTTCTGGATATTAATGTACAAATGCAAGCAAATAAGATGCCACATTAGCTTTCTGACTATGGACTCTCTTGTAGCTAAATTCCTGCTGCTATAGGAACTACCCCACCTCTGCCTTTTCCATGTCATCTGACAACTTGGAAGTTTTGCAAAACCCAGATGAGAACTATCTAGACAACAGAAATAAATCTTCCTACTGGAGCTGGCATTCTGAATTAGTAGGGTGTATATACAGCCACAGTATATCAGCCACATATTTCCAATCGTGAAATGAAATCCAGTTGAAAGCTGTGGAGATACACGAAGAGTGGGCATGTAAACTGCTCTGAGCTCAGACCTATGCAGGAGAGCTGGAATATGTTATCATGATTTAAAAGATCACACACAAAAGCTTTAATTCAGTGAGAGAGAGATGGAATTCAGTTTTATTATGTCCTCTCTGAAACTTCCATTTACACCATGGTCTCGTCTATCAAAGAAGAGGAGGAAAAAGCTGTGCCTTACACCATAGAACTCAAGTACTCATGTACTTGTTCGTTAGAGGCGGCGGGTATTTTTTTCTCCAGTTTTTTGGCTCGAAGAGATTACACTTTCAGTACCAGTGTAGTGAGGAACCACTGGCAAACTGCTGGAAATGTCTTCTGGATTCATCAGTGTACCATTTTATAAAGTGCTTCTGGAGTTAAACTCTGTCAGGCTGTCAAAAGTGTCCACACTTTTGCAACACAAAGGCTAAAAGAATCCCGATGGGTATGTCACTGAGTCCTTCCTAGCTGGGTCTCATTATTGGCACTGCCGTTTTACCCGCCGAGGCGCTGGCCCTCTCCCCAGGCGAAGCCTCCTGGCCGCTCTTCAGGTAGTGGGTTGTAATTTGGATCCTCATCTGGCGTATCAAAAACAGCCTTCCTAAAAGACAGGTGACAGATATAATTTAGCCCCCGAGTCAACCTAGGTTCTAAATATTGCAAAGTCAAAAAGATCCCACAGGGTTTCCACCAATGGACAAGCATTACATCTACCTACCAATGAGAGAGTTATCATATTTTGAAAGTATTCATAATTATTTCATATTTACATTAGTTTTGACCTCCTTTACTAATTTTTACTACAAAAGCAAAACATGTCAATTGTATAGAAAACAGGAACGATATATGAACATCCTAAATCCCCAGAGATAATTATTGATGTTTTCATTACTCTTCCAGAACTTTTATATATGTAGTTTTATAAGTTAGGTCATACTTCTTCTGTTTTGTAACCTGATTTTCACTAAATTTATCATGAATGTCTCCCTACAACCATTGACAGATGAATGGATAAGCAAAATAGTATATAGGTACAATGCAATATTATTCAACCTTAAAAAGAAATTCTGACACATGCTACAACATGGATGAACTTTTAAAACAGTACGCTAAGTGAAATAAGATAGTCACCAACGGACAAATGTTGAACGATTCCACGTCTATGAGGAACCTAGTGTAGTCAAACTCATAGAGTCAGAAAGTAGAGTAGTGGTTGTCAAAGGCTGCAGGGAGGGAGAATGGGGAGTTATTGTTTAATGGGTATAGATTCAGTGTAGCAAGATGAAAAGAGTTCTATGGATAGAGGGTAGTGATAGAAGCACAATGTGAATGTACTCAATGCCACTGAACTATACACTTAAAATGCATAAGATGATAAATTCTGTTATGTGTATTTTACAACAATCAAAAATTTAAAAAAATTCACAAGTTATTCCAAGAAATTACAGAACACAGGATGGGATAGTAAATGTCCAAAAACTTAAAAAAATACTATTATGTGGTCATTCAAAAGCTCCCTGAAGAATTAACCATTAAAGCAACTTCCTCTATTTACATTCATATTTCTAATTGTACTTCCCCACAGTTGATGAAATTAGAAATGTATCTGAAAACTTCTATTTTATATTGAGGTCAGGAAAAGCATCTATATCTCAATATGAGCTCCTTTAATTCTTATAAATTAACAATAAAAACAGTCCCATCAATAGAAAAAATACAGGGCTGATCAGGCAATTCAAAAAGGAAAGCCAGGGGCCGGCCCGGTGGCTCAGGCGGTTGGAGCTCCATGGTCCTAACTCCAAAGGCTGCCGGTTCAATTCCCACATGGGCTAGTGGGCTCTCAACCACAAGGTTGCCAGTTTAATTCCTTGAGTCCCGCAAGGGATGATGGGCTCTGGCCCCTGCAAGTAAGATTGAACACGGCACCTTGAGCTGAGCTGCCACTGAGCTCCCGGATGGCTCAGTTGGTTGGAACGCGTCCTCTCAACCACAAGGTTGCCGGTTCGACTCCTGCAAGAGATGGTGGGCTGTGCCCCCTGCAACTAGCAACAGCAACTAGACCTGGAGCTGAGCTGCGCCCTCCACAACTAAGACTGAAAGGACAACTTGAAGCTGAATGGCACCCTCTACAACTAAGATTGAAAGGACAACAACTTGACTTGGAGAAATAAAAAAGTCCTAGAAGTACACTCTGTTCCCCAATAAAGTCCTGTTTTCCTTCCCCAGTTAAAAAAAAATAAATCCAAATGGTCATTAAACATGAAGATGTTTGCTCTCACAATAATTAAAGGAAATCATGTTACAAACTAAGACCTTTTCTACTTCCCAAACAATAGATGGAGCAGGACAAAGTAGGTGTTATAGTAAAGTAGGTCTTATAGTAAAATAAGACCCGGTCTTATATTAAATTATATAATATTATATACTATAATATCATTTTATATATCGTGTCATATCATATATCATATCATATATCATATCATATCGTATCATATCATATCATATCATATTATAGACCGGGTCTTACATGTATTAATTTTTGCTCCAAACGATGCATTAGAGCCGATTGTCCAGCTAGGTCTTATTTTCGGGGACATACAGTATTACTGGAATACTACTTAGCAAAAAAAGAACAATTATTGATAACATGCAACAAAATAGATGGACTTCAAAAACATTATGTTGAATGAAAGAGGCTTTACACAGAGGAGTACACACATACTTATGATTCTATTCATAAAGTTATAGAATGTGCAAAACTTATCTGTGGAAGGACAATTTCAGTATAGTGACTGTTTCTATATTAAGGACTGACAGGAAAGGGACACGAGGGAACCTTCTGGGTAATGGTAATTTCCTTTACCTTGATAGGAGTTTGGGTATGCAACCTATGTAAGCTATGTGCATTTAGGCAAGACCTTAGTTGATACCTTTGAGATTCGTGTATACTGTTGTATATAAATAAAGAACTCTAGTTAATGATATACACTGTAAAGTACCTAGACAATTAAGTATACTGGAATGGAAAGATGGATGGACAGATGTATAAAGAGCAAGAACAGTAAAATATTAATTGTAGAATCTATGTTGTGGGTAAATGATATTCACTGTAGAATTTTTTCCACTTTCTTGTAAGTTTGGAAATTTCCATAATAAAATATTGAAGGAAGAGTAAAGAAAAAATCTAGAAAGAAGCATGTGGAATTGTACTAGATCCAGGAGTATCAGCATAAATCAGTGTTTTCAAAAATATACAGATCTAAAACTATAAATATAAACGTACAGCGTATACTCATATGCAGACACATAATTCCCTTGCTCTTTTCACCGAGAGGACCTGGGAACAGGAACACTCCAAAAACGTTAAGCACATCCAGATCCTGGCTACAAGTACTATTCTCCACTAAGAAAAAACTAGGGCTCCCTGAAGACATAGCCTCAATGAGAGCACAAGATGAGCCTGGGATATCTTGTTGGGCCAGAAAGTAATCAAGTGCTGCTAACAACAACACCAAGCTAGGAGCATGCTGGAAGCACTTAGAAGCCAGTTTGAAGGGGTTGCCATTGGCCAAATCTGCGAGCATCAAAACAAACAATAAGGGATTATAATAATCCATGAATAAGACATGAAACCATGAATTCATGCAGATATAAATGAGTTGAAATTTTATAAGGAAAGAAATATTTACATAGTCTTAAAGTACCTTCCCACAACGCAATTACAAAAGGATCAACAGGAACTTTACAGTGGAGAAGCCTCACAGGCCTTCATTAAGTAAGCAAAGTGACTACAACCACTTGGACAAATTCAACAAACTGAAATCCTGTGCTAACAGCCTGCAATTAGAAGAACGCAGTGTCACTTCTCTGACATTCCTGCTGAAGATGTAAAGCCTGAACCTAAATGTGAAGGAACATTAGACAAACCCAAATTGAGAGACATTGTACAAAATGGGCCTACAATCTTCACAAATGTCGATGTCATGAAAATCAAGGAAAAGACTATAAGGAGCTGTTCCAAACTGAAAGAGACTAATGAGACATACCTAAATCCAACCCCTAAATCTGAACTGGATTCTTCTGCTATAAGAAAACGTTACTAGGACAATTACCAAGTGTGAAATTGGGTTTGAGGATTAACACTTATTTCCTGATTTTGACCGTAGAAAAATGTCCATGTTTATAGAAAATACACATTAAGGGCGGGGGGGGGGGGGGGTCATGGGGCATTAGATTCACAATTTAGTTTTAAATACAAAGGCAAAAAAGGTTATCTGTACTGTTTGTAATTTTCTTAGGTCTGAAACTGTTTCAAAAATTAAAAAAAAATACATAAAAACCAAAGAGACACCATGTTATAGCTATCAAACTAGGAAAGAGTTAATACGATACCTCCCACGTTTGATGAGGATGTGGGGAAATGGTAGAAATTGCTAGTAGAAATGTAAACTTGAACATCATTCTGGATGGCAATTTGGCAAAAGAGCAATTCCACTTCTAGGAATTTGTCCTTTGAAAATAATCACAGCTGTGTGCAAAGATTTAGCTACAAGGATGTTCACCACTCCAATTATAGAAGGGAAAAGGAAAAACTAGTATCAATGTCCATCAATAAGGGATTAGTAAAATTATACTACATTCATACCATGGGGTACCATGTAGCTGTTACAATTTTGTAGGACATTTATGATGGAAAAATGCTTATGACATATTACTTTAAAAGGTTATAAAAAACATTTTTAAAAAGTACACAGACAATTAAAGACTGAAGAATATGTATCAAAAAATTAACAATGTTACATATAAGTGATGGGACTGAAGATTTTACTTTCCTTTTGCTTCACTATTCTACAACCAACATTTTATAATAAAAACACATTTTATTCCTCAGGTGAACCTTTTTTAATGCAGTATATCCCAAGGACACAAAATGCTGGAGTAGAAAGAGGTCCTATACATCAAAGCTCTACCCCAGGAAACATGAAGTGCAAAAAAGGAGAAAGGACTTGCTTAAAATCACACAGCTGGTCAGTGGAACAGCCTACACCTGGTTTCCAGCCCAAAGCTGTATTTCCACTCCACTGCTCATCTCTACCACCTCTCTGGAAGACCAGACATTCCTCCGTTAAAAACTTTCCTCCAGTCAGCTTTGCCCATTTTGCTACCTCACCTCTCTAAACTCCGCGGCTTTCGTGAAACCAGTAAGCTCCTCCCTGAGACAGGAGGTGCTAGGTTACCCGGGACAGCACCTTCCAAGTCAGCCTTAGACGTCCTGAACCTATTTACCTGGCTCCTCCACAACTCTGGCACTGTCTGCTCCTATCCAATACAATTGCTCAACTGCACCCAGACTGCTCCATCTGCCTATATACTGACCTGCTGTGTGTGCCAGGAGCTACAGGAGTCTCAGGAAAGCACAGATCATCGACCCTGTCCCAGTTTATCTGCCCCAAACATGTAACCTGGTGTTAAATACTCACAAAATAGATGGTGTTTTCAGAATTCTTATTCCACCGGGCTGATTGGGAAATACATCTTCCAAGAAAAAATATATGTGTCCAACTGCAATACCTAGAGTCAACCAGAAATAAAGGATAAGAGAGAGGATTAAAATTTCGATTGCAGGTGAGTCTGCCAACATGAATTCCTTATATTTAGGAAGAAATGTCAATATAACTATTAAAAGTTTAAAAACTATTATTGTAGTCTTTGAGCATAGAACTATCAAATAGCTATCATAATAGCTATTACGTGAAGGCCAGTAGACTAAACATGAAAAACAGTGACAAAATAAATTTGTAAGTAAAATAACAGAAAAAGTAGTGATAAGATTCTTACCCAAGAGGTCCACAATGATTGAGTTCCCCAACAACAAGGAAAAGCCCATGAGCACCCACGGTAGAAAGGGGGCCTGGAAATTAAGAAGGCCGAAGAAGTTCATACGGACATATGGGTTCCTTCGGCTCCATACGTAGACAAGCATTATTGTAAAGGCCTGGCCCAAGAAAACTAAGCTCACAAACAAACCAAATATCTAGCAGATGGTATTAAGGAAAATATGAGCGTTAAAAGTGTAATAGGGAAGAGGGGCAAAAGAACTAAGGATTGTGTTCTAACAAGTCTGAATTAGGAACATGGAGCATTAGTTACTTACATCTTTAGAAGAAAAGAGCCTGAAAACAATTTCCCAGAGCAATCAGGCAAAAATCTGCTTAGGCCAAATCATCTGGATTGTATTTATTTCAAAGCAATATTGTGCTTTCATGAAGTTCCTTCCTCTTTGGAAAATGTGTTAATTATTTGATTAATAATTGTATTAAATTCAGTCACCAGTAGTACCTTTACAGAGGTAAATAAAGCCAGTAGGAGTAAAAACCATTTTGTCAGACAGGACTACATTCAAGTCTATTATACAGATGACAATTCTTTAAAAAAAAATAAAATAACGATTTACCAGTTTTGATAGTAAACAAATAAATACCTTACCAACTTAGTTTAAAAGTGAAGTACACCCATTAATAATAATATATCTAAGACACGTAATAGTAACCCACCTGGGTTAAAAGTTCCTCTGACTTGCTCACAGTAGAAAAGCATCCTATCCAATCTCTAGGCATAGAAAGCTGTCACATAAAGTGTGCTGTAAAATAAATAGTACCCTGAAGCTAAAATCTGGAGGTCTACTTTTATCTGTTTGTTCAGAGTATCCAATGAATTGTGGGAGACAGATGAAAAGCTTTAGGAAGAGATGGGATGTTCTTTAACATTGCCCTCTATTTGTTCTATTTGTTAAAGGATACAGTCATTAAGAATCCACCAAAAAGGAACATAAATACAAAGTCTGCTGTCCGACCTCGGAAAGAGCCTTCTTCTAGCATTCGACAGTAACGGTATCTTAAGTTCCAAGTTAAGAAAATGTCAAACACATAAACATGAAGAAAGTAAAATTTAATGTATCACTTAAGTACACTTGGATTCCATGTTATTTGCAAGAAGTCAAGTCTTAGTTTCTGTAAGAACATTTATGAGTGGTAGGATGATTACTTGTCTTTTACCAAGCATTTTAGACTAGCTCCATATTTTACAAAAACTGTTCCTGAAGAGGGAACTAAGCCAAATGCTGCATAATATTGCTATTAAACCTTTTAAACCAGTCACCTATTAAACCTTTTCAGATTTGTATCATCTTTTCTATGTTCAACCACACCACAATCTACATCACCCTTGCTTTTCCACAATGTAACTTGGAAGAAATCCCCATCAAGAAACCTTGTGTGATAACCTAGTTTTTCAGACCAGGGAGATTAAGCATTCCTATACCTCAGTCAATGAAAATGCATTACAATGAAAAAATTTAATTATTAGAAACTTACCAGAATGATATACCATAGAGGAGAGACAGGAATTCACTCTAGGGCAGGAATCCTGTAACCCTTAAGTGGCCCTCTGTCTACTGCAGATGATCTTAGCTGTGACTGCCCTCTTAATCCAGAGGGGCGGGGTGGAGGAGAAAGCTCTGCTCAGTGGCCCCAATTATCATATGATCAGAGCACAACTCTTCCTCTCTTTCAATGAACTGGAACGTGGCAAGCCCAGCAGACATTATGGCATTGTCTTTTCAGCCAGCAGAACCAGCAACTAAGATACAAGGAAATCTCAAGTTCTCCATTCCTCATGAACCCACTCCCAAACCTCTATCAAAACTGTTAATTATTAGTGTACTCAGATTGTGTTTTATTACTTGGTATCTAATGAGGCAGAAAAGAATTAACAGAAATGAACCCAGGGCCGGACCTGTTTCTCAGGTGGTTGGAGAGCCTATGCCGAGGTTGCCAATTCAATTCCCACATGGACCAGGGAGCTGCATCCTCTACAGCTAAGATTGTGAACAATAGCTCTCCCTGGAGCTGGGCTGCCGTGAGCAGCCAGAGGTTGGCATAAGCTGGTATGAGCTGCCGTGAGCTGCCATGGGCTGCTGAGTGCTGCCACGGGCTACCATATGCCACCATGAGCAGCTGGCAGCCAGCGTGAGTGGCTGGCAGCCAGCGTGAGCCACCGGCAGCTGGTGAGAGCTGCTGTGAGCAACTGACTGACAACTGGCAACCAACTGCCTCAGCCGGGGGGGAGAGCAAGGCTCATAATACCAAAATGGGCCTGGGAGCTGTGTCCTATACAACGAGACTGAGAAACAAGGGCTTGAACTGGAGTGGGGGGGAGGGAGACAAAAGAGGGGGGGGGGAAGTGAACCTGAAGGGGGACTGCCCAGGCCTGCATCCCCTCCCCAGGAACCTTCCAGGCTCATCCCCTAGAAATAAATCAAAATGTCCAAACACTCTCCTAAAAAGAGGAGATAAGACCCAACTGGTATTAACTGGTTCTTCACACATGCACAAACTATTAAAACCTGTTCGTTACTAGAACTCTAGCCTCATTATAATACAATTAAAATAAAATGAACATTCAAGTTTGGCACCCCAGTGGGTTTTTCTGTATGCATTCTGGGTAAAAGCATGTGCGGAAAGAAACTAGTTACATATCCAACATATGTCAATCAAATGACCTCAGTATATAACTCACATCTCCTGCTGTAAGACAATTTACCTACCCTTTCCTATATAAGAAAAAGCTAACCTAAAGTTAGGTGCAGTTGTCTGCCCCGGCAATTTCTATGCCAGCATCTTTCTTCTTGAATAAACTTGCTTCCCTGCTCTCCTCATTTCAGGCTGAGTGTGAATTTTTTCACTTTTTGCGAATGACCAGGGGTTAATTCCAATGACACAACAGTATCTGCTGATGTTATTTTGTAATTATGCCTCAATTAAATCACTCCTCTCCCTTGATCAGATTTGCAAGTGACTTGTGGGCAGAAATGTAATCATTTGATGGTTAAATACCTCCCACTTGAATCCACAGTGACCTATAAACACCTTCAAAACATTACTATTTGACCAACTATTCTGTGTACCACTGAGCCAGTACTAAAAGTTACAGCTAAGATAGTAACAAAAATAACAGGATTAATAGTTTGAACTTAATATATTTCCTAAGTAAACCTAGTTTTTACACAAACCCCGCTTAATAAAGGATACAGAAAAATCATGTTAAATAAAAAATTGAATCCAACTGGCCCAAAAAATAAGAAATTGGTGATTAGCCTCCATATCTGTTAAAAGAAAAACAATCAAGAGAAAGACAGATTAAGTAAAATATACCAGGAAACATTTCCATATTAAGACAAAAGATATATCCTGTGACTACAATGGCTGAAAGGCCATGGATAGATGATACTATGTTCTGAAACAAAAAGCGGGGCACCCAATCTGACACTGATTTTTGTGCTGCTTCTAGTTCAAAGTCTGAACCATAAAGCCAGCCCTGAAATTTGTAAGGATAATAAGACAGGAAACTTGAGATTGTGATTATCTTTTTACAAAGCCCACACCATATATATACGGTCAGGTAAATGATGAAAAAAATTTAATGGAAAGACTTGGTTAATTTGAATAGAAAACAATACTTTCATATACATAGTATCATAATGCAATGAATAGTCTTGAGATAACGGAGAAAAACTCTAGGGAATCTAATATAAATGGCAAAGAAATGTTTCTATATTAGGCAGTCCAAAACATCCAGAGTAAAGAGTAATTCTAAAGTGCATACTCAAGTTCTAGTCTGAACAAATAGCCAACTCTCTATAAGACCTAATGCTTTAATAGTTACAGTCTAATTGATAGAATAAGGACACTCATTTTCTTGTATGAAACCCGATACAGACTTCCCCACCCAATCCTCCACACCCACAATGAAAACATCAATTCACAAAGGGAGAGAGCACTTACATTTTAAAGTGTTTTAACACATTCTATTATCTTTATCCTGTGCCACCCCTCCCCCATTTCACATACAAAGAAAGTAAGAGACTTGAATACTTTTTATAATGGCTTGTCCGAGGACACAAGGGCTTATAAAGGAGGACTCTGAACTCACACCTAGAATTCCTAACTCCTAAAGCAAATATGCCGTATCAAGCCAAGCAAGTATTAACTTAGAAGCAATGCTTAGATGGAGATACAGCTCCCGGCAAAGGCCATGTGAGTATTAAAGGAAGACGACGGGGACAAGAGTCCACAGGACTGCTTTATGCATCATCAGTAACTACTGAAGTTGAAACAATTCAGTTCTACAGACTAACTTAACTGCGTCCAGGATTTTAGAACCCTCAACCTAGTGAGGAGACAAGCATATAAATAAGTGCAAGTAGGAGATGAGAGATGCTCTAAAAGGATTCTTTACAGATATCCCAGGGACACAAAGGAGAATGAATCTGCGGGTACACAAAAGCTGTGTCTTGAAAGGCAAGCTTGAATTCAATAGATATAAAGTGAATGAAACCCACCTGGGACAGGGAATCGCATGTATACAGGCAGAATTACTGGCTTTTGGGTCTCTCTCCCTCTCCCACTATCACCTACATATACATGCCGGAGCAGTACATCTCTCTTTTAGCATTCTATTTACTGGAAAGGACTATCTCCCACTGTAATCTCATAAATACGGCAGGTTGTTTTAGATGTCGGTCTTTTGGAGTTTCGTTAGTATGATCTCTGGAAGATGGATCGATTTAAGGACATCCTGTGAGAGTTTCCCTGGGCAGCTAGCTTGGTTAGTCTCCTCTCAAATACAATATTAACTCTGAACTATTGATTCCTAAATATAGGAACTGGACACATCAAATCAAAACCATGCAGAGAACTTTCAAAATAAAGTAAGAGATTTTTCATTACTACCTTTGGTGATTCTGATTTGGTAAATGATGAGGACCTTGAGAATCTCCCAATTAGGCTGCAGAACCACTGCTTTATACCCCCCACAATAAGACTTACAATCAAATATTCCCACTGATCTACTTCTTGAGATAGTGTATGGCAGGACTTGCTACTAAAAAGAAAGAAAAAGTTTAAAAACGGAAATAATCATAGTTATGATGGATCACTTACTTGAAAGTGTTTAAAGATTAATTCAGGATTGAAGTACAGCTGAAATGGGGTGATCAATTCCAACTGCTGAAATAGAAAAAGAGCTCTTTAAAGCAAATCGACCAAGAAGCAAAATTGCATCATTTATAACAAAGGATCAGTAGGCCTAGCAATTTCCATCGCTCAGTCACTCAGACTGAATCCGTTAAGGCAGGAGGAAGAGGACGGGAAAGCATGCTCTAGAACTGGTACAATTCTTTGTATCCCCCAAACCTAACGCAGAATAAGTTTGTTTTCCATTGCAGTAGTTGAGGCTGACACGAAGGCATGGGAACTAGGTGGTGTTCCAGGTGGTGTTGTCTTAGATACAAGGCAAGTAAAGGACAGCGGCCACGAACCTGCCCATCACGTGGGCACCACCCGAAACACCTGTGTGAAGCAATGCAACTCACTCAAAGGCACCGGGACGCGAGGCCCTGCCGCCGTCTGGCCTGGGTGACTCCAGCCAACCTCTCTATCTACACGCTCTTGATTTCAAGACTCTTCCCTCTCGACAACCTCCAGCTTTCTATCCTCCATATCCAAGCTCCTCCACTAACCAGACTTTTCTCCCATTAGTCGCCGCGATACCACTTGGCCATTGCCAGAGTCCTCAGGCACATTTTCTGGGTGGGCGGCTCCCGCAGCCCTGACTTGCTCTAAGCCCGGCCTTCATCTCTCAAAGACTGACGTGCAGTCCTGATTCTCCGCCAATCATGCAACAGCACTCCCTTCTTGGGTCACTAGATAAGCACTCTCGGAGCCATTTCGAACCCCAGAGTGAGCCCTGTCCATCTCCACCCACCCCGAGACCAACCCATCTGGGCTTCCCCGAGGCCCAAACCCCAGTTTCCTGAGGACCCGGCCATATCCAGCCCGGATAATGAGAAGCTGGCGCTGCAGCTGCTCACCACAGCGGCGGTGGTAAGGACGCAGGCGGTGGTGTAGGCGCGGCTAACCGGTGGGATTTGCAGGTACTCCAGCCGGAGGCTCTGGTACGCCATCTTCCCCACCGCCACCTGCCCCCACCCCCCGACTTCCCCTTCCGCCAGTCAGTCCAAGCGGCGAGGCGGGATCAAAGCGGAGCCTGCCCGCTGATGTCCAATCAGCGCCGCGCAACCGGCCAACCACCAATCGCTAGAGCCCCCAGGAAAGCCATTCACCAATCACGAGTTGCGTCTCCGTGGCGTCCCAGCCTTGCTTCTCCAACCACCAGCGTCGGGAGAAGAGAGTAAATACCCGTTTCTTTCGCCAATCCCCGCGGGCCACAGCTAGCTTGCCCACCCGGTCCCTTTCTGTCTCCAATCTAGGTGGCCCATTCCCGACGGGACAGCCAGCCAATCAGGAGCGCGATAGCATCCCGCCTTTGCTCCCGTTTGCCGAGGCAGGCGTCCGTCGGAATTTTGGGGAGCCAGCAGTGCCGCCGATCTCTGGCAGCAAGAGGTGGTTTAAAGGAGGTGGCGGGAAGCCGGTGTTTGATAAAATTCGTCACCCTTATGGTCTCTTCGGTAAGTGCCCCGGGCTGCATTTTTCTGAGAGGAGGAGAGGGAAGGAGTGGCACTGGGTTAGGCATCTTCGCGGGGCGCTGGAGCAGCCTAGCCGGCCCGCTTCCAACCCCAAAGTCCCGACATGCCCTGGGGTCGCGGCGCGGGAGGGGCTGGTCCTCCGGCCGGAAGCAGTGCCTGCGGGCGGTTTGTGCAGTGCAGGCCTCTCGACTCACCGAGGTGTCCTGGACGCCTCCCGCCGTTTACTCTGCAAACATTGATTGAGCTACCCTTATCCTGCCCTCTGGAACTCGAGGGCTAGCTGAGAAGGTGAGACAGGCCCGGGATAATGGCCTCGGGTAGAACTCGGTCAGTGCCGGAAGTCGAGTCCTGATGGGGAATCGAAGGAGGGGGCGCGTCACCAGGGCAGGGTCTTCCCGCTGCCCCTTGAAGGAGGTTTGGCATCTTTCCTTGAGGGAAAGACGTACCAGGGAAAGAAAACAGCTCGGTTCGGTCGGAACAAGGAGCAGTGTTCTAAGGAAGCGCTAACGGTTGTCAGAACAGGGAGTAACCATCGCGACTGGTAGTACGTACAAGGAAGGAACCAAGCGAAAGGGTGGAGAACCCAGGAAAAGTGGTTTTTAAAAGGTATGCATGAGTCATTCAGAGGCCACATCTGAAGAGCTAACGTGTATGTCGTGGTAACGCTACTGGGAGTCAGAAACGCACGATAACACATTTTTGTTGCCGGCTCCCCAACTATTCCCCCTACAAGCCGTTGGTAAAACCCTGCCGCGTGTACTGCTTGCCCCGGGAAGGGAGGATAACAGACCAGTGTCTCAAAGGGAAGACAGGCAAGATGGGAATTTTTTGAAAATTGCAAGTTTGGTTTAAGGTGGGCGGCTCTTTGGATTTGGGGGCAGGATTAGGATTGGGTGGGGATCGTGAAATAACAGTGCGGGGTTGGTAGAAACCGCGGAGGCCAAGATTTTGGAGGCAAGTGTTTCAGGAACCTCAGGATACAAAGGGATGCTTCCCATTGAAGAGCTGATCCATCTGTCGGGGAGGTCAAACCATTAGAACCGTGAAAATACCGTTTTGGCCTCCGGGAATAGTAGTCATGGTGATGTAAGCAGTGGGTTGTTTGTTGGGGTTGGGGGGGTTAGCTAGTTTCAGCCCTCAGTGCCCAGCCTGTGTGTAGGGCTGCATGGTTTTGGTTTTCAGAAAACACCGCTGTAAAACAATGGTATGTTTACCAGATGGGCAAAAATTAGAGTGTTGAATAATATCACGTGTTGGCGAAGATATGAGAAACGCTCATCTACTGCAAGTGGGAATGGACACCAGCCTGGGAACTCTCTGCCCCAGCAAAATGTTCTGGGGACTATTTTGGCAGTATTTGGTGAAATTATGTACGAATAAATTCTGTGGCTCAGCAGTTACTTGCCTATGCAAATATCTTGCGAGTCCCTAAGGAGACATTACAGGAGAGTATTTATTACAACGTTATTTCTGGTAGTAAGGTGCTGAAAGCAAACTAGGTGTCTGTCACACGGAGAATGAGACAGTAAGTGTGGTATATGAATATGATAACATTGGTGGAATACTTCGTTCAGAACCAATGAAGTAAACTTAAGTATAATAGTAACATGAAGTAAGTGTGAACATACGAATGTAAACAGATATATACAACACTTTTTCAAGAATATATATCTAAACTTACTAAAGATGAATTACAACTAAAGTTGAATTGAAAAAGCAACTTTAAAATTGAAAAAGCGTATGTTAAAAACATTAGAGTAGGTTCCTGTGGGAGGTGAAATGTGGAAAAGAATAAAGTAAGTAAGAGAAGACCTAGCATGAACCAAAAACAGAGTGCCATGAAATAGGAAGTTATCAGCTCAGTTACGCACATGTGAGGTCCTTCAAAAGGACTATGTGATCGGTCAGGTTCAGATGATGAAGGCCCTTGTAAGCCATTTGGAAAGAGTTTGATCTTGATCCTGAAAGCATAGGGCAATGTTGAGGAAGTAAAAATCCTGCCAACCCAAAGAATCCTCTCCACAGGACATAGAAAAGACAGCAGTTTTTAAATAAATAGTCATATCCAGATTACAACACATTGTAGGTAATCTGAGTGCAATAACAAAGACAAAGGAATCCTGCCCTACTTGTACAGCCATGCAGTTACAACCATTCTATTTTTAGCCATTACATATATAAATTCTCAAGATTAATGGCATCTTTGTCTTTCCATAAAAAGATTTGACTCTACCATTTGCTTCAAATTCTTTCATAAAGTTCATCCTAAATTCACCTGGTAATTGAAGTAGCCATTTATTTTAGCTAATTGCCTTTATCTGAAGGAATAATAACACTTCTCTTATTTCTATGACAAACATATGGTTATAGCTCAGGAAAAGGTGCCTAGGTTAAACTCCCACAGTGACAAGGAAATAGGAGTGCTATTTTCCTGAATGTTTACATTCTAAAGGAATGACTCCTAGGCCCTTAAAAACATGTTGGTTGTAAAGGTGACAAGAGGTTTGCTCAGCTTCTAACTGGGATTTTTTCCAAATGGCTAGATTGGAAGGACAGGGAGTTGAGAACATTGGCAAGGAAGTGGTTGAAGTGATGAATCTTGGAGCCTAAAATGGATAGGGAAGGATGTGAAATGGGACAGATTGAGCACAAGGAATAGAGGATCAGAGGGCCGACAGTCTTGATGATTAAGGCATAGTATAAGTATGTGAATGAGAGTTGGAAGAATAGCATAGGAAATTGTCAAAAAATAGGGGCAGTTGGGGAAAGAAGTTACAAATATCAAGAGTCAGGTGTCTTAAAGTGAAGATGAAGCCATTGAAACTCATGAAACTGTGTCTCCAGGGTGCTGGTTAGGTCATCTGTCTAAATTCGAACATTGTCTAGGGTAACAGACTTCAGAAGATTGAGCCATAGGCCAGAGTCCTGAGTAAATGAGAGGTGAGGGAAATGAACAATGAGGAAGGGGATAGGGAAGTTATAGGCTGATGGAAAGAGCCTCAAGAGAGGTAAGGGTTTGTATCCTATTGTGGATGAGTGAAGCTGGAAGTGGTATTGCGTATTAAGGAACAAAAATTTCTTATTTTTTGTTTGCTTTTTTTTTTTTTTCTGTCTGTAATGTGATATGTTACTTTCCTCAGATGGTTGTGTTTTTTATCCAAGTGATTTTTTTTTTTTTTGCATTTGCAGATTGTTCACAATCAAAATTAACATAGCAAAATAAGCCAAGATGTCTGTTGATCCAATGACCTATGAGACCCAGTTCTTTGGCTTCACACCACAAACTTGCATGCTCAGGATCTACATTGCATTTCAAGATTACCTTTTTGAAGTGATGCAGGCTGTTGAACAGGTTATTCTGAAGAAGCTGGATGGCATCCCAAACTCTGAGATTAGCCCAGTCCAGATTCGTAAATGCACGGAGAAGTTTCTTTCCTTCATGAAAGGACGATTTGATAACCTTTTTGTCAAAATGGAGCAGCTGTTTTTACAGTGGATTTTGCGTATTCCCCCAAACATCTTGCTTCCAGAAGATAAATCTCAGGAGATGTATCCTTATAGTGAGGAAGAATTCCAGCTTCTCCAAAAAGAAATTGAACAGTTACAGGAGAAGTATAAGGCGGAGTTATGCACTAAACAGGCCCTTCTTGCAGAATTAGAAGAGCAAAAAGTTGTTCAGGACAAACTCAAACAGACATTGGCTTTGTTTGATGAGCTTGAAAATGTTGGCAGAGATCATGGGGCTAGTGATTTTAGGGAGAGCTTGGTGTTCCTGGTCCAGAACTCCAGAAAACTACAGAATATTAGAGACAATGTGGAAAAGGAAAGCAAAAGACTGAAAATATCTTAATTTCTAAGGGATAAAAGGAGCCTGTCAAAAGTACAATGACTGTGGGATTTATATCAATGACTATTCTTATTTTAGTGAGCTGTATATTTTACTGGATTTTCTTTGTTTACTGTTTCTTGTATTTGCACATCTTCCTGTTTTTTGGTTCACTCTCCTTATATCTGTGTACTACTCCAAACTAATCTTTGAAGCATCTATTCCTTACCAGTTTCTAATAGGTGGGAAGGGATTCTAGATTCAATAACGACTCATTTGGGGGCATGATTGAAGAAATAAAGCTTTCCCTGGCTAGTCAAAGATATTTGTAAAAGCTGTACCTTAGTCATGAGTCCTTTGTACCCTTGATTCTTTTGACTTATTCTTTGGATGAGATCAAATGAGAAAAAGGTTGAATGGGTGGCTTCTTTATTAACCAGCCATTACTCTGTGGGACAGCCAACACAGAGTGTGTGCTCTTGCCCATGAGGAAGTTTATAACTAGCGGAAAGAAACAGGTAGCAGAAAAAGTACAGAAGAAAGAAGTTGTTTTGTTTCTAAAATAAATCTTTTTTGACCAAGGCCTTGATGATGTTAAACAATTTACTGTTTTGGAGCCCAGCAGTGAAAGACCTTGGCCAAAAAAGGAGCAGATCTCACTAGAATAGAAAAGGAAGCCTGGAACATACCCTATAGCAAAGTTTATATTAACTGTTAGGTCTTTGTCATTTTTTCATACTTTAGTTTTAGAATCTTCCTTGTATCTAATATTTAATTAACTTATGTAAACACTCATAAGCATCAAATTTTAGTACCCTCTGGGAAATTTTAGCTATGTCTTTTGTAATCATATAACATGGTCACCCAAGGAAAGGGAAGATATAGCAATAGTTACTCTCAAGGTATTGCATGCCCTCCATGTTTTCCTTTAAAACAGTATTTAGAGTTTCTCCTTTATGTAGAAGAATAACTTAGTATATTAATATTTGCAAGTAAATATTCATAGATTTAGGAAGTCTGTTTAACTGGAATATGTTTATTATCAAAGAGTTCTTTTTACAATCATGTATGAAATACATATGTTTTTAAAGGCTTTGGTTTTTGATTTTCAGCTGTCTATATAATGTCATGGAATGTTTTCTTCTTCAATATGACATTTTTTTTTATTTTACATTTGAAGCTTATTGAAAATCTCCTAGTGTAGTGGGATTGAATGGTGATTTCCCGAAAGGTGTGTCCATGTCTTGATTCCTGGAACCTGTGATTGTGCCTTATTTGGAAAAAATCTTTGCAGGTATTCTTGAGTTAAGGATCTGAAGATAAGGAGATCGTTCTGAATTATCTGGGGGAGTGAGGTGGGCTAAATCCAATGACAAGTGTCTTTATAAAAAGAGAAATTTGAGACAGATCACAGAGGCAGATTGAATGGGTGATACAGCCACAAGTCAAGGAATGCCAACAGCCACCATCAGCTGGAAGTGACACAGGACAGATTTTCCCCTGGAGCCTCCACAGGGAATGTGGCCCTGCTGGCATCCTTATTTTGGATTTCTGGCCTCCAAAACTGAGAATACATTTCTGTTGTTTTAAGTCACTAAGTTTGTTATGGTAGCCACAGGGAACTAATGTGCCTAGTGAAATTAAAATACTAAGATATTCATAAGGATGTAAGCTGTTGTTAAGGAAACAACAGCTGAGAACTCGCTGTCCTCCTCATACATGTAATAATATGGTTTGTCTGAATAAACAGTTAAAATATGAACGTGACCTAGATAGAAGCGTGAAATCTAGTGTTTAGAACTCGAGTCTATTTCATATTGAGTAAGTGCTTAATTGTTGGATATTAATACTGTTACCATTTGTCATAGTAGTGTCTCTACAGGAACAAATTAATCTGCTTGGCGCCATTGTCTTCTAATAAATTCCTCTCTCAAAAATTCAGAAATACGGGCAGCTGAATGGCTCAGTTGGTTAGAGTGCGAGCTCTCAACAACAGTGTTGCGGGTTCGATTCCCACATGGGCCAGTGAGTGAGCTGTGCCCTCCCAACTAGACTGAAGACAATGAGCTGCTGCTGAGCTTCCAGAGGGGCGGCCGGATGGCTCAGTTGGTCAGAGCACGAGCTCTCAACAACAAGGTTTCCAGATTCAATTCCCACATGGGATGGTGGGCTGCGCTCCCTGCAACTAAAGATTGAAAATGGCAACTGGACTTGGAGCTGAGCTGCGCCCTCCACAACTGGATTGAAGGACAACGACTTGGAGCTGATGGGTCCTGGAAGAACACACTGTTCCCCAATATTCACCAATAAAACTTAAAAAAAAAATCAGAAATCAGGATAGTAAACAGTTACCCACTGTGCATCATTGCCGTATCTCCTATCCAGCAGCATGTGTCTTGCCCAATTTCCTGCTTCTAGATTAGATCCTATGGTTTTGTAATATTAAACCTTCAATTTCCCTAAATGCCTACTCCTAAGATTTCCCTTGTATTTATGTATTCTTCCTTAAAACATATGCCTGTTTCCCACTATAGACTCCCAAGTAGACGTTTCTCATCCTGCTGCTCCTGTGTCAGGCAGTCAATTGAGACAGTCTGGCGTGGTATTAATAGTTAAGAGTAGGCATTACTACCAACCATATAGAAATAAAAAGAATTATAAGGAAATACTATGTAAGAGGTTCTGCATTCAATTCTGATGCAGGGAGAGGTGGCGGGGCAAGGGCAGTTTGCCCACACCACCAAGCAATTTTGGACACCACCTTGTTGTCCTACAATTCAACTCAATCTGACACCGTCCACCTGGAGATAGTATCAGATTCCACAGGATAAGGGTTCAGCCCCACAAAGACTGCCCTCTACTTCAGATTCCAATCACAAGCCCAGGTTATTACCTGTGCTTTTGACTGACTGACTATAAATCAGAGGTTCCCATGACCCCCTCCTCGGGTTCAATTAACTTGCTAGAGTGGCTCACAGAACTCAGGGAAACTTTACTCACTAGATTACTGGTTTATTACAAAGGATATATGAATCAATAGCCAGATGAAGAGATACATAGAGCAAGGTCACAAACAAAGGTGCTTTTGTCTCCATGAATTTGGGCCTGACAGGAGAATTCCGGTTACCCAACCATTCTGGAAGGCTTCCAAACCCACTCCCTTTGGGTTTTTAAGGAGGTTCTATTACATAAATCATTGGCCATTGGTGATTGAAGTTGAACCTCTACCTCATACCCTGTACAAAAATAACTCAAAATGGATCATAGACCTAAATAAAAGCTAAAACTATAAAAATTCTAAGAAGAATACATAGGCTTAAATCCTTGTGGTCTTGAATTAGGCAATAGAGATGACACCAAAAACATAAGCAATAAAGGGGGAAAAGAAAGATAAATGGGACATCATCCAAAAAAAAAACTTTTGTATTTCAAAGAGCATCACAAAAGTGAAAAAAACCACAGAATGGGAGGAAAGTTTTTACAAATCATCTGAGAATGGACTTGTATTTAGAATATGTAAAGAACTCAAAATTCTAGACGAACATCCCAATTTTAAAATGGATAAAGGATCTGAATATTCATTTCTTTAAAGAAGATAATACACTTGGCTAAGAAACACATGAAAAGATACTACTCAACATCATTAACCATCAGGGAAATGCAAGGCAAAACCACAATGAGATACCACTTCACGCTCACTAAAATGACTATAATTTATTTAAAAAGAGACCTATGAGATTTCCTATCTTCTGTGGGTTTGGGTGGGGGCCCATGGAAAAAGGACATGCTTGGCTCCCTGTCCAACCGAGGCAGTGCACAGGACATAGACCTGGGGACTGGCAGGAGGGAGAATCCAGCAATCAGCTTAAACGCACTCATGTTTTCCAGGATGACAATTAGCAGCAGCTCACACAGCAGGGATTCCTGGAACTGCCCTCCCCCCACACACATCACCACCACCACCACCACCTCCAAAGCTTGTTTCCTCAGCTGGGCATGAGCGCTGTGAGCTAAAAGTGACCTTTGTGAATTTTCCCTCTTGTCTGTGTATAGATTCTAAAGGGAACAGCCCTGTCTGGCTCTAGGGTGAGGTCCAGGACATGGTCTTTGGAGGTGGGTCGGCCCAAGTGGGCAGTTAGAGTGGGTGGGACGTTGGGAGGTGTTGGGCTTCCTCATAGGTTAAAGGGGCCTGGGTTAGAACCCCAGTGCTGGCAGTGCTAGTGCAGGTCCTGGACAAGCTTCACCTCTCAAGCCTCAGTTTCCTCATTTGAACTTTGGAGAAAATATGGGTGGTTGATTCACAGGGTCATAAAAATTAAGTGAGACCATCTCTGCAAAAATTTTCCTAGCACACAGTCAGTTCTCAGTAAAGTGTTGCTATTATTATTATTACTCATCATCACCATCATCATCATCATCATCACCATCATCATCCTGGCCTCACAAGGGGTGTCGTCAACATGGTGAATTGACCCCTGTTCAGATTTGGCCGTTGGCCTGGCAGACTCATATCCCTGCTTTGTGTTCACTCAGACGATGCCTCTTCCTTCCACAGATAGATCTCTCTAACTGGAGACCTACCATCTCAGCCCGGAGCAGAGATCCTCTTGGAAGAGGCTGGCTCTCTCCCCTTTGAGAGGGGTGTGTGCTCTGGGCCGGTTCCAGAAGCAGGAGCTAATGGCAGTCTTTGTCCATTCAAAGCCTTTGGTAGATTCTGGCTCCCGGCCCAGGACTCATGAAGGTTTTCCTGGAATACTCTGGTGCCAAGCAGGGAATGACCTTCAGGTATCTGCCTTTTCAGGGCTGTGTGGGAACCCCAAGCTCCCTGGCCTAGTGCAGATTTACTTGTCTTATTGCTGGGCACCAGAAGAGTGTCTGCCAAGGTGAGCCCACTGAGTTGGTCAAGCCCTCTCCATCCCTGAGAAATAACAGTCCCCAGAGATCCCTTGGGCTGGGCCCAGAGGTGTTTTACACGTATTCATTTCTGTACAGATGAATCAGGTGGAAAAGAACAAGGTGTCCTAGGGACAGTGAGTCTTTGTTGTTCAGCCTTACAGCTTCTTAATATGCAATGGGCCTCTGCAGTAGCTAGAGCACATCTAACATCCTCACTCCTCGCTTACCCTCAGCCCCTCCTCAGTAAGCCCTTGCTTGTACACACACACACACCCAACCCCACCGACAGGTTGGTGTGGCTTTCTCCATGTCTCAGCCTCGCACACAGCTCTTCCATGCTACCCTACACCTCCAAGCTGTCATTCCCCTTGTGGTCTGCAACTTGAAAAATTCCTTGACCCTTGGTCTTGAGGCCAGGTGGAGAAATTGAGGCTCCATACACTGACTTATGCACAGGGGTGGCTTCAGCAATTCTAACAGCGAAGGGGCTTCAAAGCAGCAAATCTGGTTGGAAGGAGGTAGGGGGGACTTCAAACCGTTTGCATCACATAACACTTTAAATAAAACTGAGAAAACATCCACTGCCAAGATCAAAGAATGGGGGGACTAGTGGAGATTATGGGGGAGTTAAACTTCCCCCTTCATTTCCCCTTGAACTCACCACTATCTTCAAGGGAGAGAGAAGGTTTTCTTTAGTAATAATTGTTCATATTTGTAAAGAGCTATACAATGTAAGAGCATTGTCATTGTTCTGGCATTTCCCAAATTTCAAGCATTCTTAATCAGGTTTGTTGATTTTTGCTATATCTGTGGGCCATCTGTACAGTTTCATTACTAATTTTTTTCCTTTAATTCACTTAAATATTTTTAGACTTGTCTTGTCCTAAGCAGTAATATGTGTGGAATCTTGAATTCGGTTTATTGGTTACATTTTTTTGCAAAACACAGAAAAATAAATACAGAACCGTCTGAAAAAATGTTGTACATATGCCACCTAAAATCGTCTTATTTATCCGTGGGGATACACAATACCACTCTTAGGGAAGCACTAATTATTTTATTGTATTGTCATTACAATCCTGTTAGCTGCATTATATTCTTAAGCCCCTTCTGGAAAGGAGAAAACCAATACCTACAGAGGTTAAATGATTTTCTAAATCCCTTACAGATAGAAAATGTCAGAACTAGGACTGGAAAGCACACTTGCAGTTTGTAAGTCTGAAACACATTCTCCCTTTCTCAAAGACTGTTTCATCATCTCCCGTTCCTATCTCAGGCCTCCATGATACATCTCCCTCCTCTACGGCCACCCAAACTGGCAAAGATCTCTGACGACTGGATTGCTAAATCAGAGAGCACATCTTCCATTCAGATTTCTTTAAACTTTCTGCTGAATTTGACCCTGTTGACCACTCCCTGGAGTTCTTTATCCCAAGACCTAACTCCTCCGACTTCTCATCTGCCTCTTTTATTCAGCTCATCCATTAAAGGTTGGTGGTCCTCAGGGCGCTCTGTGAAGCCTCATCTCTTCCCACCCTCAAAGGCAACCTTATCTATGCTTGTGGTTTCAACCATAGCCTTCATGCTGATAATTCCCAAATCTAGATTTCTAGCTTAGATCCTGCATATAAGCATACTGTTGGCCACGGGACATTTATTCCCACGTGTCCCTTAAGGACCTTAGAACCAACGTGGCCACAGAGTAACTCATCATGTTCCCTCTAGACCTGCTGGAGAAACCTGTTATCCCACTTCTTCCCCATCCCCCCCACCGGTTCTCAGCAAATTCCTATTTAGCTCTGAAATGTTCTTTGACTCTATCCTCTTCTCTTCATGCCCCCCCCGCACCCCCGCCACTTCAGCCTCTTTTCATCTCTAACTGAGTCTAATGCAGTGCAGTCCTCATTGGTCGTTCTGCCACCAACTCCTCCCCCTGTGGTCCAGCCTCCATATGGCCAGAGTGAGCTTTCTAAAATGCCAATCAGCTTAAATCTTCCAATGGATTTCTATATGGACTTTGAATAAAGTCTAAATTCCTTTCTGGCTACATGTCCAATCCCTCTCTATCTCATGCACGACATTTAAACACTACTCCTTAAAAACATCACTCAGTATATGGCATAGTGGATAAAAGTGTGAGTATCAGCATCCTGGCTCTGCAAGTTATTTGCCCTGTAACCTCTCCTTTGTAAGGTAGATTGACGCAAACAGTCACTTATGCTGTCCATCACTTTGCCGTGTGACTTTGCACAGGCTTTGAATTTGGATTTGGCCATATGATTTGCTTAGCCAATGGCACAGTAAATATAATGCAGGCAGAGACTTGAAAAGTCCTTGTGCTTTGTAGCTTACCCTCATTTTCTCCTTGGAACCCTGAGACCACCACGTGAATAAGCCCAAGCTAGCCTGCTGGATGATGAAAGGACATAAGGAGAACTGTGGTATCTGAACGACAACTTGCCCAACTGCAGACATGAGGTCATCCTAGATCAGCCAGCCTCCAGCTGACCTGTCAGAAGAATGGCAGAACCCAGCAGAGATCAGCTGAATCAGCTCAAACCAGAATCTCCCAATTGACCCACAGACTTGTGAATAAAACCACATGGTTGTTTTGTTTTGCCCGTCTGAAACCTGAGAAATGATCACTCAGTGTAGTTTTTTTAAAACAACAGTCTAATTGAAGTATAATTTACATACTATGAGAGTCACCCACTTTAAGTGTACACATCAATGAATTTTAGAAAATTTTAGAGTTGTGCAACTATCACCACAATCCAGGTTTAGAACATTTCTATCACTCTAAAAAGTTGCCTTGAACCTGTTTGCAGTTAACCAACCACCTCTCCCGCTCCAGGCCCAGGCAATCACCTGTCTGCTTTCTGTCTCGATAAATTTGTCTTTTCTGGACATTTCATATAAATGGCATCATACAATCTGTGGCCTTGTTCATCTGGCCTGTTTTTCACTTAGCATAACGTTTTTGAGGTTGTCCAAGTGGATAGCGTCCCGGGGGTAAGATGTCTGCGACTCAGAGCTGGAAGAAGATGCATGGAGCTGAACGCAAGTAGACATGCTTTATTTACAGGCTTCCTGAGACTCAGCCTGGGGTTTCTCACGGCTGCTTTACACAGCTGGACATTCTCAGGTTACAACCTGTAGCCAGTAGCAGCCTCATAACTCCCAGCAGCCTGCTTCACAGCAGCCCACCGCAGGCCACAGCAGCCCAGTCCCGCAGCCGCCCCCCCTAAAATGGCTGGACCCTTTTGTATCCCCCTGAGACAAAAGGTGCACAGCCAAAGGTGCTTGCATAAGGGTATTTACATTAACATGTTAGGATGGCCTGAGCCTGAGCAGCATTCCATCTTATCGGACCGGCAGGCCGGTCAGGGTCAGCAGCTGGCCAGAGGACGGAAGCCTGGCTCTATTTCCCCCACAGAAGTTTATCCATGGTGGAGCATGTGTCAGCAGGTCACTCCTTTTTATTGCTAAATGGCGTTTGCATAGATGAATCACATTTGGTTTATCCATTCAACATTTGATGGACATTTGGATTGTTTCCGGTTTGAGGTTATTACTAATAATGCTTCTATGGCCTTTCACGTACAAGTCTCGGTGTGGACATATGCTTTCATGTCTGTTGGGTGGAGACCTGGGAGTAGAATTCCTGGGTCATATGGTAAGTGTATGTTTAAGTTTTTATGAAAACTGCCAAACTGTTTCCCAAAACAGTTGCACCATTTTACATTTCCAACAACAGTGTATGAGGGTTCCATAGTTTCCACCTCCTAGCCAACTAGAAGCTCTTTTAGCTGGAGTTGCTAAGCTGTGAGAATGTGAATGTGCTGCTACCAATAGCTATTCATTTGTTGCATCATTTATTTAACATGTATTATCTGAGTACCTACCACTACATGGTACCCTCTGGCACTGCAAGAAGTCCCTGACAATTCTGTAAGATGGAGGTGACAACATCCTGGTGACATTGTTTCATCACACTGTTCCTGTTTCTCCCCTGGCCCAGGCCTTTCAGTTGCAGGACTTGGTGAGTTCCCTGATGAAGTTTGATTTGGGTCTGCTGCAACCGGTAGGGTCTGGCAGTGCACCCCACCAACCCACTAGGATCCAAATAAGTCCTAGTGGCTGTTCTCTCCATATTCCACAAGGGAATACCAACCAGCCTTGGAACCTCGAGTGCAACAGAGTCTGTGGCAGCACCAATGGAAGCCAGAGAAGGGCCTGGTGGATACAAAGAGGGGGTGGGGAGACGGGTTCATGTCAGGCAGGCCTTTGAAAGTACCTTACTTGTTCCTAATCATACAGGATACATCCAAAAGGCTGGAATTCTGAATTTGTGGGTGAAGAGCACGGAAAATTCAGGATACAGATATAGATGTAGATCTAGGGAGACAGGAAAAGGAAGAAGGGAAGAAAAGCAGCAACACCTTAACCATGCTATCTCTGGGTCTTGGGATTGTAGGAGCCTTTATTTATTACTGATTTTGCTTATAGTGATTTCAAACTTTCAAGTTTTCTACAAATATTATGTATTAGTCTTTTCATGCGTTAAGTTTTAAATTAAAAAAAAAGACCCGGCAATCATTATTTCTTTTAAAAAGAAATAAAGTCCTGGGGAAGCTTTGAGCGCTGCTGGGGCGCTGGCCGTCTCCATTTCAGCTTCTTTCCGGCCAAGGCCCCTTTTCGAGCGCCTCTGGCTCTCAGCCAGCAGCTGGCACTCCCTCAGTCTGGCAACCAGCTTCAGGTTGCCATGGAAACAAACCAGCTTGTGCAGCGACTTACCAGCTGCAGGCCATGGTGCTCTTTAGGGTTCCAACCTGGAGAGCCAACCCCTGCAACAGGCTGGAGTCAGAAGGAGGAGCCAGAGAAAGCAGTGCCTGGGCTGAGAAGCTGGGCGGACCCTGCAGAGGCCTTCCCGGTCTGGCTGGCTCCACCCCCACCCCGCCCCCACCCCGCTACCCCTCCCCAGTGACAGAAATACAGCTGCAGCCAGGGTCTCAGCTCGCTGCGCTCCCACACGACCACCCAGGCCCAGCGGACTCACACCCTCACCACTCCTCGCTAATGGCTAACGAACTCTTCCAGCGTAAACCCTGGGACCCCGAGCAGACTGGTCTGGACCCAGACACTGACTCGGAAGGCCTGTTTGACGTGCCGCCCCCGGAACAACCTCCTGCTGCCCGCATGCTCAAGTCCACCGCCGCCTCGGGCAAGAAGGCTGGTCGGCAGCGTGCGGGCGAGAGGGCGCAGGGGGTCCGTGCCAGGCAGACCTCAAAGGCCACTGCGCGCCCCCTGCCCAAGGAGGAGGCGCCTCCAGGGGACGAGGGCTGCTATCTTGATCATTTCCCGCACCTCTCCATCTTTATCTACGCGGCCATTGCCTTCTCTATCATCTCCTGCATCTTTACCTATATCCATTTACAGCTTGCTTGAGTGGCGGGTGTGGGATTGGATGGTGGGGGCGGGTACGGGGGGGTTCGGGGGATTGGAGAGGGAAGAAAAAAGAAGGGCTCGCATTTTTGTGTTTGGGAGATAACGCTGTACTCCTTGCATTTAGATTTCTTCTCTGCTTGTCACTACCTTTGTCCATCAGTAGAAACGTACAAAGCAGCTACCGGTAATGAAATAAGGGTCTATTTGCACCTGAAGATTAAGGGAGGGGGCAATCAGACCCCAACGTTTAGAATCTCGGGGTGCAGTAGAACCCCATTTATAATTAAGATAATATCCTTGGACCCTACTGCTTTATGAGGTGGGGGAACACACAGGGAACCCATCATTTTGTGTTTGGGGCATGCACAGCGAGCCCAACATTCTGTTCTGTAAGGGATGAGCCAGCCCTGGGCCCGAGGCCTTCCAGAGAGGGCTCCGCAGGGAGGGTGGGCGCCCTGGCCAGAACTAGGCCAGAGACCTGTGAAGCTGCATTGCTGCAGGAGGAGCCAGTTGTATGTCCATCTGGCGCAGACAGATATCCAGCGGGAGATGGCGGACCTGAGCGCACAGGGGATGTCCCCAGAGTGCAGGACACAGTGAGTGGCTTTTGTCGGAGTAATGTGACCTGTTCCCAGGGCTTCAGGCTGCCCTGAACGTTTTTCCTGCTTTAGGCTTTGCTGCTGCCACCGCTGTCCCTCCTGAGCCTAACGGGGACCCATAGCAAGAGGAGCTGTCCTGCCAGGAACCCACGCTCTCATCGTGTCTTGGACGGCGCGGGACCAGTTGCTGCAGACCTCCCCGGGACCACAGGCCTACAGCTTGCGCTTCGCAGGATGTGGCCCAGGCTGGAATCCTCGGGAGGACTGTCCTCCAGGACTGTGGGAGCCAGTTTTAACCCGTGTGGGAAGAAGCCTGGACGATGAAATCAGAGAGCTAAAATAGCTCAGCGTTAGATAATTTAGCATTAAAATAGCTCAGGTGATATGTGGTGTTTCTGTTAGAGGAAGCCTCCGAAGGGGAAACGGGGGCTCCATTCTGCTGGAAGACTGACTAAAAGAGAATCCTCACTTAAGAATTCGTTCATTGCTTAAATTCAGCAAACATGCTATCTGCCCTGAACCTGTGTAAGCTCTGAGGGTGTACAGATCTCGGAAGGTGTCCTTGTGGCTACCAGGGGAAGTAGTGGGAATGCAGTGGTTTTGCCTGAGCCGGATGGGAGTGGGGATACTACTAGAGAGTCACTTTATTAACTAATTGTGCTGGGGGAATTTGTTAATGCATGCATGTGATGCTGCCCAGTCAGAGTCTAGAGGTTTCGCGGGTGGTGCCAGGTTTGTAGCCAAACAGCATTGTGTGGTGTGAAAATTGTCTTGTGGGAGCCAGAGCAATAAAGCTCTTTTCTCTGCACATTGACCAGCTCTGAGCTCTTTTTTGCACTGTCAGGTAGGGAGGACCTAAGACCTTCCACCCTTGAGCAAAAAGGGGGATCCCTGTCCTGGTTAGACTATGCTTTCCAAGGACTGGGCTGCCTGTTCGGAGGGGCGTGAGGCGCCCCTGGGAGCAAGGTTATGGGGAAATTCTAGGGGTGCAGAGGACATGGCTCTGACATTCAGGCTCTAATTAGTAGAGGCTGGCCTGCAGGACTGACAGTCGTTCCACCTGGCCTTTTTCTGCCTCTTATTGACCCATCACTACCTGGGATTATCCTTGCATGCTCCCTCCCCACTATTTTCTCCTCTTGCCTTCCAATGGTCTGTCCTTGCCTTCCCATTAGAACTTAGTGGCTCCCTGAACTGCCTCTTTGTATTGTCCCACAAGTAGATACACTGTACAGTTTAGATCTAATGTCTCCCACATATTTCTTAATCTTAGACCCCACCCATGGCCCCCGTCTGCCCAGCATTCTGCCTTGCCGTTCCCCAGTTTGGAAAGTGTAGTTTCATGATATACAAATGTCCACCAGCCCTGAATAATAGGGTTGAGGGAGGTCGTGCTCTGACAGTCCCTGATTGGGCCTGATTGGGGTCCCAGATAACTAAGGGTCACCAGAAACTAATGTTGAGATTATAGTGAGGAGTTGGATATACTGCATTAGTGGGAAGGGGGTAGAGATTTAGAAGACCCTGGAAAGGTCTTCAGTTCATTAGGTTCCTGTCTTATTCCAAAAGGAATCAAAGGCATTGTGTCTTTTTAGGACTCTTGGTTGCAAATAACAGAAAAGACATTGGAACTAGCTTAAGCAAAAAGGGAAAATTAAAAGGAAGCAGAATGTCTTATGGAACTCAAGGGCACAGATGCATTGTAACTTTAGCAATACAGTGGAAGCAGTGACTGGAATATTGGGCATTCCAGGTCCCCATGGTCTCCATCCCTCAACCTTGCTTCTTTCTGGTCAGTGACATCATTTTCTTTCTTACTGCAGCCTGGCTTTCTCTGCTATTCCCAGAAAATGGCCTTTGCTAACATCTGTCCTCGGCCAGTCTGCTGGGCCTCGAGGAAACGGGTCAGTTGTACAAATATGGCTACGCCTGCTACAATTTAGCTTGATGGGGTGGGGGCTGTTTGAAATAGGGGGCAGGGCTGGGCAGGCCATCAGGAGGGGTCCATTACACTCTACTCCTGCCTGCCCATCACGGGAGGACACACACACACACATGCACACACATCTATCACAACACACAAAGAGTACACACATCACCCTCACCAATAGTATTTCAAAGATGCCTGGGCCTAACACAATTTACTTTCGTCGTGCAAAACAACAAACAGTTACTGTCGTTGCTGAAGAGACCCAGTCCCCAAACATTCTTGCTCCTGCCAGCAGAGGTGAAGGGGGAAGTGGATAGTCCCACTGTCGTCTATCCTGGGAAGTGTTAATCCTGGGGCAGGAGGACCGGATCTCACTCCTGTGGGATTCAGTGGTGTGGGGTCTTGTCCCCACACCAAAGTCATTTTTGTCACAGTGTGGTAAAATACATTGGCACCGATGATCACAAGTGGGGCAGAATACAGATCCTGAAAATACCAGACTGCATCCCACCAGTTGAAGAAAATTAGAATTTCTTGGAATTCAGTGGATACCACAGGGAATTTAATAAAAATGATTTCAGGCCCACAAAGAGGAGTAGAAGTCTATAATTTAGGCAACTGAAGTCCATCTGATAGTAAGAAATCATGACCCAGTTCCAAATGTATCTTCTGGGCCCACAGTGGGCAGAAATAAACAAGTCCCAGGAGTCGCTGTATCGGATTTGCATTTCCATGTCTGGAATGACAGTGAGCCCTTTATCTAACAGAGTCCTGGGGATTAGGAGGGAGGACTGCAGCCAGCCTGCCAGGGGTTGAATCCCAAGTCCATCACTTACTTTCTTGAGACTTTAGGACTCTTACTTAACATCTTTCTCCCTCAGTTTTTTTTTTTTTGCAAATGAGGATGATAGTAATACCTGTTATCATAGGCTTTGTGATGGTTAATTTTATGTGTCAACTTGACTGGGCCACAGTGCCCAGATATTTGTGCCCAAACATTATTCTGGAGATTTCTGTGAGGATGTTTTTGGATGAGATGACCATTTAAATTAGCAATATTGAAATTAGTAATATTGATATTAATAAACCAGATTGCCCTCCAGCATGTGGTCAGCCTCATATAACCAGTTGAAGGCCTGTATAGAACAATGGACTGATGTCCCTTGAGCAAGAGGGAATTCTGCCAGCAGAAGGCTGCAACATCAGCTCTTCCCTGGGTTTTCAGCCTGCCAGTTCACCCTGCGGATATTGGAATTGTCAGCATCCATAATTGTGAGAACCAATTCCTTCAAATCAATCTTTCTCTCTTCCTCCGTCTCTCTCCCTCTCTTGCCAAAAAAAAAAATGTATACGCATTTTAAGAAAGGAAAAAACTGTATTAAAATTGTAATACTCAATATATACTGATAACAAAAGATTGAATACAAGTCGTGTGTACACATTTTTTTTGGTGCCCCCGGTACACACACACACACACACACACCCTGTTAGTTCTGTTTCTCTGGAGAACCATGACTAATATAGAGTTGTCATTAGGGTTATATGAGTTATACATGTAATACTTTAAGAACAGTGCAGGGATTGTTGCCCACTATAGTGGACCATGACTTCAGTGTTCGCACATATCTGGTTTTAGCTTCATGGATGCCTATGCTCTCTCACTCTTTGAACACATCCCTGGGTTATTGAAAATATCCTCATACCCTCAGCAAGGGTGTGAGGGCCGTTGGGTTCTCCCAAAGGTCAGGTACTCCTTAGAGGTGGCAGGGCAGGAAGTGGGAGGTCGCCCCCAGCACCCTGACTGCATTGACTCTTTACTGTGTGACTCCAACAATCGTCACAGCCCCACCTGGGATCTATAACTTGGAGGACAGTGTCTGGGACAGGCCCTGAGCTCTCAGGCTCCACCTGTACCATCCTTTGGAGAGGAGCAGAGCTTCCTCTGGTGGGTCTAGATTTTACCTCGAGATGGAGCAAATTAGAAACTGTGCAATATGAAACCCAATGCAAGGCAGCAGGAGCAAATAGTTTTGTCCTGCAGCCTCCTTCTTCACCCCTCTCCTGGCTCTAGGAATTCACCTAGACTTCAGAAACAACAAAGCACAATCCACTAATAGAACAACCAAGCTCAACAAAGACAAGTGAAAAAGAAACCTTTTTTTCCCCTCCTATTCACCAGCCATTCAAAACTCCCAAGCTGTTCATTTCCATTGTCCGTCTGCAGCTGGACATGTCCAGTCCCCGCACTCCCTCCCCGCCCTACCCCTGCATCTGGATGGCACAGGGATGCTTCTAGGCTTGACTGTGGTCACCACTGAATGAGGCTCTTGGGTTAGGCTTCTGCAAGATCTGCAGATGTCCTGCCAGCTGCAGATGGACATTCTCTGAGATGCTGTCATCCCACTTGAACAGCTGGTCTGTGAATGCCAAAGAAGGCAGTCTGGGTGACCGTTTGGCAACCATGGACCTGTAATGCCCAGCAAAGCCATCACCAAAGTTCTATAACTTTAGGGCTAGAAGGCAACTCAGATGGCAACATGTTTAGAGATGAAGAAACTGAGACCCAAAGAGTGGTCAGGCAGAGCCAGGACTCACAAGCAGCTGCTCAGACCTCAGATGCTGAGCTTGTGTGGAGCCTGTGTCGCCTCCTTCAGACATGGCTTCATGGAGTTTACCACTGTTCTTAGTATGTTCTATGTCCCTCCTTCCAGAAACACACAACACATCTATATAAAACATGTAACTTTGCTGTAACACACCATATGTTTTATTATAAAACACGCTTCGTTTTTTTTTTTTTATTACGTAATACTGGATGTATACAAAAGAGCCCTGCAGTGAATGTCTTTGCATGTGCCTTTTGGGATAATGCTGATGTCTTTTGGGAATAGAGACTGAGAAGCAGAATCCAGAGGTTATGCACCTTTTACATTTTAGTAAAAACCATCTGATAATGGAAAAAAATAAGTGGAATAAGCATTGCTAAGAGCGTCACTTAAAATAGTCAGGAGAATATTAAAGAAGTAGGACCTACGCACACCTTGTGCCTCAGTTGTCAGAGGGGCTAAACCTGTAGTTCAACTCAGCTCAAGGTCGAGCCATAATTATCCTGGAGCCATAAATATCCTGGAACAATCACCGCTACATGGACACATATGTACTTTACTTCCTTCATTATCATGTTCACCTCCTTTGTTTGTATATTGGAACCAACCAATTCCTATTAACCTAGGGAGTAATCTTTCATTTGCACGAAAGAAGTACACTCTTTGTGGTTTTGGCCTTTATTTAAACCCTGACTTTTTTTTTGTTCTTTCTAGAGCACATTTTGGGTTGCTATCTGAATCTGCGTCTCTCTTGGATTCAAATCCTTTATGACTCCAAATAAACTTTTAATTGCTTTACAGCCTCAATTCTTTATGGTTAACAAAACAAACCGCTTGTCTCATAACCATATTCACCTTTGGAGCTAAGGGAGCACCACTCCGTCACATTCTTGGCTCCACAGAGGTAGCAGGCAGCACCATTTACCTGTTGCAATCTCCCACATGGGGGAAGGAGCCTTTCTCTGTTGTTTGAACCTGGATTTCCCTGATCACAAGGGAGTAAGACCTGATAATAGGATTTGATTGTGGTTCGTGCACTAGATGCCCCAGAGCCCCAGGCTTTGCTCTCAGACTTCTCTTCTCCAGCTGCACTCATGCCCCCACTGGCCTCATTCAGGCTCAGGACCATAATTGTTCCCATGGATTCTTGACCAGCCCAGATCTTTTCTCTGAATCCCAGAGGCTGTATCTAGCAACCGCTCAACCTTTGCACTTGGGTATACCACGGTCCTCTCCAACTGAACACCCCTAGTTGGAGCTCCTGATTTCACCCAGCCCCACCTCCCCTCCAGCCCTCCCTGCCCACAGGCTCTTTATGTCAGTGAGTGACAGCTTGGGCCCAAAGCATTGGGGTCCTCTTTGACTCCTCTCTTTTTCTCAAACCTCACATCCGATCTGTCATCAAGTCCCGCCAATGCTGTCTTTTAAATGGATCCGGAACCTGATTCTCACTGCACCCACTGATACCATCGTGATGCAGCCCGCCATCATCTCCTACCCAGATCACTGCAACTGCTCCTAACAGTTGTTAGGACATTGCCCTCGAGTGTCTACTCTCAGTCCAACAGCCAGAATTACCCTTTTAAAACAAACCAGGTCAGGTCACTTCTCTGCTCAAAACCTTCCAATACTTCCCATTTCATTCTGAGTAAAAGCCAAAGTCCTCCCAATGGCTCACGAGGCCCTTGATATTTTTCTGTTCTCCTTCCTCCCTGTGCTCCAGCCCCTCACATCCCCTTTCTGTTACTTGAATTTACCAAGAATACTCTCATCTCAGGGCCTTTGCACTGGCTTTTCCATCCTCTTGGAATGATTGTCTCCAGATAGCCAGAAGGCTTGTTACCTTGCCTCTTATAAAGCAGCCCTGCATCTCAACACTTCCTAGGCCCCTTACCCTGTTTTATTTTTCTGCCCAGCAGTTTTCACCCCCTTATTTATTTGTTTACTTTCTGTCACCATCACCTGCCAATAGAATATTAGCTCCCGGAAGACAGAGTCTTCTTATTTTGTTTACTGTTGTACTCCCTGTGCCTAAAACAGTGCCCTGGCTCACAACATCAGCTAATAAAAGTTGCATACATTGAATGTCTTTTGATCTATTTCCTTTTTATCCATCTGGCCACGGGATGGCAGTGAAGTACTTTCTGTGCCTTTAAACAGCTTCATAAGTTTGGTCAACAGAGGACCTTCAGAGGTCTGAGTTTTTGAAGTTGTCTGATTCTGGTGCTTTGGATCTTTGCTCTCTTCCTGATACTTCAGGGCCTTTTAGGAGCACATTAAAACCCCACTTTTATTCAAATAATGCTAATTTTTATTAAAACTTAATGCATGTAGATAATCAATATGTCTCATCCCCCTCCAGAATAAACTGATACTTTCTTTTTATATTCAAATTATTACAACTTGAATCCAAACCTGGATAACTTCTGGAAATTAGTCTCCTTAAAATTTCCCTCCTTCCAACAATGTGTCAGAGTGTCCCGGTGTTTCCTCATGGGCATTTTCAGCCAGCCCTCCGCTTCCTCCCTGACCTCCTCCTCTTACTACCTTGCTGTTGCCTCCACTGTCTTAGATACCGTCTCTGTTCTCCCCAAATGCTGGGCCCAGTGTCTTCTCTGATTCGACAAATCTGGGGCACTGCTTTTTTTCTGTGCCCTCTCGAAATTTGGAACAGTTTTCCCCAATTCTTCACAGCATAGCTGAGACCACGATAGGAAGATATGACTTGGAGTACGACTCTGAAGGGTCAGGGGTAAAGGAAAGTGAAACAGCAAATTGTCACTTACAGGGACTTCTGCCAACATTGTTCTCAAGCCGGCAGGTCAGGCCCATCCCAGGTCACGTGTCCCTGTAACTTCGGCTGGTCTCCATCTGACACAGACAGATCATTTCCCAGCTCCAAGATTCTCCAGCCACCTCCAAACCTTGGAGGCCGGGTCAGTCTGGCTTCAGACCCCCAGAAAGAGAATAAGCTCCTCACCACATACACTCCTAACACAGGGCCTAGTATTAACCTCCTTCCAGATAATTGATGCAAAAACATCTATTCCTTTGTGGTGTGTGGTTGGTCCTATGGGCTCAACAAGGCAATCCCAGGGATTTGACAATTCACTTCCCCAAAGTCTGTGTAGCTCAGGTTTCGATAAAACTGTGCACTGACCACTAATAATTGAAATCTTTTTCTTAAAGATTTTTATTAAAACATAGTTAACATACAATATCATATTACTTTCAGGTATACACCATAGTTATTCAATATTTATATGTCTAAAGAAGTGATCACCATGATAAGTCCAGCAACCATCTGACAATGTACCATGCTATCACAGTATTATTGACTATATCCCCTATGCTGTATATTATATCCTCATGACTTATTTTATACCTGGAAATTTGAATCTCTTATTTCCCTTCACCTTCTCCCCACCCCTTTTGAAATTTTTCTGCCGTGAACAAGATTGAAGTTCTCCATGGGATATAATAGTCACTCAGTGCTATGTTTTTCTGAGGAGATACAAGATTTATCAATGAATGGTGATATGGGAAAGTAAATAAGTATCTCCCAAGTTAAAAAAAATAAAAAATTTCCATTGCAGTTGACATTAAATATTATTTTATATACATTTCAAGTGTACAGTATAGTGGTTAGACATTTATGTAATTTAAGAAGTAATCCCGCTTACTAGTCTAGTACCCACCTGGCTCTATATGTAGTTATTACCATATTATTGACAATATTCCCTATGCTTTACTTTACATCCCCATGACTACTGTGTAACAACCAATTTGTACTTCTTAATCCCTTCCTCTTTTTCATTCAACCTTCAACCCACACCCATCTGGCAGCCATCAAAATGTTCTCTGTATCTATGAGTTTTTGTCTTTTGTTTGTTCATTTTGTTCTTTAGATTGCACATATAAATGAAATCACATTGCATCTGTCTTTCTCTGTCTGCCATACTCTACTCAGCACAATACCCTCCAGGTCCATCCATGTTGCCACAGATGGCAAGAACCTATTCCCTTCCATGGTCGAGTAATATTCCATTGTATATATGTACCACCTCCTCTTTATCCATTCATCCATCAATGGACACCCAGGCTGCCTCCACATCTTGACCATTGTAAACAATGCTACAATGAACATATAAATGCACACATCCCCTCAAAGTAGCATTTTGAGTTTCTTCAGATAAATACCCAGACGTGGGATTACTGGGTCTTTCTTTGTCCCTTGTTATAGGCTTTGTTTTAAAGTATGTTTTGTCTGAAATAAGTATTGCTACCTCAGTTTTTTTCCATTTGCATGAAATATCTTTACCCCATCCCTTTATTTTCAGTCTGTGTGTGCCTTTTGATCTGAAGTGAGTCTCTTGTAGGCAGAATATGTAAGGGTCTTGTTTTCTTATCCATTCAGCCACTCTATCTCTTGATTGGAGCATTTAATCCATTTACACTTAAAGTAATTGTTGATAGATATGTAATTATTTGCCATTTTATTATTCATATTTTTAATCTTTTTTTTTTTCTTTTTTGGTCTCAAATAAGTCCCTATAACATTCCTTGTAATGCTGGTTTGGTGGTGAGGAACTCCTTTAGCTTTTTCTTACCTGGGAAACTCTTTATCTGTTCTGTGATTCTAAATGATAGCTTTGCTGGGTAGAGTAATCTTGGTTGTAGGTTCTAACTTTTCATCTCTTTCAATATTTCCTACCAATTGCTTCTGGTGTGCAAAGTTTCTGTTGAGAAATCAGCTGACAGTCTTATGGAAGCTCCCTTGTAGGCAACTAACTGCTTTTCTCTTTCTGCTTTTAAGATTCTTACTTTGTCTTTTACTGTTGGCATTTTAATTATGATGTATCTTAGTGTGGGCCTGTTTGGGTTGATCTTGTTTGAGACTCTCTGTACTTCTTGGGCTTGTATGTCTATTTCCTTTGCGAGGTTAGGGAAGTTTTCCATCATTGTTTCTTCAAATAGGTTTCAATCCCTTGCTTTCTCTCTTCTCCTTCTGTTTCCCCTATGATGCAAATGTTGTCATGCTTGATGTTGTCTCAGAGGTCTTTTAAACTATCTTCATTTTAAAAATTATTTTTTCTTTTTGCTGTTTTTATTGGGTGTTTTCTTCTACCTTGTCTTTCAAATTGCGGGTTTGATCTTCTGCTTCATCTAGTCTGCTCATGATTTCTTCTAGTGCTTTCTTCATTTCAGTTATTGTTCATGATTTCTTCTAGTGCTTTCTTCATTTCAGTTATTGTTCATGATTTCTTCTAGTGCTTTCTTCATTTCAGTTATTGTTCATGATTTCTTCTAGTGCTTTCTTCATTTCAGCTATTGTATTCTTCGTATCTGACTTTTTTTTAATGGCTTTCAATTTTATGCTTATTCTCTTTTTTGGAGCTCTCACTGAGTTCAGCTATTCTTTCCCTAAGTTCATTGAGCATTGTTATAACCATTGCTTTGAACTCTGTATCTGGTAGGTTGCTTGACTCTATTTTGTTTCTTTCTTTTTCTGGGTTTTGTTCTCGTTCTTTCTTTTGGGATTTATTCCTTTGTTTCCTCATGTTGGCTGCCTCTCTCTGTTTGTGTCTATGTATTAGGTAGATCTGCTACATCTCCCAGTCTTGGCCAAGTGGCCTTATGTAGTAGGTGGCCTTATGTAGGATGTCCTGTGGGGCCCAGTGGCACAAACTTCCTGGTCACCTGCACCAGTGGCTCTAGGAGAGTCCCTTGTATAGGTTGTGTGCACTGTCTTTTATAGTTGAACCTGAATTACTATTGGCAGGTTAGTGAGTGGGATTGACCCTCAGGCTGACTGGCTGTGGGGTTTGACCATGTTCACAGTATACAGGCTGCTGTGTGGGACTACTTACCTCATGAAGTGGGATTTTTCTCCATCAGGTTCTGGTGACTATTGAGAGCTCTCTTTGTGTGTGCCACTTGTGAGGCTAATTGGGTGGTGCTCTGCTGTGGTTTGAAGATGACCTCTAGGTATGTTTGTTCTAAGGCCTCTTGGGACTCTCATGGAGGTCCAGGTGAGCCACTGCCTGTGACCTGCCAGGGACTACCTGATAGGAGTTACAAAGCAATCCATAGTTGTTGCTGTCTGTGCTAGACCTGGAGGTGCATGGGAGAGGCCACACTGCAAACCGAGGTTGTCTGCCACCAGTACCTGGCCTGGGGTAGCTCTGCAAAATGCCCAGGACAACCTGAGGCCTGCTGCTGCTAGCCAGCTCCTGTAAGGTTCAGGTGCTGAGAACGCCTTGTACAATAAATATGAAAGTTGGATGAGGTAGGGTCTCACAGTGTCACCCAGATGGGATGAATGGTGGCCACCAGGTTAATGTAGATTCTGGTTTGGTGCCAGTTCTGAGCCTGGCACTACTCAACAAAAGTCTCAGAGCACACCAAGGCCAGCTACAGTCCACCTGGGGGTCCTCAGACCCCTGAGAGTTGTCCAAGAAAGAGTGCAAAGCAAGCACGTCTGGATACTTGCTGAGAAAGTGCCTCTGGCATCTGGCAAGTTGGGTGGGGTCCTAGGGTGTCATCAAGGTGGAGCAAGAGGAGCTCACTAGGCCAAATCAGATTCAGATGTGACCATGAGGGGAAGGGCTCAACACAGGAAAAATGGTGCCTACCTGCTGGCTGTATGGGAGAAGAACCCCACACAGGGAAAATGGTGACTGTCCCTCCAGTCCTTGCCTCAAAGCCACACAACTCAGATTCTCTCAGTATGTCTCTGGCTCCCCCCAAGTCACTGTCACTCCACCAGAGCCCAGGGTGTGTGCCTGCAAATGAGCAAGTCTGTGCACAGGCTTTTAAAGAAGACATCTGGGTTCTCTGCAGCCTTCTGTCCCACTCAGATGGTTGGAATCCCCACTATTTTTCAGAGGCAGATGTTGTGGGGGCTTCTCTTCCCAGCACCAGTGCACTAGGTCTGCTATGGGGCTGAGGTCCATTGCTCCTCCAGGGCCACCTCTGCTGCCAAGATATCCCTCCTGATTTTTAGCCACCACACAGAGGTCTGTGGCTGACCTATTCTGTATCTCTGCCTCTCCTATCAGTCTTGATGTGTCTTCTTTATATCCTTAGTCATAAAATTTCTGTGCAGCTAGACTTCAGATGGTTTACAGGTTGATGGTGCTATAATTTAGTTTAATTTTAATGTGATCACTGGATGAGTCAAGCACAGCTTGTATCTACTTTGCCATCTTGGATCCTTCTCCTCAATGTGTATTGTTGAAAAAAAGAATGAATGAATAGTTGAAGAGCTGGTCTACATGGAACTGCCCAGGGTCCTTACCAGTAGCTGGCTTTCTTTGACAAATTGGTCCATTACCTTCTCTTCTTTTCAGGGTTTTGCTGCAAAACATGTTCCTAACACATACTTGCTGAATTATGTACTATGTTGACAATATTACTGTGCCCTGGGGGCCATGGGATCCTGCTGAATTGGGTCCAAAAGAGTGGGTTTCTCTGCATATGACCAAATAGGTTAAATGTTTCAATCCTCATCTGTATCTACGGAGTTTTAAGTTCTCAATTCCATTTCTTCCCATGTCCCTACAGTAAAAGGTGTGTGGTGGGAAAGTGGCAAGAGATGGTGCTGGAAAAGGGAGCTGGACTCAGATTGTGAAGGATGTAAGGCATGAATTCATGAGGCAGGGAATGTGTTTTGTCCATCTCTGAGTGCTCACAGTGTCCTGCACATTTCCAGGCACAACGTAAGTGTTCAATAAGAGATGCAAAATTTCTAGTTGTGCAGCACTGTTTGGAGGATCTAGAAAATGCCAATCTGGTTCTAAGCTTAGCCCCCCTGGAATGGCTCAGTTAGTACTCTCTAAGGAATAAGAGAGGAAGGATTCCTATTTTCATTTATTTCTAACTTGTATTTGCTTACTCACGTCTGGATTGACTAAAGGAACCAGTTCTTGGTTCTTCTATATTGCTTCACACTATCTCAGACCCTCACATAATACAAGGTGAAGATAGACAGTAAGAAGGTTAGAGTCAGGAGCAAAAACTATAGTCAGGGGAGTGAACTTAAGACCAGAGATTTCAGGTTGATGAACAGGCTCTGGGGAAAATAGTTTTCTTCTGCGCAGCTCAGAAACAAGAGGGTGAAGAGATACAATTTCAGAGCCACCAATATAAATGTACCCAGTGGTGGATATGCAGAGTGATTTGGGGAAAATGACAAACCTTGCAAGCTCTAGTATGATGCAAGGAAACTTGATGTCAGTGCTTAAAGTGCATCAGCAACAACGAGGCTCCCCAAGGCCAGGCATCACCATGCAGAGAATTAGGCATAAAAGGAAAACCACCTTTTCTTGGTACAAACTCTAGAATACCCATTCTCAGGACTCTGAGCTCATCTCTGGGATCCTCATCACCTTGGAAATATGCTGAGACTGCAGAAGCCCAGTGAAAGATGCTGTGTCAGGTGCCCTGTCTCTCCATCATCCCTCACGTTTAATCTGTCCTTTAGCCATCTTCATTTCTAGTACTTGCTCCTTCTTTCCATCCCCTCTTCTCCTCATCATTTCTTTTCTGGATTACTGTGATAATCACCTCTGAAACTCTTCTACCTGCCTTTGATCTCACTGCTTCCAACCATCCTTCATGGTGGAGGCAGCCAGAGAGATCTTTCTAGAACATAAACCGAATCATGTCACACCCGGGATAAACCTCTTCTATTACTCCTCTCTGCTGTGTGGCATTCAAAGGCCTCTGACCTTAGTCTACCTTTCAGGTCTTATCTACATTCCCCTCCATGTGTGCTCTCCACTCCAGCTTTGTTTTCCTCAGTGCCCCCAAGCCACCGTATCTTGCCACTTACTTAGTGCCTTGTGTCAGACTGTTCCCTCTCTCTGGGAGGCCATTTTCTTACTTTGTGAACTCCTTCTTATCCAAGTGCAGATGTCACCTCTTTCTGGAAGCCTTTTCCATTTCCCCAAGCACCGTCTTTTTTGGCCTCCCATAAATTATTTATTTAGTGTTATAGAGAGCCATGTGCTTCCCTGTCTCCCTGAGACCACAAGCTCCTTGAACACAAAAACCGTATCTTATTTCTTTTCATATTCCCTTCCTCCCACTGCCCAGTAGAGGGCCTGGCATGCATTTGGTGTGTTTTAAGTATTTGGAAAATTGTAAAAGTAATTGAGCCCATAGGATTGACACAGAGACTGCCCTTTGAGAACAGACTCTTCAGTCGAGAAGGACCAAAGCTGAGAAAGGACACAACTGAAAGCAAGAAATCCTAAGGAAAACAAGGGGGTGGAGAGTCCATGAACTACTGGAATGTATCTGTTCTTTGGTTTCCGGACTGTCATCGTCTCTGGCTTTCAAGTCCATCCTTTGCCTTTCTCTTGCAGGGTGTGTTTCCCAGGCCCCTTGCCACTGGTTTCTGTTTAGGTTTGGCAGGAGACTAGAGCTTGGGAGGAAGGGAGAAGTCAGGGCTTTTCCCCTTCTCTCTTTGCTCTGGGCAGAGGAGGGCATTTTCTGGCCCTGGCTCCATCTGTACGACTGTTCCAGATCCTTACTGGACATCCTTCCCTCCATGGCCTCACCTCCTGCTGGGCAGCCTCTGCTGTGGTCCTAGCTCAGGCTGGGTGGCCCTGGCTTCTGGGTTTTGGTAATCCCATAACCCCCTGATATTCCACAGCTCTGGAGGGATCCTGGCTTCCTGCTGTTGTTAATTTTTGGGTTGCTTCACCATCCTTGTTTGGCTTTTTAGCCTTTTCATCTTCACTGTGGCCCATCTTCTGTATTAAATTCCCTATGTGTGAAATACTAGAGCGATTTAGGTTTTCCAACTAAATCTTGGCAATTATAGTCTTCTTGCTTAGACCAGCTGAATGTTCAGACCTGGGGTTCCTGGAACAACCAAACTCTGTCCTAACTTCTATTCATGGAGGTCCCTTGCCTCAACCACAGCGTTCCTGCAAGGCAGCCGTTAGTGGCCCATATAAGAGCCCCTGCCATCATATGCTTTATAATGCTTTATATATATTTTATATGTGCCTTATGATTCCCTTAGGGTGATTTTGGAGATCTGGGTCCTTGACTGAACCAATCCTCACATGCCCTATGGTTCTCATGAAGGAGGATATTGGGTCCTGGCAGGATGAGGTAGGGATGGTGGTACAACACCACAATCCACGTGTAGCCACTATTTCTAGGATGCTAATTCCCTGTGCCTTGACACTTGGAAGAGGAATGTTTGAAACACATTCAGAGGGTAGTAAACTTCAGGAATTCATTATGCCAAGAGCTGGTGCCAATAGGAAATAGAAAACCTTTCCTGAGAGACCTGGCTAAACTCCACAATTGATCTGTGTAGTTTTGTTAAGGGGAATGAATCTGTCACGCAGACACCCCTGCTGTGGAGCAGTGATAACGGACCTTAGGGGACCATGCCAGGACCCAGAACCAGGGCTAGGTAGACCCAAGGTTAACCCCATGGGTGGTTCCCATACACCTATGCAGGATGGCAGGAGGTGAAGAGAATTTTCTCAAGCTCTGGGGGAATTAAAGTTGTAGGGATTGAGACACGGGGAGTGGGGCTGGAGAGGAGATGGAGGGGCCACTTGAAGGAGGTGAATGGGACCAGATGCATGCTTCCCTTGGTGTGGAGAAATTAAAATATTTAAAGTTTCAGTTTGACAAGTCAATATGACTCTCATTGAGCAGGGAGAGAGGAGGAAAGAACGAGCTAAAAGATAGGGAGGAAAATAAATCTGGGGATCAGAAAAGAGAAGGACATTTCTACAAAGGTCACTGAGGGGATGGGATGTCAGGAAAGAAAGGAATTCAACATGCAGAGTACTGATGATGATGCTATCAGACAGGATCTTTTGTCTTCATTGACAGTACCTCCACGTGTCAGGTAAGTGCAAATATAGAGGTGAAAAAGACATGGTTCCTGGTATGGGAACCATGGGCAGTCATGCTCTAGTTGTAGAAAACAGATAATAAAGCAGATGTTCACGATTTTGCGTGATAAGAGTTCTTGTACAGGGGCATGTCTGTTGCTATGGGAACTTGAAAAACAAGCACCTACTCAGGTCAACTTGGGAGGCCAGGGAAGGCTTCCAGGAGGAAGGGACTTCTGTGTGGAGTCTTGAAGGATGAGTTGCAGTTATCCAGAAAAAGAGGAAGCAGTAGGAGTGGGGAAAGGTGTAGAAGGCATGTGAGAGTGGCACTTAAAGACCTGGAGAGAGAGAGAAGGGCCTATTTTGGGAACTGGAGTGTGGAGTGGGGAGGTGGGTGGATGGTGATGGGGATACTGGAGAGGTTAAGTGGTGGGAGAGGGTGTCCCGAAAGGCCTGATGCTATCTGAGGGGTTTGGGGGACTGTACTCCTGTGAGCAATGGGAAGGAGTGATATAATCACATTTACGGTTTAGGAAGAATACCCTGGCTGCCAATGGGAAACATGGTGGGAAAGGAGTAAGACTGAGGCGGGAGATTTCACATGTGGCTGTTGTAATAGTTCATCTGGCCCTTCTTGAATGCAGATGATCCCGCTGTAACAACTGAGGGGATAGATGGGGCCTGTCCTGTCATTGACAAGGATTCATGGGGCTCCACTAGGGTTCCCTCTGTCTTGGAGAGAGGGGGTGCTTAGGGAGCTGCTTTGGGAGCAGACATGGGAGAGAAGTCAGGGCATCCTAAGCTCACACATAGAATGCTCCGCAGCCCCACATGCGGCCACACTCTGTGACTCAGTGGGGCAAGGGCTTTGCAGGTGGAGGCAGAGGTTTAATCGCTGCTGATGAGTTGTGAGAGTGTGGGTTTTTTTTGGAATGTATGTGAAGGAGGCATCTCTATATAGCTAAATTCTTTTATTAACTTAATGAGCTTGGCTGCTTTCCTGGAAATGCAAGTGCCATTTGGCACCATTGCTGCTGCTTTAGAAAGGGTGTCATTAAACTAAGAGTCTGTAGAAAGGCACAATGGCGATAAACGAAGCTGCTTGGGAGATTACAGAGCATCAAACAAACTTTGCAAGGACCTTCAGAAGAGAGAAGCTATGTATCTACCAGGTGGAGGTGGGGGTGGAGGAGACTCCAGCAATTATCTGGACAATCCAATCAATGCAGGAAATAATGAGTTACATTTGAAAGACTAATATTAAAGTTACATTCAAGTTGAAGAAGAGACTTCAAAGGGGTCAAAACACCTCCTAAATCTTCTCCATCCCCCATTCGCATATGCAGTCTCTTGTCTGGCTTTCTAAAGGCAGGACCTAAGTTGCGGCTTTGTTCTTTCCATGTCCCAGCTTTGCCTCTTAAGGTCCCCACTGAGAGGGAACCTTGAGGCAAATTATTTCTTCCAAACAGTGGACAAGACTCAGACCACCAAGGGCTGAGATTAGATCATTGGACAAAATGGGAAGAGAAATCTCTCTGCTTGTTCCTTTTGCTCTTTGGAATGGGAGAGGGCTTGAAGTTAGGAGGAGCTGTGGGGAGCCACTGGGCTTTCATTTCATACTATTGTGAATCCCCCTTTCTCTGAACTGAGTTTGGACCTGAGAGTTGGATGTGGACAATGTGGGACAGTAAACCCTTCCCAGATGATGTCCACCTGCCTTCAGGTGACGCCACATCCCCAGGAGCCACAGCTGCACAGAGCATGGGACCCATCAGCACAGCAACCCCCTGCTGTGTGCCAGTCACTCTCTCTTTGACCCTCGCAACAAACCCATAATAGTGGTAGTAATACTTTGCAGCTGAGAAGCAGAGGCTCAGAGAGGTTAAGATACTTGACAAAACCCACCCAGCTGGTCATTGTTGGAACTGGGTTTGAACTCAGATTGTCTTATGCTGAAGGTGGGCCGTTGCCCTTGTAGTTCTCTTTGCCGACGAGGAAGGTGTACGTTAGGGGATCCATGTAAAGCCAGGTTTGAGCTCAGCCTGAGAAAAGTGTCTATGGTTCCTTCCACCCCCTCTTGGCTCCCATCCCAGGCAAGGATTCCACATGGTTGGACACTGTTATAAAATTTTAATCTTTCAATTGTACGTTCACTCTAACAAATCCAAACAACATGTAAATGGACAAAACAAGAGGAGAAAGGCCCTGTCCGCGTCCCCTCTCACCCCCCCCGAGAACTTGTCCTATGCTTATGACATGTGGTGGACAGGCCCAGTTCTGGGCTCCACCAATTACTAACCCCACAGCCCTGGGAAAATTATTGAACTGCTCTGTGCTTCAGTTTCTTCATCTGAAAAATGGACTAATAGTCCTTATCTCATGAAATTGTTGTAAGGATTAAATATTTAGATAAGTGCCTGGCAAAGAAGACGTGTTCGATAAATAATTAGCTATTTTTATTATATACGGCTTGTAAAATCCAAAATGAGTATTAACACGATACATATTGTGCCGCAACTTTCCTTCTCACTTTACAATATTTGGCAGACTTCTTTCCAAGTCTGTACATATGGCACTTTTAGAAAATGGTTGCGTAAAATTTTATTTGCATGAAGTTGCTATAATTTTATTCATGAAGATATGGACAGACACTTAAATTACAGGCATGTTACACCCAAGGAAGTTTCAGTCAACAATAGACTGAGTATATGAGGGTGGAAGCTGAATTTCCTGTAAGAAATGGAAGGATATGTGGTTCAGGAGGACTTATTTTTCTCTTATGGGAACAATATCTGTGGGTCTTGTCAACAGATTCCCTCTCACTCACAGCACCTCAATTTTGAGTGCACAGATTATATTGTAGTCAGTCAGCCATTGGCCTGTTTCGGCACTGAGGAGCCTGTCCCCCCAGCAGTACGTACTCAGAGGATTGTACAGCCCTCCCAGACCTAGCTTGATGGTATTCAGAGTACGTTGTTGTAAATTCTTTGTTGACGACCTAAGATCATATAGAAAGACACAAGTCCACAGGCACTACCTTAACAAATAGTAAGTGCCACTGTCACTTCAATAAAAGCTTTCTTTGGGAGTGTGGAGCCAGCCTGTCTTTGTAGTTTGGAAATATTTTCAGGTCATAATGATATAATGCATAGATGTTTTATTTCTTTCATCAGTTCAATGCCAGAGAGAGCCCTTTGTGCTAGATAGGGTCAATGGAACCAAAAACAAATTTCTGAAGTAAAATATTGAGTCTTCAGGTCCATTATACCCTCTTCATGTTAAACACCCTCTTTTCAAATGGATATCACAAAGTTTCTTAATCTGACCACTGATCCAACATGCAGTAGCCAAAACCACACTGCCATGACAATCTCCTGTGTTCCTTTATCTCTCCGTCTTGATTTTTTGTTCCTACTGTTCGTCTCCCGGCCACGTTTCACTCCCTTCTGACAGTCACTGTTTTGGGAACCTACATCTTACCCAGCCAGTTTCTCCTGGATATTTCCAATCAGTCTAGCCCACGTCCCTGTTCAAGGCGTAGCATTGACACAGTTGATGTTCTATTTTTGACCCTGTTGCAAGGAAGCAGAGGGCTTGTGGGACAGTGTTTATAAAGTTTTCAGTGGTGAATGGTAGGGTCCTCAGCCTTCACACTCACTCACCATTCACTCACTGACTCACCCAGAGCAACTTCCTGTCCTGCAAGTTCCATTCATGGTAAGTGCCTGATATAGGTGTACCATTAAAAAAAAAATCTTTTATACCATGTTTTTACTGTACCTTTTCTATGTTTAGATATGCTTGGATACACAAGTACTTACCATTATGTTACAATTACCACAGTATTCAGTACAGTAGCAAGCTGTACAGGTTTGTAGCCCAGGAGCAACTGGCTGTATCATATAGCCCAGGTGTGTAGTGGGCTCTACCATCTAGGTTTGTGTAAGTGCCCTCTGTGATGTTCACACAATGACAAAAATCACCTAACGACACACATTTCTCAGAACATATCCCTGTTGTTAAGCAACACAACACTGTATTTCCACTTTTTTTTTTGAAAAACCCATTATAAGCAATGTTGCATTACATAGCCATGCTAGGATTTCTGTAAGATATGAATTCTAGAAGTAGAATCACAGGATTTTAGGGTATGTATATTTTAAATTTGATTATATATTTATACACTTTTTGCCAAGATAGAATGCCAATTATATTTTCACTGGCAGCATGGTAAGAAAAAGGCTGCTTACTCAACCTTAAGCAACACTAGACTTGCTCATCTTATAACTGCTATATTAAAGAACTGTCTAATTTTGTACATGATAAAGATGTTTGTACTGTTAACCTAAAAATGAAAGACCTTTCAAAGTGAGAGGCAACAAGCATTCATTTGAGATCAAAGAATAGCTATTCAGGAAGCACTGATTCAGGCAGAAGCCCAAACAGTGTTCTGATTAGGAGACAAAGAAAAGGGGTATTTATGAAAAAGGAAGGGGAACAATTACATCAATAGAAGGAAGGCATTTCTGTTGGTGCAGGTAAGCTAACATAGTGATGCTAATTCTAAACATGTTTTTAATTTTTAGTTTAGTAGTCATCAGTCCAGTAGTCATAATATTTGCTGCTTTTTTGTTATCCTTGCAACAAAAAGTTCTTTGGGACACAATATTGCTTTAGGCACTGTCCAAAGGTTATTTTGCCCTGTTTTAACATTCCAAAGGTTTGAGGCATAAAACATGCAGGCAATTCTTCTGGGATGGCAGCTCCAGCTCCATTTTAAAGTGGCGCCATTTATGTTATTTTTACAGTGCAAAAGCAAGTTAGGTCCCTAGTTTACGTCACTGGCATGCACAAACAATATAAAAGAGACCAATAACCCATAGAAAAAAAGATGTCAAAAGACATAAAGTCCCTTCAGCACAATTTTCAGTGTGTATAGGAAGCACAATTCAAACATTCTCTAATTCTTATGACACCTACCCATTATTACCCTCTCCCCCATTTCAGAGATGAGAAAACTGAGGCAGGGAGAGATTAAGTAGCTTGCCTAAGATCAAGCAGCTGATGAGCGGCAGAACTTAGCAACTGAACTCATACCTCCATGACATCAGGATGAGTTCTGTTTGTTCAACCAGGCTGTCTCCATGCAGAGGTCCGCAGAAAGAAATACTTTGGATTTGAAGAAACTGGTGAGGCTGAGAAGAAGTGGAAACTGTACAACTTTGGGATGCAGAAGTCCAAGTGGTTCAATTCTGCCACGCTTCTTGTGTGGCTCCAGACAATTTTCCCATCTGTGAAGCTCAGGGACTGAGCTATAATAGGAAAGCACTGGGGCTGACAGAAAGTACTCTTGTCCCTGTCTGCCCCTCAGGATGGAGGGACCCGGAGGCAGGCAGCAAAATAGCTCTCCAGTTAGACCATATTAGCATCCCTGTGTATTTCTATCAAATAGTCCATCGTCCTTCTTGCTTTCATTTTCTATGCATGCCTATCAGTGAAGTAAATCCTGAGTACTTCTGCTCATTTTTTTTAAACAAAATAGAATCAGAGCCTTTTGTGTTTGAAAGCTGTGACCATAAATCAGTACTCCTTGAATGAGAAACATGTGTGGACTCATAAAGACAGGCCTTTGAATTATTTATCAAGAGGTGATGCTGCTTGGAACCTTAGGCACACTCAGTCCCACACTAAAACTGGCAGCTTCTCAAGATGTTTTGAGGCCATGATGGATGATGATGGGTTAAAGAACCATACATGGGGCCACTCACCATTTCGCTCCTAGCCACTTTTCCAACTCCCCATTTGCCCCAAGCTGCAGCCACACCCATATACATACAGATTCCCTGCTTTGCATATACTGTTTCCTCCCCTCAGATATCATTTTGCACTTATCCACTGCAACCTCCCATGTGTATACTAACAGCCAACTTAAATGTTCCCTTCTTTCAGAATATTTCCTGCCTTCCCTGTCAGAGTTAGTATCTGTGTCCTTTGTATGTCTGGCTAGATACTGAACTCTTCAAGAGCAGAATTAGTTACATCTGCATATCTAGTCATAGATCAATGTCAAGCACATGGTCAGAGTTTTCGCTTGTTGAGTGAGGGAATCGGGGGAGAGCTGTGCTCGGTCAGCACAATGTGTCTGGCACATGATGCTTATTTAATTTCAGGCACAGTGTGTCTAATACCTCTGTGAGGGGCTTGGATGAAGATGTCAGGGGCAGATGCATTACTGACTTTGCAGGAAATGCAAACCTGGACGTGATAGCGAACCCACTGAATGATTAGTCAGTACTTGAAATGACCTTGATAGGTTGACAGAATTGCCTGAAATTAACAAGATGAAACTGACCATGGTGTTTAAGTGTTACCAATACAGAGGTCTGTGATCAATGGCTCTTGGTGGCTGGGGTGAGGGAGGAAAAAGAGCAGAGCCACAGGTGACTAAGGTGTTAAACAGTCCTCTCCATGTGCCAGGGTTTTTCATACCCCCAGTTGACGGCAAGGTTTAGAAGAGTGGGCATGGATATGAAGACTTTCGTTTACTGTATCCTCTGTACCTGTAATGATGCCTGGAATTTAGTAGGTGCTCAACAAATATTTGTTAAATTATGAATGACTACTTTAGTGACTTTGCGTTTACCTCCTTCTTAGAATGTCTTTTGCCTCTTCTTATTAATTCTTCAAGACTAAACTCAGGAGTCATGAACTCTAGGGCACTTTCCCTAGTGGGTACATCCCCACCGGGCTGTTATAATATTCTGATTTTAAACATAGGACTTATTATACTGTGTTGATGTTATTTGCTTATGATATGGATCCCCCATTAGACTGAGAGCTTGGTAAAAGCAGGATCTGGGTTTGATTAATCTCTGATTAATCAGTGCATTCTATACCATTGGTGCTCAATAAATATGTGAGGACTGAATGACAGAAATGCTGGCACATCATGTTTATTTCATTTCCACCAAAACTCAGTGATTTGAGAAGTAGAGATGAATGAAAGGACAAGGTCCTTGATGATGGGGCCGGGGGCAAGACTGTGAGGCATGGGTTTCAAAGACCCAGGGTATCACTAAGAATAGCACTTCATCCAGAATTTGTAAGGAGATGACTGAACCAGGAGCTGGGCTGTTGGCCTGTGAAAATACGTAGGTTTGATATTCAAGCTCAAATCCTTAGATCATCCTCTAGGAGCTTAAATGTGAATTCAGGTGTTCTGATGAAATCTAGTGCATTATGCACTATGTCACAGGCATGTTTGGGGCATTAGAGGTCAAGAATTGCAGAGTTGTGACAAGGTCCCAGGCTTGGAGGACAGTGGAATAGAGGAGAATGTCCCTGGAGTTAAGGTGGCTGGAGAACTGTGAAACCAGGGTGTTAGGTGAGGATCATCTTGGATATTCAAGGATGATAGTATCAGGGGATAAGATGCAGAACACATTTTAAAGAATTCTATACACAGAAAATTATAGAAACCAACTTCAAACAAGCTTAAGCAAAAAAAGAATAATTTATTGGCTTCTAGCGTCCTAGAAAGGGCAGATCAGTCAAGCTGTGGAGAAGGCAGGGAAGTGGCAGGATCTCGAAAACAATTGGAACTAAAGACTTTAATGCCAGCCTTTTCTCTCACTCTTTCCATACCTTGCCCCTTGGGCATGTCTGTTTCATTTGCTGTTTCAATGGTGAATAACTTTCTTCATATGGCAGAACATATGGCATTTCTGAGTCTCACTTCTCATAGCTTTAAACACCAAAGAGATCAAATCTAAAGGACACATTCCCAGGGCAGAGATCCATTGGTTCAGAAGAAGTGAGGTGCTTGTTCCTTGATTAGGGTCCTCTGGTCCTCAGGTGGGATAGAAGAAGGATGGGAAACATAGTCATTCGGGAGATATCCAGTTTTCATTGTGTGAGAGGTGATATATCAGTTTGGATGACTTTGGCTGCAAAGAGGATAAAATTGGACTCAAACTGACTTAAACAATAAGGAGCTGTATTGGCTCAGATGAGCATATAATGGCAAGTCCAATGGTGTTCGGGTTGGCTTACTCCTATGGCTCCAGGGTCCATTTTTTTTTCAGTCCCCTCATTTATGGTCTCCTCTTGCTTTGTCTTTGCTTGCTTTTATGGAGGCAGAAAAGAGCTAGCCATTTCTTATTTCACATCTATACACTGAAAAATCCAGAGGAAGGGGAAATGTCTGGAGACTTTTTCATAAGAACAAAGAAGCTTTATTCTCAGAGTCTTTCAGCAAACCCCTCCTGTGTTTCTCTGGCTCCAGCTGGGCCATATATTCTTTCCTGAACAAGTTGATGGCCAGGGGATTCTACTGCTGGCAGGCTTAACCCTCTCCGTCTCTGCGCCTGTGGCGAGGAGATTGGGATTGCCCTGGTTGAATTAGACTAAGCCCATCCAAAATACCCAAATGCTGCACTGTGGGAGAGGGTGTATCAGTTGTAACAAACCACCTGAAATGTAGTTGTTTAAAATGTCATCTATTTATTTAGTTCAAGTTTTGTGGGTCAGCTAATCGGGCTGATGGGCCAGTTGGGGGTGGGTGATTTAGGACGTCTTTGCTGAGATGGCTGGGATGACTGGGGACTCTCCCCAGGGTTGTCATCCTTCAGCAGGCTAGTCTGGGCTTGCTCGCATGGTTGTCTCAGGATTCCAAGAGCAGGAAGAGAGGACAAGCCATATGCACAAACTCTTTCCAGGTGTCTTCTTGCCTCATATTTGCTACTATCCCATTGGCCAGAGCAAGTCACCTGGCAATCCCAGAATCAGGTGAGGGGAAGATAATTCAGTGGGGTGGTTACAAGAGGGAGTGAACAAATCTGGAGCCATAAATGCAACAAGCTACCACAGTGAGGAGAACTGATGTTGGGAGAGAGTTGCAGTTTTTACAGAGGATGCAAATGGAAAAGGTGGCTCTAGAGAAAGTGCAGGATGTAGGACACTTTGATTTCAATATAACAGGGGCCAAATAGGACATATTGGAGGAAATACTCAGGTGCAGGATACATCTGCAGAGGAAAACTGTTAATTAAGTCCATGAAGCAGGGAGAAAGAGGTTTGCATTTAGGACTGCAAATAAGGATCAAAGAAACTTAATATCTGTTCAACTTTTAAACAGTGACAGGTTCTGGACGAGGCATGTTGCATGCATTGTCTCATTTAATCTTTATAATTGCAGGTGAAGAAACAGGCTCAGAGAGGTTAAGCAACTTGGTCAAGGCCACACAGCGAGTAAGTGTGGACTTGAGGCCAATTCTCTCTGGCTCCCAGGCCTGAAGAAGCCAGGATCTAGCTGAGGCAGAAGGGCAGTGAAGGAGAAGGAGGGGTATGAAGTGGAAGAGCGCTGAATCAAAGGGACTTGTAGCGTCAGCTCACCTCAGTGTCGTGCAGAGTGACCCTGGATAAGATGCCTCCTGCCAGCATGGAGTCCTGAACTGTGAGTTCCGAGGGGCAGTGACCACGTTTCTGCTCCAGCCCCCCTGCCCTGTAGCATCTGGAGTGTAACCATATTGAACACTGAGGGGGCGTGTCCTGTGTGTCGGGTGCTGGGTTAAAGGGTGTATAGCCATCACCTCAGTCCCCAGTACCAATGTGGGAGGTGCTGCTATTTGTCCTCATTTTCACATGGGACAACTGCAGCCCGAGAATGAAGTAACCTGTTCGTGTTCACAGAATGAATGGAGGAGAAGGCTGGAAGGCAGGGCTGTGTGGCCCAAAGGTCATGCTCTGAAATGCTCACTATCCTGCCTCGTGGAGGGCGCATGTGTGTGAAAGGTAAAGCTGGTGGGCGGTGGAGAACCTAGACAGGGAGACCCTCATGGTGAGGACTGTGAAGCGTCACCGTCAGAAACATGTGGGGGCTTGTCACTACTGGCCAAGGATTGGACTAAGTATTTTACATGTCTTCACTAATCCTCAAAAGTACTTGGGGATAGATACTACTAGCTTGCCCATTTTAGAGATGAGGAAACTGAGGCCCAGAGAGGGATATCCATTTGGATCAGAGAGGTAAAATCATATTATACCACTAACAGGTGCCAAAACCACAGACAAAGCCGGTCCTGGTTAACCTCAAAGCCCATGCTTACCCACGGTGCTATTCAGACTGCATTGTTGATGAAATTGTGGCTCCTCCTATCCTGGCTGACAGTTACACCCAGATAGATGCCCTTTAGGTGTGCATAGGAGGAGCGAGGTCCCAGACTTCCAAGGACCGAGGACTTAGTCCAGTGTGACAAGTTCCGATGCAGTCTCTCTGCAGGAGGGGCATAGGTGAGTTCCAGACCTTCCATTCTGGGAGGAGACCACCTATGAACCTAGGGTAAACTAGATCAGGTCTTTATGCACATAGGGTTTCTCTGTTTTTCATGAGCGCTATAAACCTCCAATGCTGTGCTAGCATGGCAGGCAGGAGTTGAGCAAGAACCTTGTTCTCCCTCTGAATCAAACATTTCCCACAATCCCCTTTCTTCCCAAAGTCATTAATAACAATCTTCATTCCCCCCAGCATCTGCTAATGATTTATTATTACACGGGTAGTATAACATTTTCATATACACAACATTTTTCATCCCAGGTTGAGTTAATTACAAATGATTCACAAGCAAGAAGGATTTCCTTCAGCAATCCATTGCAAACAATGGCACATTGTTTTCCCCCACCAACCTGAAGCAAGATTTTGCCACCTTTCTCTAGCTTCCACAACCTTCTCTCGTTTATCACCATTGCTCTTAATGAGTCAGGCAAACCAATAGAAAAGGCCTCTGAAACTTTTGACTCAGAGCCTCTTCCTGCTAAAAGCAGCTTCTAAAAATACGTGAACTCTTCTTGAAAAATTAAGTCCTAGTTTCTCATTGCATGGACAAAGAACTTCTCCTCGGGGCTCTCTCTCACCACCTATGTCCATAAGATATGAGGAATTGTGGTGTTTTAGAGATGATTGAGGGAACTTAAGGTTCATTTAGTCAGGGAGGTGACAATCCTGCTGGGTGGGAGCAGGGCTGCCCTGAGTGTAGCTCTCCAAATTGATGCATTTTCCATAATTTTAAGGCAATAAAATAATAATAGCTAATGTCTAATGTTTACATAGTTCTATTATGTGCCAGGCACTGTTCTAAGTTTTATATGTATAAATATATATGTATATGTAACGTATACACATATAACAGAATATTTACCGGGGGTGCCAAGAAAATGTATACACATGGACACTTTGGTTAACATTACTCAAGCAGTAGTTCACCGTAATCAAAAGTGTCTGGACGCTGATGGTAACCACTTTGAGCACCTCTTGTAGGGGTCAAATGTAACTTGTATTCATCTTTTGTTAGCAGTATATATTGAGTATTACAATTTTAATAGTTTTCCTTTCTTAACATGCGTATACTTTTTTTTGGCACCTTCTGTATATATAACACAGCATCCTCCCAATTATTTTGAAAGATCTACTGTTAGTATTCCCACTTCACAGATGAGGAAACTGAGGCACAAATTGCTAAATGACTTGTGATTTGCCCAACATAATATAGCTGATATAGGTGGAGTGATGCTTCAGATCCAGGTGATCCTGCTGTAGTCTGAGCTCTTATCCATTCTGCCTTCCTGCCTTTGTGTAGTGTGCAACCTGTTTACTTTCATATGGCAATATGATGATTCTGAAGACTATAAAGAAGAGATGTTGAGTGAAGCAGTGTAAGCAAAGACCATGAGTTTTGTAGAAAAGGCAGTCAAAGTGTTGCACCATTTTTAGGGCTCTCTCCCTGCCACCAAAAAATGGGAACCTCCTCTCCCTCCACCCAATGGAAACAGCTCCCTCAGCTCTGTCTCTGTGAGGGATCTAGGTGGAGGGGGCATTCTTGGAATTGGAGGACCTGGGTTTGAGGCCTGGTGTCATTCCGTTTTGGCTCTGTGGTGTGAAAGGAACACAGCCCAGGTCTGGGCCTGGTCTTCCACTAACCAGCTCTGTGCCTGCAGGCATGTTGTTTTCCTCTCTAGGCCTTAAATTTTGCATCGGAAGAATAAAGGAGTTGAACTGGGTGATGACCAATGTCATATCTTGCTCTTATTGCAATTCTAGTGCAGGAGACAAAAATCATTCATTTGACGAACCGACATCCAATCATTTTGGTGGTGGCCAAATGGAGCATCTTTTGGAGAGCAATTCTGAGTTCAAATTCAGGCTCAGAGGCAAGTAGTGTTTTGATTTATTCATGAGTCTGCCACAGACCTTGAAGTGGAGGCAGTGACTGTTATGCCAGTTATTTGACACGCTAGTCCTGCTAACACCACTTTTCAGATGAGGAAGCCAAGGCCTAAAGAGGTCGAGTAATTTTTCTAAGACCTCACAGTGAAGTAATGATGGAATTGGGATTAGAAGCCACTTCTTCTGCAAATGTACTACTTAATAATCACTGTATAATAGCTAATAATGCTATTATAGTAGCACTGTATAATAGCTAACAAGGTCATAGCTGGCATAATAGTCAATAATGGCTGACATTTATTGAAACCTCATTATGTCCTCACTATGTGTAGTAGATTAAATTATTGTTCATCACTCATTCCTTTCTCGTCAATCTCCAACCCCCCCAAAAGTGAGTAAGAAATACATGCTTATTGTTGTATGACCCCAGGATTTTGTGATTGTTATGCAGCCATAGCTAACTGATGCAGAAATTTGTACCTGAAATGGAATGCTTCCATAACAAAAACCTAAAATATGTAGTATTGGTTTGAGACTGGGTGGCATATAGTGAGGACAATGTTATAGGAGGCTGGTAAAATAGCACTCATGTGATGTAATGATTAAATATTTGGTAAAATTGTCACTTGCAATAACCTGGAAGATAGAAAAATGTACCTAAAGTGTTTGTCAAGTTGGGTAAAGAGATTTGAGGCAAGATGTTGAAAGCATGAGCTGGCTGCTGTTAATTACATTTGAAAGAGATAAATTCAAGAAGGAATTGGTTAGTTTGCAAGCAGAATTTCAAGGTACTGTAGAAAGCCCAGAAATTACCAGGTTGGAAAATGAAATGGTTTCTCACCAAATCAAAGGTGTGCCCATTACAACACAGCCTTGGGGAGAAGACCAAATTTAGGGCCTTTTATGTAAGATTTTGTGGGTCGTTTCACAGCAGTAGCTGACTGATAGCTAGGTACTCTACCAATCACTTTGCATGCATTATCTCATTTAATCCTTATAATTATTCCATAATATAATAATTTCATAAAAATGTAGTTTTGTTATTATTTAAGTATGGTGAGGCCAACCAAGAGATTAGGAGATGATTGCCATTGAAAAGATATTTACTCACAATCCTGAAGAGGAAGGGCCATGCCCTGTTACATAGGGCCACAGGGCAAGAACCAGGGACAGCCAGGAGATAGAGGAAGTGGGGAAAATGTGGCAAGAGCCTTTACTTGGTTTCTATGGAAAGGAATAGACAAGACAGAATAAACAGGTTTAGATTGGCTGGTGTGAATAATTTCAGTGGGCTCTGGAATGTAGGGGCTGTCCTGAATTGCCTGGTACCTGGTCCCAGGGTGATTAGGGCAGAAGAATATTAGCCTTGAATGTGAGAGTCCAATAGAGGTGGTGGTGGGGTATATGGACTCTGGATTAATTAAGATTTATATTAAAGCCTTGGTTGCAAGCAAGTCCTTTACTATCTCTAGGAATTGGATAGTCTTGGGAGGGGCAATCTCTCCAGGGTCAGCAAGGCCCCAGACGTAAAAGCATCAGAATGAAAAGACATGCTGTACTGCTTTTTGTTTTGTTTTGTCTTTATATCTTTGATATCTTTGCCTGTGTTGAGTGTGGATTGTCGGTTGTTTTTATATGTGAATGTATTTGATTTTTTATTTGTTGTTGTGGTTGCTGTGCTTGGTGATTTGCTTTGTTCTGAAATTGCCCTACACCAGGGCCCAGCTTAAGAGGCACAAGATTCAACACACCCAGAGGCCAACTCCAGACCAAACCAGAGTACTACCGGGTTTGACCTACAAGTCACACACCCAGAGGGAATTCTCTACAGGCACAAGAGCCCATAGAGGCCAAACCACATTTAAGTGGTCAACCCTCACACAGCAGAACATCCTGCAGTGGGTAGAGCCAAGTCTCACAACTAGTCAGCCTAGGAGTTAACCCCACCTACTCACAAGCAAAAAGCAATAAAAGATCTTCTTTAACAGGACAATTTACACAACATAAGAGTCACCTTTGGAGCACACGCAGAGGAGAAGAAGGAAGTAGTGCAAGTCAAATATAAAGGACACATACTACATAAGATAACCCAGCAAGAACTAAGAACTCTAGGGGATCTACCTAATACATCAATGCAAATACAGAGAGTCAGCCAGAATGGGGAAACAAAGAAACATGTCTCAAATAAAAGAACAGAAGAAACCTCCAGAAATGGAACCAAATGAAACAGAGGTAACCAACCTATCAGAGACAGAGTTCAGAACACTGATGATAAGAATGTTTAAGGAACTTAGAGGCAACATAAAGAAGGATGTAGAAATCATAATGAACAACCAGTTAGAAATAAAGAACACAATTACCAAAATAGAGAACTCATTTGAAGGAATTAACAGCAGGTTAGATGAAGCAGAGGATCGAATCAGTGACTTAGAAGACAAGTTAGCAGAGATCACCCAAACAGAACAACAGAAAGAAAAAAGAATAAAAAACAATGAAGATGGTTTAAGAGACCTCTGGGATAACATCAAGTGCAACAACATGCGCATCATAGGAATACCAGAACGTGAAGAGAGGAAGCAAGGGATTGAGAACATATTTGAAGTAATAATGTCTGAAAACTTCCCTAACCTGATGAAGGACACCAACATACAAGCCCAGGAAGTGCAGAGAGTTCCAACCAGGTTAAACCCAAACAGGTCCACACCAAGACACATTATAGATAAAATGGCAAAGGTTAAAGATAAAGAGAGAATCCTAAAAGCAGCAAGAGAAAGACAGAGGGTTACATACAAGGGAACTCCCATAAGACTATCAAATGACTTTTCTACAGAAACATTGAAGGCCAGGAGGGAGTGGCAGGAAATACTCAAAGTGATGGAAAACAAAGGCCTACAACCTAGATTGCTTTATCCAGCAAGGCTATCATTTAAGGTTGATGGAGAGATAAAGAGCTTCCCAGAAAAGAATAAGCTAAAGAAATTTATTACCACCAAGCCACCATTGCAAGAAATACTAAAAGGACTTCTGTAAATAGAAGAAAGATGAAAACAATCTTACTACAATTTAAAAATGGCAATAACTGTGTACCTATCAATAATCACTTTAAATGTAAATGGATTAAATGCTTCAATCAAGAGACATAGGGTGGCTGAGTGGATAAGAAAGCAAGACCCTTGTATATGCTGTATACAAGAGACTCACCTCAGATAAAAGACACACAGGCTGAAAGTGAAGGGTTGGAGTAAGATATTTCATGCATATGGAAATGAGAAAAAAGCTGGAGTTGCAATACTTATATCTGACAAAATAGACTTTAAAATGAAGACCATATTAAAAGACAAAGATGGGCACTATATAATAATAAGGGGATTGATCCAACAAGAGGACATAACCCTAGTAAACATCTATGCACCCAATATAGGAGCACCTAAATATATAAAACAGATATTGACCGACATAAAGACAGAGATCAACAGTAACACTATCATAGTAGGGGACTTCAACACACGTCTGACAACAAGGGACAGGTCTTCCAGACAGAAAATCAATATGGAAACAACAGCCTTAAATGATACATTGGACCACTTGGATTTAATCGATATTTTCAGAGTATTTCACCCCAAAGCTGCAGAATACATGTTCTTCTCAAGCGCACATGGCACGTTTTCCAAGATAGACCATATGTTAGGCCACAAAACAAGTCTTGATAAATTTAAGAAAATTGAAATCATACCAATTGTCTTCTCTGACCACAGTGCTATGAAATTAGAAATGAACAACAGGAAAAAAACTGGAAGACTCACCAATTTATGGAAGCTGAATAACATGTTACTAAATAATGAATGGGTCCACCAGGAGATCAAGGAAGAAATCAAAAGATATCTCGAGACAAACGAAAATGAAAACACGACGACCCAAAATCTATGGGATGCTGCGAAAGCAGTCCTAAGAGAAAAATTCACAGCATTGCAGGCCTACCTAAAGAAATAAGAAACATCACTAATCAACAGTTTATCTTCACACTTAAGGGATCTGGAAAAAGAACAGCAAAATAAGCCCAAAGGGAGTACAGGAAAGGAAATAATAAAAATCAGAGTGGAAATAAATGAAATAGAAACTAGAAGAACAATACAAAAGATCAATGAATCCAAAAGTGGGTTCTTAGAGAAGATAAACAAAATCGACAAACCTTTAGCCAGACTCATTAGAAAAAAGAGAGGACGCAAATTAATAAAATCAGAAATGAAAGAGGAGAAGTGACAACAGACACTGCAGAAATACAAAAAATTTTAAGAAATTTCTATGAGCAACTATATGCCAACAAATTTGACAACCTGGAAGAAATGGACAATTTTCTAGAGGTGTACAACCTTTCAAGGCTAACTCAAGGAGAAACAGAAAACCTGAATAGACTGATTACCACCAGGGAAATTGAGTCAGTAATCTACAATCTCCCAACAAACAAAAGCCCTGGACCAGATGGCTTTACAGGAGAATTTTACAAAACGTTCAAAAAAGAATTATCACCTATTCTCCTCAGCTCTTCCAAAAAATCCAGAAGGAGGGAAGACTCCCAAACACTTTTTATGAAGCCACTATCACCCTGATCCCCAAATCAGACAAACACACGACAAAAAAAGAAAACTACAGGCTGATATCTCTAATGAACATAGATGCAAAAATTCTCAAAAAAATATTAGTGAACAGAATTCAGCAATACATTAAAAAGATGATACACCATGATCAGGTGGGATTCATCCCTGGTATGCAAGAGTGGTTCAACATCCGCAAGTCAATTAATGTGATACACCACATTAACAAAATGAAAAATAAAAATCACACGATCATATTGATAGATGCAGAAAAAGCATTTGATAAAATCCAGCAGCCATTTATGATAAAAACCCTTAAGAAAGTGGGAATAGAGGGATCATATCTCAGCATAATAAAGTTCATATATGATAAACCCACAGCTAATATCATACTCAATAGGGAAAAGCTAAAACCATTCCCCTTAAGATCAGGAACAAGGCAAGGTTGCCCACTTTCTCCACTTCTATTCAACATAGTGCTGGAAGTTCTAGCCACAGCAATCAGACAAGAAAAAGAAATAAAAGGCATCCAAATCGGTAAGGAGGAAGTAAAATTGTCATTATATGCAGATAACATGATACTATATATAGAGAACCCTAAAGACTCCACCAAGAAACTGTTAGAGCTGATAGATGAATTTAGTAAAGTAGCAGGATACAAAATTAATATTCAGAAATCAGTTGCATTTGTATATACCAATAATAAAACATCAGAAGGAGAAATTTAAAAAACAATCCCATTTACAATTGCTCCAAAGACTATAAAATACCTGGGAATAAATTTAACCAAAGAAGTAAAAGATCTGTACTCAGAAAATTATAAGACACTGAAGAAATGAAAGAAGAAATGAAAGAAGATACAAATAGATGGAAACACATATCATGTTCATGGATAGGAAGAATTAATATAGTTAAAATGTCCATACTGCCTAAGGCAATATACATATTCAACGCAATTCCTATCACTCTACCAATGACGTTTTTCACAGAAATAGAACATATAATCCTAAAATTTATATGGGACCATAAAAGACCCCAGATAGCCTCAGCAATCTTGAGAAATAAGAACAAAGTGGGACGTATAACAATACCTGACATCAAATTATACTTCAAGGCTACAGTAGTCAAAACAGCATGGTACTGGCATAAAAACAGACACATAGATCAATGGAACAGAATAGAGAGTCCAGAAATAAATCCATGCCTATATGGCCATTTAATCTATGACAATGGAAGCAAGAATGTATGGTGGGGTAAAGACAGTCTATTCAATAAATGGTGCTGGGAAACGTGGACAGACACATGCAAAAAAATGAAGCTGGACTACCTCCTTACACCACATACAACAATAAATTCACAATGGCTTAAAGACTTAAATGTAAGATCTGAAACCATAAAATACCTAGAAGAAAATATAGGAAGAAATTTCATGGACATTACCCAGAGTAAGATTTTTACTGATATATCCCATTGCACGAGGGAAGTAAGAGAAAAAATAAACATGTGGGATTACATCAAACTAAAAAGTTTTTTCACAGCAAAGGAAACCATCGATAAAATAAAAAGGGGTCCTATTGAATGGGAAAAGATATTTGCCAATGATATATCTGATAAGGGGTTAATATCACAAGTTTATAAAAAACTCACTCAACTCAACTCCAAAAAAACAAACAACCCAATTAAAAACTGGGCAGAGGACATGAAGAGACATTTTTCTAAAAAGGACATACAGATGGCAAACAGACATATGAAGAAATGCTCAACCTCACTAACCATCAGAGAAATGCAAATAAAAACCACAATGAGATACAACCTCACCCCAGTCAAAATGGCTATCATCAATAAATCAACAAACAACAAGTGCTGGTGCGGATGTGGAGAAAAGGGAACGCTTGTGCACTGTTGGTGGGATTGCAGATTGGTGCAGCTACTATGGGAAACAGTATGGAGGTATCTCAAAAATCTGAAAATGGAACTACCCTATGATCCAGTAATTCCACTCTTAGATATCTATCTGGAGAAATCCAAAACTCTAATTCAAAAATCTTTGTGCACTCCTATGTTTATTGCAGCACTATACACAATAGCCAAGACATGGAAACAACCGAAATGCCCATTGGTAGATGACTGGATTAAGAAACTGTGGTACATTTATACAATGTAGTATTACACAGCCATAAAGAATAAAGAATAAAGAAATCTTACCAAACAAAGAAATCTAGGTCCAACAACATGGATGGACCTAGAGAACATTATGTTGAGTGAAATAAGTCAGACAGAGAAAGACAAATACCATATGACCTCACTTATATGTGGAATCTAAAGAAAAGAATAAGTGAATGAACTAATGAGAAACAGTTTTGGAGACATAGAGGAAAAACTGAGGGTTGTTAGATGGGAGAGGGGGTGGGGATAAAGGGGAAGATGAGGGGATTAGAAAACAGTCAGTAATCACAAGATGGCCATGGGGTTTTGAAAATTAATTTGGGGAATGTAATCAATAATGAAAGATTTATAAGATTTATAAAGATTTTGTAGGGTATCCGATGGACACTTGTCCCACTTTGGAGATCACCTCAAGGATGATGTAGATGCCTGATCACTGCACTGTACGTCTGAAGCTGAAGCTGAACAATAATGAATGCCAACTATAATTTTTTTATATATATGTATGTGTGTGTGTGTGTGTGTGTGTGTGTGTGTGTGTGTGTATGTATATACTTACAAGAAGTGGAGACAGCATTAGGAATAGAGACAGTGGAAATGTAATGGCTCTGTGTGATGTCAGAGGGATAGTGGATGGGGGACGGGGGTTCACACAGTGTGAGGGATATAAATGATAAACATCTAAGTATTACTTTGTCTTGTGCACCTGAAACTAATAAAAAAAAAAAAGAAAGAAAAAAGACATGCTACTTGGTAGGCACCATAGCCCCAGTACAGCAAACCCTGCTCCATAGGGTCAGCCCCTGCACAACAGCTTTTCCACTGTAGTCACAGCCAGTCCTCACAACTAATTTGCCTGAGGGTCAGTCCCTTCCATTGATGTGCCAACAGCAATCAAGGCTTAATTACAACATGAGGGCATACAAAATCCACACAAGGGACACACCAGCAGCACCCAGCTCAGATGACCAGGGAGACTGCGCCACTTGGTCCCACAGGACACCTATTACATAAAGTCACTCTACCAAGACTGAGAGGCATATCAGGTCTACCTAATCATAGAAACAAACACAGGGAGGCAGCCAAAGTGAAGAGACAGAGAAACCTGTTCCAAATGAAAGAATAGAATAAAGCTCCAGAAAAAGAACTAAACAAAATGGAGATAAGCAATTTACCAGATGTGGAGTTCATAACACTGGTTATAAGAATGCTCAATGATCTCAGTGAGAACTTCAACAGAGAGATAGGAAACATAAAAATGGAGATAGAAAACATAAAAAAGAATCAGTCAGAAATAAAGAATACAATAACTGAAATGAAGACTACATTAGAGGGAATCAACAGTAGATTAGATGAAGCAGAGGATCCAATCAACGATTAGGAAGATAAGATAGCAGAAAACACCCAATCAGAATAGCAAAAAGAATTTAAAAAATGAGAATAGTTTAAGGGGCCTCTGGGACAACATCAAGCACACCAATGTTTGCATCATAAGGGTACCAGAGGAGAAGAGAGAGAGCAAGGAATTGAAAACCTACCTGAAGAAATACTGATGAAACACTTCTTTAACCTGGCAAAGGAAATAGACATACAAGCCCAGGAAGCACAGAGTCCCAAACAAGATGAACCCACAGAGGCCCACACCAAGACCCGTCATAATTAAAATGCCAAAGCTTAAAGACAAAGAGAATCTTAAAAGCAGCAAGAGAAAAGCAGTTAGTTACCTATAGGGGAGCTCCCATAAGACTGTCAGCTGATTTCTCAATAGAAACTTTGCAGGCGAGAAGGGAAATATTCAAAGTGAGGGAAACCAAGGACCTATAATCAAAATTACTCCCTAGCAAAGCTATCATTTATCACAGGACAGACAGAGCTTCCTAGACAAGAAAAAACTAAAGGAGTTTATTACCATCAAACCAGTATTACAAGAAATGTTTAAGGGACTTCTTTAAGAAGAAGATAATAAAAGGTAAAAATATGAATAACAAAATTAATAACTACATATCTATCAACAATTACTTTGAATGCAAATGTGTTAAATGCTCCAGTCAAGACATAGAGTGGCTGAATGGATAAGAAAACAAGGGGCCTACATATGCCACTTACAAGAGACTCACTTCAGATTGAAAGACGCACACAGACTGAAAGTAAATGGATGGGAGAATATATTTCTTGAAAATGGAAACAAACAAAAGCTGGGGTAGCAATACTTATTCCAGACAAAATAGACTTTAAAAGGAATGGTGTACCAAGAGACAAAGAATGACCCAGCAATTCCACTTTTAGGTATTTGTCTGAAGACACCGAAAATACTAATTTGAAAAGATGTGTGCATCCATATATATTAATTGCAGCATAATTTACAATAGCCAATATATGGAAGCAACTTAAGTTTCCATCAATAGATGAATGGATAAGAGGAGGTAGTACATATAGATAGACAACGGAATATTACTCAGCCATAAAAAGAATAAAATCTTGCCATCTGCAACAACATGAATGGACCTAGAGGGTATTTTATCAAGTGAAATAAGTCAGACAGAGAAAGACAAATACCATATTATTTCACTTAGACATGGAATCTAAAAAATATATGTATAAACTAACAAACAGAACAGAAACAAACTTATAGATACAGAGAACGTTTTGATGATGACCAGAGAGGAAGGGTTTGGGGATGGGTGAAAAAGAAAGGATTGAGAAGTATAAATTGGTAATTGCAAAATAGTCATGGGAATGTAAAGTATAGCACAAGGAATACAGTCAGTAATATTGTAATAACTTTGTATGGTGTCAGATGGGTACTAGATTTAACCGGGGTGATTACTTCATTTTTTTTTTTGAGTGAAAAAAGCATTTTTATTTTCCAGAACCAATATATATAGCTAATATTGATCAAGTGAGTAATATGGGTTGACCACTCTGTATGTGTTAACTTAAAAAAATTATTTAGTTTTTAAAATTATGGTTGACATTCAATATTATTTTATACTAGTTTCAGGTGTACAGCATAGTGGTTAGACATTTATATGATTTACGAAGTGATCCCCATGATTAGACTAGTACCCACCTAACACTATACATGGTTATTAACTATATTATTGACTATATTCTCTATGTGTTACATCTTGTGACTGTTTTTGTAACTCTCCAGCAATCCCACGTCTAGGTATTTATCCAAAGACATCCAAAACACTTTGTAAATTTTATAAATATCTAATCATGATGTTGTACACCTGAAACTAATATAATTTTGTGTGTCAACTATAATTGAAAAATAAAAATAATTTTTCAAAGACATACTTAATAGAGTAGATGCCATTACTTCTATTTTAAAGATGATGAAACTGAGTCTTAAAGAGGTTTTGAAACATGCTCAAGGTTGCACAGTTATCAGAGATAGAACCAGGATTAGAACTCCATCGGAACCCATCTGTGAATTAGACTCCAAAGCCCATGCTTTTAATCAGAAAATTGTTCTGCTTCTCATCCCATAAATGTCTGTGTTCTCTTTAATGTTAACATGTAAAGAGAGTAGGAGTACAATAGGCAGAGTAACAGCCCCTCAAAGATAATAACTCCTCAGAATAATAGCCCCCCAGGGTGTCTGAGTTCCAATCTCCCAAACCTGTGACTATGTTAAGTTACGTGGCAAAGGGAGAGTTAAAGTTGTAGGTAGATTTAAGGTTGCAAATCAACAGATGCTATTCAGTAGGAGCTGACCTTGAGATAGGGAGATGGTCCTGGATTATCTGGGTGGGTCTAGTGTAGTCACGAGGGTCCTTATAAATAGAAGAGAAAGGAAGAGGAGTCAGAGTCAGAGAGAGATTGGAAGATGCTACATTGCAGCTTTGAAGAGGGAAGATGGGACCATGAGTGAAGGAATGCATGCAGCATCTAGACGTTGGAAAAGAAACAGATTCTCCTCTAGATCTTCCTAAAGGAATGCAGCTCTGCTGGCACCTTGATTTTAGCTCAGTAGTCTCAGTTTGGACTTCTGACCCCCAGAACTATAAGATAATAAATTAGTGTTGTTTTAAGCCATGAAGTTTGTGGTAATTTGTTACAGCAGCAATAGTAAACCAATAGAGTGATTATCTCTGAATATGTGATTTCTGCATATGTACGTATGTGGCTTTCTAAGTGCGTATGTCTTTTCAAAAGTCCTAATGTCTTTGAGGGAGGAAAGCCCCTCAAGTGACCAAATAGGGGTGCAGAATCTAGAAGATTCCTGGGAAGGCTGAAAACTTTCCATCTACTCCTTTATTAGTTGGCCACGACCCAACACAGTACTGTAATGTAATTCAACAAGCTTGGTGCGTCAGAAAATCTAAAGGTAAGTAGCTATGTGAGTGAATGGATGCAGGCATCTCTGTTCCAGTACTTACACGTACACGTGATCATTCTATGTGCCCAGATGGTTGGACACAATGGCATCTCTGTACATGCATGTATGTAGACAGATGGTCTTATGTTTATGCATATATGCAGGCATGGATAGACATGTATAAGGCACACAAGAACACACATGTACACCTCTATATGGTGTGTGTGTGTGTGTGTGTGTGTGTGTGTGTGTGTACCCTTTATTCACTTGGGGACCTCAGGCCTGAGATCAGGACACTTCTAATCCTTCTAATGGTAACCTTTATGAGCCAGGCCCTGGCCAGAGAGGTAGCACAGGGCCCCTGACAGGAACCATTAATTTGCTCGTTTCTCCCTGGGGCTGGAGTAAAATGAAGCTGTTTTCCATTTCTACACAATGAGAAGAAGTGTATTGATTTTCCCCACTTCTGATTATTCACATTAGAGGCTTGTTTCTAAATAATTGGCACCCAGATCATTTGTTTTACTGCACCAACATATTTTATGGGTCACTTTTCCCTGGCTGGGCCTCAAACAAGTCCGTTCTGTAGATCGGTGCTGCCCTGCTTGGATAACAGCCTTCAAAAAGCAAGTTCAGCGGCTCTGGTGACACCCTTTTGATTGTTCACTTGTTTACTCACTAATTTGTTCAAAAAATTTCCTTGAGTATCAGTGATGTGTGGACAGCATCCAGGGGATGGGGATGGGCTGTGGTTGAGGGGCATGAGCACGTCATTACTTGTGAAGCTGTCCCTATGGGACTGACATGTCGGCATAGAGGAAGCCTTCTTCCCATCCTCCTTAGGAAGCAGGAAGGAAATCCAGGGTGAGAGGGAAAAAAAGAGGAAGAGGGAGAGGGAGGGCCAACGAGTTGAAGCACCAGGCTAACAAGGTCCATTCTTCTAGCCTTTGCTCACCTGTGCTGACGTCTCAAAGGATGCGGCCCATCTTCCCATCCACTCCTTTCCATACTCAAGAAGAGTTAGGCTTCTCTGGGCCCACAGAGTAGGAGGATGCCTCTGTTCTCTGACCCCCTCCCTCCCAGGCGAGCATCTGATCCCTTTCCTCACATTCTGACTTGGGTTTCAATACAAATTCTTTGTGATGTAATTTCCTTGAGGGCAGGAGCTATCCCCAACTCACCATCTCCAGCTTCCCCCAAATAGATATCTAATACCACTGCCTATACACTCAGCTCACCAGCCCCGGTGTAAATCCTGAAAGCGATACCTGGGATGGAACATGGCGGCCAACACTCTCAGAGATGCTGGATGACGAGTACTGACCCCCGATCCCCACCCCTGGTTGTTGTCGTCTCCCTGAGGTTTTTAAAATCTGATTCAAGGCTAATTTCCTTTTTTCAGGATGAAGCTAAGCATAGGCGTTTCTTCTCCCTTTTCATGGAGAGCTCAGGTTCCCGAGCTTTAGTGCCACTTTCTGCCACCCAGTGAGGAGGAGAAGGGAAGATCCAGGCCCAAAGGCATGAAAGGGTTATAGCTTTTTATCAACCCCCAGAGGGATAGTCTTCTTTCTGGCAGCCTGTGGTTCCCTGAGAAACTGGGTTTGCCTTATGCACTCAGGTCAGCCATTCTTCCAGGAGGCCTTAGCAGGTACAACAGCAGTGGCAGGTATTGGGATGTACCTCCTGTCATTTCAGATGGCCTCAAAGACTCATGGAACTTTCTTATATAAGGTGAAGCGAGGAATGCTGATTGCCTTCTCAGTATTTAATCTTCTCTTTGTCCTTCATTGCAGAACTCCGATTCTATTTCATGTGACAATGGGCCTAACTAAAGGACTAAGCTTTCTTACAGCTAGCGGTGGCCAATTGGCTGGGAACAGAAGCGGTTGGATAGAACTTCTGAGAAAGTGCTTTAACAGAGGGACAGATAGTGACACGTGACTTTTCCCTCTTTCCTCTCCTGCCTGATTTCTTCCTAGAATGCAGACAGAATGGATAAGGCTCCAGTCATGTTGGGTCAGGAGTGGTATTGAGGATAGAGGCTAAGTTCTAAGGATGATGGAGCAGAAACATTGAAGATCCTGATTACCATGGAAAACTTTTTACGGCCTATTTTGGGGCTGCTTTCACATGAGAGAGAAACAAGTTATTTCCAGTTTCTGATACTGGTTTCCGAATGCATCTCCTGCTGTATGAGGCGATATCGTCATAGCTTTTTACCGAGAATAGCTGGGTATTCAGGGGCTGGGTGGCCCATGCAAAAGTAATCTACCAATCTTTTAAAATTCTCTTCTAAAATCCAAACATGTTCTTTCACTTCCAGCAGAGCATTGGGTCTAAAGTTCGATCGATGCATCGTAATAGTGCTGCATCAGGCTGTTCTGAATTTAAAGCTTCTTGGGACCTCACTACATTGGGGATAGTCAGGTGACCAAAGGGAGAAAGCTTTATTGTAAAGTGACAGATGTAAGGGGAGCGCAGGCCCCCAAAGGGGATTTCTCAGAGACTCCTCCAGTCTTTAGAGTAAAGCAGCAACCAACGTAGGCTGGAGGTGCCAGGCATGGCAAGCTGCCAGGCTGTAGAGCCCAGCAGAGCCCACTCCACTTCACCCAGGCTGTGCATGAACACGTGCAGGGCTGATAGTCAGCATGGTTGCCTGGATGGGTTAATAAGGTCAGTGTTTGTTCTGAATGGTTGGTGGCTGTGCCATGCTAGTTAAATATTTTGAATGTCACTCTTGCATACTACAAGGCTTTTAAACCTGACCACCTTCTCCCTTGATGATGTATTACTTTACCCCCTACCCTGGAACCATGGCATTCACCCGAGTTCAAACTATATGTTCATATACATGATTTGTTCTACACTTGTGCAACTCTCTGTAATATTGAAAGAGGGGGGAATGGCCTGAGCGTGTGTGTTAATGGGCCACCGAAGCCCTTGCTTCAAGTACGTAATTCTCAGATTCTTTAGGTGGTTGTTTCTTTAAATTTCCTACTTGGTTGTCTTTTGATTAGTACAGATATGCTTTGACTGAGAATTAATTACTATATTCCACTGCACAGCCAACTTTTTCTCTGTGGCAAAAATAATGAGCTCTTTACCTTCAAACATAGTCACTTATTGCATGGTGTTGTATTCTTCAAACAGCATTCTGCCTTCTGATATAGACATCCACTCAGTATAAGCAAGTGCCAGCCCCTGGGCCTTTCTCAGTTGGCTCCTTTCTCTGCAGTTAAACTGGCCATTCTCAGCCCCACCCAAAGCATGGCATGACTCCCACTACATGTGGTTCTAATTCTTGATTCCAGTGACATGATTCCTGGCCTCCTGGTGTTCAGCTCATTATCTCCACCTTAAGCCCTTTGGTCCCATTACTGAGAGCTCTAAAGAACCTCTAACCAGGGGTGAGTTCAGAGGCCCCCCCACTGTCTATTTCCTAGTGTGCTTTTGGGGTGTGGCCCCTCATGTGTTCCTTTAGTAATTCCTCTTGAGCAGAAGTGAAGTTCCTGTCCATTCTAATCCTGAACTATGCTTCTCATCCCCTTTGTTCCATCCTGAGTCCTACAGGTCCTGTTCTCCTCATTCCAGCACAGAGGAGGAATGCAATGCAAGATCATACAATGAGGAGAAGACCTTGGAAAGTTTCTTGAGTCCATGAGAGTTTAAAGATATTCCTGGAGGACTTCCTGTTCAAGGTGCTGAAACAAGCACACGTTATTATTTCCTCTCTTGCCAGTAAAATGATAATAGAAAAATTTAAATAGTAGAATCCCATAACAAAAAGGACAATGAAGGGGGCAGTAGATGAGAGATTTTAACAAATTTCTGGAAGGCAGAAAGTACCTAAAGAAATGGTGGTTGACAAAGCAGGGTGGAGAAAGTCCCAGAACACATGCAAAAGGGTATGGAGGAGAGGCAAACGAACTGCTTAATGGAGCCTCGAGAAGGCCTCACACTTGGTAATGACAGACAGGACATTGTGATGGCCTAAGATGTGAGAGGGTGAGGCTGAAGACAGAAGGAAAAATTGAAGAGCTGTACAAAAACAGTTGCCCCTCACGACACTCTCTCTCTCCTCCCAAATGGAGAGTAGATGATGGCCTGGAATTTACGTCTAGGACAAAACAGAAATTATTTCTTAAGAAATTGTAGGAAGTGTGTGGAAAAAATTAGGGCAGTGAGTGTGAGCTGGGGCCTCAGAGGAGGGTCCTTTGCTGTATGGCGCTTTGAAGGGGACTTGAATAATTTTGACTCCCTGAAGCCTACCAGGAGGTGGCTTCACCCTCGGATACTGAGCTCCTGGGTAGGCTTCCAATCGCTTCATTCATAAAAGTGAATGGATGACCAAGGATCCCCAAACATTTGAGGAGAGTCTGAATTAGTCAAGAGATAGAGTGAGGTAAATAGAAAAGTTGACTTCAGAGAAAACAGAGATGATTAGGGAATAGAAAAGGACGTGTAACACACCTCCCACCCCAAGCATTCACTTGTTCCCTGGATGTATTAGACTCCCAGAGCGGGCTTGCTGAAGGGCCTCTCTCTTAGCTTCCTGCGGGAAATCTATGTGTCTTGGTTTGGCATATCTCCTTTGGGTATCTGAAATTTATGCTGCAATGTGCAAAATTGGTGGCGATTCACCACATGTGACTATTTACAGTTCAATTTACATTAATTAAAATGAAACAAAATAAAAACATTTAGTTCTTCAGACACATTAGCCGTATTTCAAGTGCCCAATAGCCACATGTGGCGAGTAACTACCATCGTGGATAGTGCAAATAGAGATCAATTCCGTCAGTGAAGAAAATTCCATTGGACAGCGTTAATCTATAACATTAGGTTATGTATATATATATAGCAGCCCAAACTTGGCACGTTAACATTGTTCCATAGATTTATACACACAAACACACATCAATCACCTCTTTTTAAAATGATTTAATTTATTTACATATATATTTAAATTGACGCATAATTTATATGTAGTAAAAATGCCCAAATATTAAGTGTACAGCTTGATGAATTTTTAATATGTGTATACCACTGTGACCACCATTCAAATCAATATATGGAACATTTCCATCACTCCAGAAAATTCCCTCATGCCCATTCGTAGGCGATATCCTGTCTCATTCCCTTACCCCTCTCCCAGGTAACCACTCTGAAATCCATCACCATAGATTAGTTTTGCCTGTTCTTGAGCTCTCACATGAGATCATACAGTAGGTAGTCTTTTTGCATCTGTTTTTTTTAGCATAATGTTTTTGAGATTCCTTCATGTTACGCATGTATCAGTAGAGTGTATTACTTGGTTGCTGAATCATGTTCCATTGTATAAATATACCACAACTTATCGATCTGCTCATCACTTGATGGACATTTGGGCTGTTCCCAGGAAGCGTATGTAGTTGTCTTGTAGAGCGTATAGATACCTGATGTCTTAGAAGACCATTACAAGTCATGGGTCTGTTTGTTCTCAGATCCGTTGCTCCGCTTTCTCTGCTCTGTTCTGTATGACCCCTGAAAGAAGCATTTCCTGGCCTATGTGTCTGGCTTTCCAGCAAGCCTCAGCCAACAAGAGGCACTGGTGGAAGATTGGGGGGCTTGGAAGAAGGGAGCCACTGGGATTTTTCTCTCCACCTGCACTGCTTTGCCTGGAATCTCCCGTAGCAGTTGTACCTCTTTTGTGAGTCCAGCTTCTTCAGGGTGACCCTGGATCCCCCTGGTCATGCTTCCTCTCGGTCTCGATGGCCTGGAGGTGGTAGTGGCTTCCTCTTATTGCTCACTGTCCTGCTCAGCTCCCCAGCTTTCCTGGCACCTGTGTAATCAGGTCCCTCTGCCTTTCACATTCAAGTAGGTTCTGTTTCCTGGTTGGATCACAATTAATACAAGACTGAATTGTGGACATTGCTTCTCTGCTCAGAACCTCAGACCTTCTGGGGAAATTCCCACCTACATACAAAGGAGAAATTCCTTTGGACACAAATGGAGGGAAGTACCATTTACGTCTGAAAGAAGACACTGCTGTTTTTCTAAGAAATGAAAGAATAGATAAACATGTTGAGGAGAGGAAATAACAGCAGGTTTTGGGGGAATAAGTAATAATTACAATAATAACAACTTCCAATTAGGAGACCCCGTACATGTGCTGCATGCCTTGCACATATGCTCACTAACCCTTCATGGAAGTGACATTGCTCTCATTTGACAGAAGAACAAAGGAGGCTAGTAAATGGCAGAACTGAAATCTGAACCCTTGGTCTCATTGCCTCCAAAGACCATGGCCAGTCTGTGCAGCACGCAGAGAGAGAAGAATCCTCACAGAGATATACTAATATTAGTTATATGTGTAAATATATAAAATATATTATGTATACATACATATTAATTAATATACAGTTGACCATTGAACAATGCGGGGTTAGGGGCACCGACCCCCGTGCAGTCAACAATCTGAGTATAACTACAAGTCGGTCCTCCACATATGTGGATTCCCAACCCCAGATGGAAAATACGTATTTATTAATAGGCTTATTAAACTAGGACTTGCCACTCATAATTGGAACTGTTAAATCCTCAGTGTCCAAATGACCCTAGTGATCTCTAGGATGCCTGTCTTAATCCCTTCGGGCTGTTACCACAAAGTACCACAGACTGGGTGGCCTATAAACAACGGAAATTTATTTCTCACAGGTCTGGAGGCAGAGATCAGGGTACCAGTACGGTCAGGTTCTGGTGAAAACCCTCTTGTGGGTTTCAGACTGCCAACTTCTCGTTGTATCCTCACATGGTGGAAAGAGGGCAAGAGAGCACTGATCTCATTTATAAGGACACTAATCTCATTCATGAGGGCTGCACCCTCATGACCTAATCACCTCCCACAGACCCCACCTTATAATACCATCACATTTGGGGTTAGGATTTCAACATATGAATTTGGGGGAGACAAACATTCAGTCCATTGCACATGCCAAGCTTTCAGACAAAGGCTCAGACATCCGCCAACACAACCAGCAAACAGCCTGTGCGATACCCCTGAACACACAGGTATCACACTGGCTGGTATTTTAACAACGGTTTAAAACTGCATTTCCAGGGAACACGCAGCAGCAAAATCCCAGGCCTGATTGTCCAGGAGACCATATTTTCCTCACAGGCCATAGAGCAAACACTGTGAGAACCAAACCAACTACAAAAGAAAGAGAAGGTATCAGAAAGCAAGTAGGGTGCTTGCAGTGTCCACGGTTTATAAACCAGACCGGAGAAGCCAAGAGAATGAGCCTCAAAGGACTTGGGAACACTTAATTTTTCTTTCAGAAGTCTGCCCTTAGGCTTTAGCATTTATTTTTTAAAAAAGCTTTTGACAGACATACAGAGGAGAGCAGAGTGTCCTTATTAGGACAGAATTGAGGTCAAACAGAGGCAGTAAAGAAGCTGCTGTGCTCCTTTTAAAAAATGTTTTTCACTTATTAAACAGAACCTTGTTCCTCCAGCGTCCTCCCAGGGTTACTAACAGGCAAGTACATGTATGAAGCTCACTATTTCCTCAGCAGTAGGGTGTGGGGTCCTCAATCCCTCCTATTTACTCGTTAATTCTTGTCCTCAGTGGTGGGCTTGCGGGTTAATCTGGGGCCATAGAATACAGAACAAGACCTTGGCTATTTTCATGGGGTTAGATTTGGCCGTCCAGGCCCAGTTGTCCACATCAGGGCAGCCTGCAAGCCTTTGCCTAAGCTGTCTCACGGAACAGGCCCGTCTGCTGTCACTCCACCAATCTGTGCTCATCACGTCTTTCATTTCCGACTTTTCAGGTTCAACACTCTGAGGAGGGCTCTGGATCATAAACTCCCTCAGAACTGAGTTATGCGTTTATATTCAGTCATTATAGATTAATTCTCATCTTTCCCTTATCTCCAAATTGCCCTACACGTCTCCTCCAGATTTCTTTCTAAAACACAGCTCAGACCTTATCATTGTTGGATGCCAGCTCTCCAGCATCTCCCTACTGGCTGCAAGGGCCACTGATTGAATTTCTCATCTCCTGGAAACACTTACCCCCACGGTTTTTAGGGTACATACTCTCCTGGGGTCCTCCTGTCTCACTAACTGCCCTTTCTCAGTCTCCTTTACTGCTCCTTTCCCACCTCTCAGACTGAATCGTTGGAGTGCCTCAGGCTCATTCCTGGTACTTCCTGTCTTTCCTTAGCTATGCTCACACTTCTGGTGATCTCATCCTTTCTCATGTCCTTACTGAGTGCTATTTGCTGAAGACTTCCAAATGTATACTCCTAGCTCAGCTCTCTTTCCTAATCCTAGATTTACATATCCAATTTTCTTGGGGTGAAAAACACAAGCTCGGTGAATGCAGCCTGTTGTATTGATCTGTTCAAAGAGCGAGATGTAGAGGATTATATTTTCCCAGGGTGGCTGTAACAGTATCACCCATGATCTTCTTAGGATGTGTCCTTGTCACTCCTCCCGTGTGGAGTTCCCTTGAACCTGGGTAGACCTCGGTGACTGTCTTGACTGACAGAGTGTGGCTGACATGAAGCTCTGTGATTTCTAAGACTCAAAGAAAAATATGCCCTGCTCTCTTGAGATGTGCTTGGAACCCAGGCATCATGCTGAGAGGAAGTCCAAATGAGCCTACGTGGAGAGACCACGTGGAGAGGCCACACAGAGGCCCAGTGAGGTCCAGCTGACAGTCAGCTTCAACCATCACAGGTGTGAATGCAGATGCCTCCAGATGATTCCAGCGCCCAGCCATCGTGTTACCCACACCTCCTACCCCCTCCCAGCTGATGAATCTTCCCAGCTGAGGCCCCAGTCACTGGGAGAAGAGACAAATTGTCCCGTCCAAACTTCTGACCCACAGAGTCCATGAGCATAATGAAATGGTTGCTTTAATGCCACTAAGTTTTTGGGAGTGTGTTATGCAGCTGGAGCATTACATCCACCTGGGGTCTAGGATTACCCTCCAGTCTCAGGCTCAGTGAGGCCGGCCCCCTTCTCTGCATCGCCCTTTTCTTGGATTTACTTCAGATATGATTTCCTTTTATTGTATATTCTTATAGTGACCTACCTCCTCCTCCAACCCAGGCCAATCAGACCCCATGCACCCATTCTCCAGGCACACTGAGGCTGTACAAGACACTCAATGCTATTTCATGGCCACGTGCCTTGCATGCATAACTCTCCTTGCTGACCAGTTATTCTCTTTCCCACACCTTTTAACCTCTCAACCTGGAGAACTCCTACACACCCTTCAATGACTCACCTAACCATTTCTTCCTTGTAAAGAAGGCTCCAGACTCAAATCCTCATGGAGTGAGGTCAGGCCTGGGGTGTGGTGGGTGTTGGAGACCCCATGTCCATCTATGGGGCTCCAGATAATCCCCTTGGATTGGGAAATCCGTGTGCTTAGACCTTCTGAGTTTCCAAGGCAAGTCTGAGATTTTATGTGAAGCCTTTTGATTTTAAAATCTTTACGCAGGCCAAACAAACTGAGTTGTCTCTGGCCTGGAGGCCACCAGTTTGTGCTCCCTGCCCTAACTGACTCGTCACCTCCCACCAGAGCACATTCCACACAGTGTTTCCAGAGAGCTTTCCAGACTGTAGAGAAATAATTTTACAATAATGACCACATAGCTGTGAACTTCCTGAGGGCAAGGTTGACCCTTGTACTAGCCATCTCTGTAACCCCAGTGCTTCACAAACGGCAGGCTAAGGAGGCCATTTGGTCATTTAGTACCCGGTCTCCACAGCCCTGTTCTCTGAAGGAGGGTTCAGACCCTGACCTCCACCATTTTCTTCAGAGCGGCAGGCCCGACTGGCTCCAAACCCCTTCTCCTCTCTGATCATGTCGCCCCTCTCATTTTCTTCTGCCTGCTGCACTCTTCTGAAGCAGCTCTCCACACGCTGAAAGCTCCCCTCCTTCCTCACCCCATCCACACTCCTGTTTGGCATCTTGGAGCCTGAGATAGTCAAAAGCCCTTCTGGTTCTAGTGGGTAAATCTGCTCTGAGGCGGGTGCCTCTCCAAATCTGTTGTCTTAGCCGAAGGAGGACACTTAGCGCTAGCTTGACGATCGCATTACCGCAGTGCTGATGAACAGCACGCATTCCCGAGTTCGACTGCACAACACTGAGAAAATTAGTGCTTCAGAAGAAGTTGTCAGCAGCATTATGAATGCTTCGTCACCAGCAGTGTTCCAATATTCTCTCCGAAGGAGCTAACGGCGCTGACAAAATAGATCGAACGGCTTGCTGTTCACTTCCACGCATCCCAATAAAAGGCGGGCGCGTCTTGACGCGGGGGGACATCGTTTGGTGATGGCAAAACATTATCTTTTCTTTATGAATAATAGAAGACATTTGGCTTGCTCATAATCTTTTAAAACCTGTAGTCATAGTAACGTGTGTTTCGCCCGTTAATATGAGATGTTTTTCCCTCTTAAAGACAACAGCCTATTTTATACAATGCCTTATCCCCCCAACAGGGCAATATCCATTAGATTTGCAACTCGACCCAAGTCAGAGATAATAAAAAAATTGTCTTTCCTACTGTTGAGCTTCTTGGCTATTACCCCTGTGGGGGGACGTAAAAGCCAGGTTCCTTTTGGCCAAAAATTGTAGTTCGGAACAAAAGAGAAAAGTGTCTGATGGAAAGAATTGTCAGTCACTGAACACAACTTGGGAGGTGGTCTGTGTACATGTGCCATTTTCCAAAGCAAAGAACTCAGGTTTTAGGGGATGTAACCAAAACCGAGGAGAAATTCCACGTGTATCCAAGCCGAAGGGTGCCCTTGCCTCTGGCATCAAGGTGGTCCTGCTGTGTGGTTGTGGTAGGAGGGGAGGATGGTTACACAAACATGAGGCATAGTTTCTCTTTCCGTGATTGACACACGGCAATAGAGGGATGGGGAATTTGTACAAGCAAGTCGAAAGATGTGTGTGCTCAGGGTCAGAATGGTTGAAAGGAGTGGGGTCAATTATCTTGGAAAGGGCAACAGGTGGCCTTCAAGGAGACATAATAGCCCATTTCTTTTCTTTTTAAAAAAGCTGTATTGAGATATAATTGACAAATAAAATTGTAAGCTACTAAATGTGTACATTGTGATGGTTTAACATATGTATACATTGTGAAAGGATTCCTCCCATCTAGTTAATTAATCAAGATGATTAATTTCAAATATCTGAGTGGCTGTTTGGGGGGCAGAGGGATTTGGCTTGTTTTGTGTGGCTCTAAGAGAAAGAACTGTTACTTATGGACGGGGGATAACACGGGAGCATATTTCAGGTCAGTCTGAGGAAGAGCTTTCTCTTTGTTGTTGTTGCCCAGACTAGGGCATGGGACGCATGAGAATTATGGTACCTTGGGTCAAGTTCCCTGGGACACAACTCTGAGATGTATTTATGGCTGCACAAGTTTATAAGGGAGTGCCCTTGTGATCATTATTTGGGCGAGGGCAAAGGAAGCCTGACCGTGCAAAGGGAGTTGTTGAGCTGTGATGAGAGACAACAGAGGCTTTAGCTTATCCCACAGGGAGTCCTGGAGTAGGGATGGCCCTTTGTCACTGTCCTGAATTGAGACAAAGGAGCCAGCTCTTTGGAATCTTACACTAACTAGTCACTGGATGCAGTTGTCCCCCAGGGAGGGGTGGACTTTGGATGAAGCTGCTCTCTTGATCTGAGGGCAATTCCAGAACAACTCAGCTGAGCCATCAGCTGCCTGTATTCCTGAAAGCTGGGGGAGTGAACCTTGGGCCTTGAAGAGGGACCTGGGCAGTGCACTGTGGCATCAACTAGAGATGGTGGTTAGTGGGGATGCTGTGACCTCTCTACCATGTGACTGCTAATGATCCTTTCAGTGTTCACATTCTATAATAAGACATAAGGTTCATGGAAGATCCCATGTGTTCCCTGTAGGGCCTCCAGTGTGGGTCCTGGACGGAGTCAGAAGTGCTATTTGCTTAGCTTCTGGCTTAAAGCTATATCAGCTCCCGGGCAGCACTTGACCTACAGTCCTTGGTTCCAGAAATAACAGTTCATTCATTCAATTTTTATCCAAATAACAGTAATTGAGTACCTTCCTTTAGGAGCTAGAAACAAAAGTGTGAACAGAGCCTCACCCATCATAGGGTTACATTCTAATGAGAGATACAGAAAACAATAAACAAATAAAATTTATATCCCCTGGTGAGGGGATGTAGAATGATGGGCACTCGTACTCAAAGAGGGAAGTAGTGATACTGGAACTTTGAGTAATAATAATGGAATAATCAGAATGCTATGAAGGAGTTATGTTTATGAAGATCCGGGGAACAGAGTTCTAGGCAGGAGGAATAGCAAGTGCAAAGGTCCTGAGGCAGAAACAGCGTTGGTGTTTTCAAGAAGATTGGTTTAGCTGAGTAGGGGAAGATGAAACTGAGTTTTCTGTAGGCCAGCTCCTTCATACTTGCATTTGGGGGGATGCAGAAGGCATTTTCAATGTTAGTCGTAAAAAGCCATGCATGGCTCTCATTAGAGAAGACCCCAGTTCTGTTGCAGTGTGCTGAGGGGAGACTGTCTTTGGAAGTGGAATCCCAGCTGACGTGGTTTGTTTCCTCATCTAAAGAGATGGGATGATGGCAGTATCCACTTTATAGGATTGGTGTGAGGATCAAAGGCTGTGATGCATGGAAGTGCTTAACTAAGTTCCCGGCTCATAGTAAGTACTCCATAAATGCTAGCTCATATTTGAAGAAACTCAATTAATATTATTTCGATGAAAGTTGAATGAATGAACTGTTATTTCTGGAACCAAGGACTGTAGGTCAGATGCTGCCTGGGAGTCAAGAGCTTTAAGCCAGAAGCTAAGCAAATAGCACTTCTGACTCCATCCAGGACCCATGCTGGAGGCCCTACACGGAACGCATGGGATCTTCCATAGACCTTATTATAGAATGTGAGAGCTGAAGAACTGAGGCTTAAACCTAAAATTTAAAATTCTATCCAAGTCTTCTCTCCTCTCTCTCTCTCTCTCTCTCTCTCTCTCTCTCTCTCTCTCTCTCTCTCTCTTCTGTGTATATGTTTCTTGGTCTATCTTTATGACTCTTGTATTCTGTGTCTGCTTGCCGGTCTCTCATACTTTCTTTTCTCTCTCTCTCTCTCTCTCTCTCTCTCTCTCTCTCTCTCTCTCTCTCTCTCTCTCTCTCTCTCTCTCATCCTCTTTTTCTCCCTCTCAGTCTTAATCTTTGTCTCTCTCAGTCTCTATCTCTCTCTCTTTCTCTGTGTATGTGTCTTGGTCGATCTTTATAACTCTTGTACTCTATATCTGCTTGTCTGTCACTCACACTGTCAGTGTCTCTTTCTGTTTCCCTCTCCCCCACCCCCGCTTCTCGTTCTTTCTTGCCAGACCGAGAGCCCAGCTGCTCTCCTATAGGCTCAGGAGCAGGCAGCTCTCCATGGTGCTGATGAGGACGGTAGGGTCCAGGCCTCCAACCTTCATTAGGGAACAGAGATGAATGGTAGTAGGTTTTTAGTAGTTTTCCTAGAGCAGCCAATCAGCAGGGACTCTCCATCTGCTGGTACAGGTAGAGGAACTTCTCTTAATGGGACCAGCTTCCCTAGAGCACCCAGACTCCCTCAGTCATAAGAACAGCTGCTTTTCTGCCCCCTTCCCACAAATACACTTAATCTTACCTTGTGCATGCCCATACAGCCCCCACGGGGTGGGGTGGGGCTGCAGCAGCAGGTTCTCCCTGGTCTCTGGGCTGCAGCGAGGCAGATTGGAAGCGGATTTATTTCTCTTGCTCTAGTGGTGCATAGCAGCTCCCTAGTGAGGGAGCTGGGGGCTGGCCTTCTGAAAACACAGCCACTTTCTCCATGGAAACCTTTCTCAAGGAGAATAGTGGCAAAAAGCTGTGCCACTTTATCCCTCAAAGAAGCTTTCTTAAATATCCTAAAGTGAATTAAATGACAAGGGCCTTGGGGTTTCATCTCTCCTCATCCCTTTCAGCAGGTGATGCGTGGGGGAAGGGCTCAGGACTCCAGGAAGGGAGGACGTGCTCTGAGAAGGGGAATGTGATCACATAATTTAATGTAGCTATGCATGGATTTCAGGCCTGACCTGAAAATCACTAATTCTGTGTGATCTTGGGCAAAGGATTGATCAGTTTTCTCACCTGAAATTTGGGTCAAAAATATCTGCTTCTGTGTCGTCATAGCGTCTTTGTGAGGCTCAAACAGAAAATGGGATGAGAGAATTTGGGAACTAAGTGTTGGGCACATTCCAACAGTTCACAGTTTTTGAGTGTTTTCTAAGGCTAGACTCTGTGCTAAGGACTTTACATGCCTTATCTCATGTAATCCTTAACATCCCAATGAGGTAGTTACTATTATTGTCCCATTTAAGGGATGAGGAAACTGAGGCCCCTGAGGAGTTATGTGCCCTGCCCAAAGCCACTCAGCTACTGAAAGGGAGAGCTGGGGAATAAACTCAAGTCTGTCGGACTCCAAATTTCCTGTCTCTTTCTTTGTGTCCTCCCCCCATCCCTATCTTGGAGGAGAAGTTGCAACTGATGTTTCTGCATCCCTGTGGTCCTGATGCACTAACCCAGGCAGATGGCAGGGCTTGAGTTGGCAGATCCATTCTGAGATGTCCAAGCGGCTGACCTTGGACACATCAGAGGGCACTTGGAGGAAGAGGGTTTTGAGTTTCTTACCTCAGGGAGGGCACCATCTGCTCTGTGCACTTTCAGATCAATTACTTTCAGAATCTGTGAATTTCACGGACACTGTTGGGCAATAGAGGTTAAGGAGATCAGGTGTCTGCTGCCTTACTTGTCCAGAAAGAGCAGAGATGTGCCTGAAAAAGGAGCTTCTCAGAGTCTAGGAGGCATCCCTTATTGGCAACAAGAATCCAGCCTGAGGATTCTGCAAACAGATAGAGCCCTTCCTCCTTTTCTCGGCAGCGTCACTTTCCAACTCCAGGGCACGCTCATCAGTGATTTGATTTCTATTTTGAAGAAACCAAATATGCTTTTAAAGTCTCAGGTTCAAAACTCCAAGCAAGGAACGTTTTCTCAATCCGTTGAGATTTTGCTTCTCGGCAATTGTTGTCATTTCGGCTCAAATAAACTAGTAAGTTTTCAAAAATGGCAACAACAACAACAACAAAAACTCTAAGCAAGCCCTCTGGATTAGACAGATAAATTGGACGTTGGAGAAGCTAACCAGGGAAGGATTCTGAAGTGAGCTGAGTTGCTACAAATGAGATGTGCAGCTTCATAAGCATGGGTGTGAATTTGGTCACATTTCATATTTTTAAATGAAAATGGATTTAGCCCCCACCTCCGTACTCGTTTTTCTTTCCTTCCTTCCTTCCTTCCTTCCTTCCTTCCTTCCTTCCTTCCTTCCTTCCTTCCTTCCTTCCTTCCTTCCTTCCTTCCTTTCTTCCTCCCTCCCTCCCTCCCTCCCTCCCTCCCTCCCTCCCTCCTTCTTTCCTTCCTTCCTTCCTTCCTTCCTTCCTTCCTTCCTTCCTTCCTTCCTTCCTTCCTTCCTCCCTTCCTTCCTTCCTCCCTTCCTTCCTTCCTTTCTCCCTCCTGTTATTTCTCCTCTTCTCTATGACATAAAGATGGTGAGATTGGAGTGCCATGAGATGGTATTATTGTCGGAGGACCCAGAAACTTCACTCTGTCCTTAAGATTCCCAAGGTCCTCCAAAGGCTCATTCACTCACATGTCTGGCGGTTGCTGCTGGCTGTTGGCTGGGGGACTCAGTTCCTTTCTATGTAGTCTCTGTGTGGGCTAGTTTGAGCTCCTCATAGTATGATGGCTGGCTTCTCCAGAGAGAACATTCCCCAAATATTGTGAACAAGGTGGAAGCTCTATCCTCTCTCTGACCCAGCCTCAGAAGTCACATAACAGCACTTTTGCTGAACTCTATTTGTTGGAGCAGTTTCAAGGGGGAGGAACATACGTGCAGATCCCACTTGTCGGTGGGGGAACTGTTGAAGTCACGTTGCATGAGGGGGCATGTGAGACGAGCGATATTGTTGCATTATTTAGGAAAATACCATCTGCCATAGGGGCAAGGTAACCCTTTTTAAAGCAGCTGAGGTTTTCATACCCAAAGATGCAGTATTCAAGTGAACTGGTTGCACCTTGTGGAAAGTTTCTTTCTTATAAGCTACTTAGGTCTGAATAGCCTCAGACCCAAGGCACGGAGGGGCCTCAGACCCTGTTTCATCCTTTAATGCTCAAACCTGAATCTTAAATCTTACTGCTACAATGCAAGGAAAAACTAACACCAGGGGTTCTAGTGAGCAAGAGAAAGAGAGCATTTTCTCTAAGTCCGAGGGTGTAAGAGAAGTCCAGGATATTCTCTTCCTGCCCTTCCAGGCCTGAGCAGTGGCCCTGCGCCTGACTGCATATAGTTTTTAGGGGTCTGCAGAGAAACAGAACCAGTAGGATACATCACGCACACACATACGTACAAATTATTATGAATAATAAATATGAATAATTATTATAAGGAATTGGCTCATGTGATTATGGAGGCTTACAAGTCTCACTATCTGCAGGGTGCATCGGCAAGGTGGGGGTGCAGGAGGCCCATGGATTAGTTCCAGTCTGAGTCTGACAGCCTGACACCCAGGAGAGCCGATGTTTCAGTTGGAATCTGAAGGCAGACCCCCCCCCCCCCCAGTTTGAAGACAGTCGGGCAGAGGGACTCTTATTCCGGGGAGGCGCAGTCTTCTTGTTCTATTTAGGACCAACTGATTGGATGAGGTCCACCCGCATTGGGGAGGGCAGTCTGCTTCACTCAATCTACCAATTCTAATGCTCATCTCATCCCAAAACACCCTCACAGAGACACCCAGCATAATGTTTGACCACATATCTGAGCACCCCATGGCCCAGTCACATTGATACATAAAACTGATCATCACTCTGCTGTGTAGGAGACAGGGTTTAAAGAGCAGAAGCAAGCTGGCAGAGAAGAAAGAGAAGCTTTCAATCCATTGAAAATCCTTCCCTATAAAAATCAGTTCAATCAATGTCCTGAAATCCAATTAACCAGAAGAGGGAAACTTCCTTCCTTCCTACATTTGATTCGGATTCATCCTTGTGAGGAGAGAGGGATAAGGAGAGAGGAACTTTGGACCTCCTGGCAGCCAGACTCCATTTATTTGCTGACCCCCGAGCTGGGCCCTGTGTTGGGCATTGGGGACAAGGAGATGGATCTGACCAATCTCTGCCTAGGAGGAGCTCATAGTCTAAAGAGGAAGAGAGGTGTGAGTGACTGGGAGGTAGAGACAGATATTGGCCCCCAGGCTCCCCCATCCCGACAGTCCTCCAAATGGCCACCAGGTTATCTTCCCACATCACTCTCCTCCTGGAAAGGCACTAGCTCCCCACTGCATGTCTGACTCCTTTGCCCTCACTGGACCCTCAGCCACTTGTCTAACCACTCACCAGTGTCCCTCCACTTTCCTAGGCTCCCCCGCTGCTCTGCTCTAAGCCAGCTCACAGGCTCCCTCAGCCTAGAATGTCCTTGCCCCTCTCTGCCTCCTGAGGTCCTCTCATTTTCTCCGATCCAGTTCTAGAACTGCCTCCTTATAAACGCGCCTGTCCATCGCCAAACAATTGCCCTTTCTGTTTCCCTCTCACCTGTATGGCTTGTATCTTTATTTAATACCATTGATGACGTGTTATGTTGATGGCAATAGTCACCATTCAAGCAGAAGCCAGCATGTGGCAGGCACCGTACTAATCACTTTATGGGCAATATCTCCATTTCATCCTTTCCTGAACCCTGGAAGCAGGTGTTCTGATCTCCTTTTCACAGATGAGGAAATGGAAGCTGAGAAAAGTTCAGCGTAGTGTTCCCAAGGTCACACAGCTAGTAAGTAGGAGATCTGGAATTTGAACTGAGGATACTCTGAAACGCTAAGACATATCTCCTGCCTATTTAGCATAAGTAGGGGTTCTGTGAATGTCAGTTCTCTGGGTACAACTGGAGAGGAAGTAGGAGAGTCGGGGATTCTGTGGGTCTGTGTGAGTGGGCTGTTTCACGAAGGTGATAGGATGGTAGCCTTGTGGCCCCCAGAGAAGGCTGGGGCCTTCTGGAGCATCAGCCCGAAGGCTGCTCAGCTGAACAGCAAGCAGAACCTGCCCCAGTGGTGGAAAGAAACCAGCCCCCTTGCATTTGGCGTGAAAATGGCGCCCAGGCACAACTCTGTCTCCCACCTCCTCAGACTCAGACAGGAAGCCTGTCAGCCTCTTCTTGTCTGACAATGACAGCACTGACATGTGTGTGGGAGGCACTGAAGCAGGGGGTCTCTTAATAGATCAGGTGCCTCTCAGCCCCGAGGCTCGATATCCCCTTTGGGGGAACAACGTCAATGCATGAGAACTTCTCAGCCCCTGCAGGGCTGGGCGTAGGGTGAGGACAGTGAGGTACTTGCAAAATAAAGGGCCACCAAAGACCTCAGTAATCAAGATAAACGATATTTTAATGCAATATTTGAAAATCAAAATTAATGCAAAATGTCTATGACAGAAAGTGTTTTCCTGACGTCTGAGGGGCACGGCTGTGTGATCTAGTGAGCAGGGCAGCTGGCCTCCCACAGCTCTGAATATCCAGCAACCTGGAAATTCTGTCTGCTTCTCCTTGACCCAGTGGAGCCAAACTGCATTTCATTCGTTTGTCCACTCAGCGAGCATCTATGGAGTATTTTGCTTTGCAGATAAGCATATCGGTGGGGATAGAGTCCCAGAGAGCAGTTTCCGGGCTCGTGGCCTCACGTGGACAGGTGCTGGCTCGGGTAGTAGATGGCCATCAGCTGTGACTAGTTGGCCATCAGCTGTTACCGGTTAGCCATTAGCCACTGATATAACTGCCATGGCTACATTGTCAAGGGGGGTTGGTTGGTTGGCAGAGGAGCAGACAGGGGATTGCAGCTAGCAAGTGGGGTTAGCAAGGGTGGATGGCCGATTGCGGATCCTGTGGATCCTACTTCCTGTGTCTCCACCTTCCGCCAGCGAGACTGGGGTGCAGGAAGACCCCCTGTTGGGGTAAAGGCGGATGTTTGCTTTTGTGTCTGGACCAGCTGCCAGCGAGACTATAGTGGTATGACTCCCCTATCTATGGCTCTGTGGGTGTTCCTTTTTGGCCTCACCATGTCCTATGTTCTTATGCAGGGAGCAGGACCAGAGACCCCGCATGACAATACCATTTGCAAATAATGATAAATGTATAATTATAGTTTCCTTACTTGTTCTCTCCATGTCTCTCTCTCTCTCTCTCTCTCTCTCTCTCTCTCTCTCTCTCTCTCTCTCTCTCTCTCTCTCTCTCTCTCTCTCTCTCTCTCTCTCCCCCTCGGTCTCATTAGCTATATATCCAGTACAATTTTGAATAGTGCTGCCAGGAGCAGGTACCCTTGTCTTTTTTCCTGATTTGATTGAGAGGGAAGCTAAAATTTCATCAAGTGTAACATTTACTGGAAGCTTTTAGTACATATACTTTGTTAGGTTGTAGAAATTATGTTTTATTTGTGTTTTGTTAAGAGTTTTCTTCCTTTTTTCCCCCCAAAATCAAGAATGGGTGTTGAGTGTTATTGGATGTTTTTTGTGCATCTTTTTATATAATCATGTAATATTTTCTCCTTAATCTGCTAATAGGTTGAATTATATCAACAGATTTACTAACAGTGAGCTGCCTTTGCATTCCTGGGTTAGCTCTACTTGGTCATATTGTACTTTATATGCTGCTGAAGTGGATTTGGCACTATTTTTATACAGGATTTTAAAATCCATATTAACAAACAAATTTGAAGTGAGATTTTCTTTTTAATTCTTTCCTTGTCCAGTTTTGGTAGCAAGAAACCCCAGCATTACAAAATGAGAAGGCCAATCCCCACCTCCACCTCATTCCTCAATTCTCTTGAAACACCTTGTTGTGTAAATTGGGAATTGCCTGGCGCTTGAGGGTTTTCTAAGACTTTCTTCTGTAACTGGGCATGGTTTCTTTAGAAATGGGAAGAAGATAGTTGACTACCTGTTGTATTTTTAAAATGTTATTTGTTTTTTCAAGTTTTCTATTTCTTTTTCAGTTTCCATCGTTTATGTATTTATGGAAAATTGTTCACCTCATCATTGTCTTGAAGTTTTTTTTTATGATTTCAAATCTTTATTGTATCTTCTTTTCCTTGTTTGAGGTTTGCGTATTTTGTTACTCTTTTAGAGTCAAGTTTTGGTTTAATCATCTCCAATACTTTCTCTCTTTCATTAATTTCTGCTGATATCTTCATTATTTATTCTACCCTGATTTTCTTTTCCTAGCTCCATGAGTTAGACAAGGAACTCATTTACTTTTAATCTTTCTTGGTTTTGATAAATACATTGAAAGCTAAATTTTTCCTTTAGGCACGACTTTAATCATGTCTTACAAATTTAACATGATGTATAGTCATTGTCACTTGCTTCTAAATATTCCATAAATTTCTATTGTGAATTTCTTTTAATCCATATTTTTCAGAAGCATGTTTTTTCTTTTCCAAATACATTTTAAAACTATTTTCATTGTTGTGTTCTAATATAATTGCATTGTTGGAGAACAGAGTCTGTGTGGTAAGGATCCTTTCCAATTTGTTAATATTATCTTTGTGACCTGGTGCATAGTCAATTTTTATAATGTGCTTTGTGTGCCTGAAAAAATTAATATCCCATGCTTGTTGGGAGCAGGTTCCAGATTTATCTGTTATATCAATCTTTTAATTATGTGGTTCAAGTAATCTATATCCTTAGTGTTTGATCTATTTGTTTCTGGGAAGATGCACTAAACTCTTCTTTTGTGATTGGGTATTTGCCAATATCTCCTAGTAACTCTCCGGTTTTCACTTTATGTATTTTGAGACAGGATACATATATATATGTATTTAAATATATTTTAGATGCATAGAAGTTCATGATTGTTATATCTGGGTGGAGTGTGTTCTTTTTATCATGATATATTGTCCGTCTTTATTTCTTTGATTGTTTCTTGACTCAATATTTTTTCTCACATTAGTATTGCTATACGAGCTTTCTTTTAATATTTGCCTGGCATGAGATTTTTTTTTGTGTCTCTTTATTTCAAATTTTCTCTGTCACTTATAAGCAACATGTGGTTGGATTTAAAAAAAAAAATCCAACCTGATAGTCTGTGCTTTAATAGATGAGTTTAATTTACTAACTTTTTTGGTCATTACTAGTGTATTGTATCTATCACTTTATTTTGTGTTTTTCTTTACTTCTATTTTTCTACTTTTAAGCTGTTATATTGATAAAGTTTTTTGTTTTCATTTCTCACTACTGCTGACTTGGAAACTGCAAATTATATTACCATTTTTTAAGCAATAACCTTTATATTTTTAGCATTTGTATTTTCCTATTAATTTTCTTCATAAAGTAAAAGGTTACTCATTATTTCTATTCTTTATAAGATAAGACCTTAGCATACTTTACCCATAGAACCCCCATGTCTTTTGGTCTGGAAATTATTATTCTTTTGTAATTATACAGGAATTAAATAGCATTATTTAGCAAATAATTAAATTTATCCACATATTTTACTGATTGTTTCTTGCATCACACTATTATCCTTTGATTTTGCTTTTCTTCTTGTTTCAGTACAATCTGTGCTAATTCTTTCAGTTAGTTTCTCTGGGCGGTAAACACTTAATATTTTACATTTGAAAATGTCTTAATTTCCCTTTCAGTCTTAAATGATAGTTTAGCTGGGGATATAATTCTATACTGCTAGTTATTTTGCTCAGACCTCTGAAGATAGAGCTCCATTGCCTTCCATCCTCTGTTGTGTTGATGAGAAAGCCTGTAGTCCTTACACTGTTTTATTTTTCTAGATAGTCTGCTTTTTTTTTTGTACCTGATAGTTTTTTAAAATAAATTTATCTTTCATGTTCTTTAGTTTCACTATGTTATATGTAGTTTGAAAAAATTATTCTGTTTAGCCCTTCTTACACATATTCAACTTAAGGACACATTTTAAAAAAAAATAATTCTTGAATGTCCTCAGCCTTTATCTCTTTGAAAACTGCTTCCTTACAACCCCCTTTATTTTCTTCTTCTGGAACTCCTTTTAGACATATGTCAAAGCCAGCTCTTGACAGCTCTTTCATATTTTTATTTCTTTATTTCTCTGAATTGTGTTCTGAGCGATTATAACAGGACCATCATTCAATGTATTCATTCTTTCTTTGACTTTACCTTCCAGTATTTATCCCTTCTATTGAAAAAAAATTAAATTAGTGGCTGTTTTGTGTCCAGCATTTCTAATAGGTTCTTCTTCTTCTTTTTAAAATACTCCTGACCTGGTTTCATTTCTGCTTGCTTTGTTTCACAATTCCTTATTGTTATCATTCTTGTTATTTCTTCCTTCATCCACTGTGGATCCCGTATAATCAGAACAGTTATTTTCTGGTTGCGCTATTCTATTTTGGCCCAGGGTGAATTAGTTTCTCGAGTATTGGTTTTGTTGGCTGTCTTTTGTTAGTGTTAGACTTCCTCACATGATTTGAAACTTAGGATTAATTTGAATAGGAATGCTGTCCATTTCCCCTGTGCAACATTCATTTTTTGTAGTCATCTCCAATCTGGCCCCTATCCAAGGACCTGGTCTCATTTGGGTAGTTAAGGATCCAGTTCTTTGAGATGGAGGAGAATGTAATTCCAAGAACCTGGCTAGTTTTCCAGGTCCTGGCTGGAAGGCTGTACCTCCCTACTCCTACCTTCCTAATCACAGAGCTTCATATATACCCAACCCTGGGCTGGGGTACATTGTAGTTTGTTTTTAACTCCTGTCCCACCCCCATGCCAGGCACAGTGAGTTTGGATCAGGATCCATACCTCATATGTGGCATTTTTAATCCCGTATAGAGCTCCCGGACACCTCTACCTGCCTCTTGGCCCCAATCTCAGCACACCTGAAACTCAGCCAGCCTTTTCTCTTTGTTCCCCCCTCGCCACATAACTAGTCCAGAAAGATGTTTACCTTGCTTTTGAAAGTGCCTATGTCTTTTTCATTCTCACTATTTATATTTTATCTATGAGTGCCATGACTTAGGATCAGAGTGAGAGCCCAAAGCATGAACTTCAAGTGCCATCTTGGCTGGAGGCACCTGTAGTATTTAAACCGTTTTTAGTTTCTTAAAAAATATTATTGATTGCAACCTTAAACATCCTAACTGGTAGAAGCACCTATCTGATAAGATTGTTTTGAAGATTACATGGAGTTTTCCAATGTAAACACTCTGCACAGTGTCTGAAATACAGAAAAGCAGAAAAAGAAGACAGCTATTACTTTGTCTTTTTCCCCCAATTTATTTTATTTTTAAAAAGATTTTTTAAATTAAAATATAGTTAACATACAATATTATACTTAGGTGTACACCATAGTTATTCAACATTTCTATACCTAAAGAAGTGATCACCATAATAAGTCCAGCAACCATCTGACACCATACTATGCTATCACAATATTATTGACTATATTCTCCATGCTGTACATTGCATCCCCATGACTTATTTGTTTTATACCTGGAAATTTGGACCTCTTATTCCCCTTCACCTTTTCCACGCTTTTTAATTTTTCAACTACAGTTGACATTCTTTATTATTTTATATTAATTTCAGGTATACAGCATAGTGGTTGGACATTTGTATAATTTAAGAAGTGATCCCCCTGACTAGTCTAGGACCCACCTGGCACTATACACAGTTATTACCATATTATTGATTACATTCCCTGTGTTTTACTTTACATCCTCATGACTATTTTGTAACTACCATGACTATTTTGTACTTCTATATCCCTTTACCTTTTTCACCCTGTTCCCCAACCCCCTCCCATCTATCACCTCAACAAATCTAGTACCAATGTGACACCATATTTGGTTATTACAATATTATTGACTACATTCCTTATGCTATACCCTACATCCCCATGATTATTATGTAACAACCAATTTGAACTTCTTAATTCCTTCCCTTTTGCACTCACTCCCAAAACCCCTCCCATCTGGCAACCATCAATATGTTTGCTGTATCTATGAGTTTGTTTTCATTTTGTTCTTTAGATTCCACATATAAGCAAATTCACATTGCTTCTGTCTTTCTCTGTCTTACCCTGCACTCAGCACAGTACCCTCCAGGTCCATCCATGCAGCTGCAGATGGCAAGAACACATTTCCTTCCATGGCTGAGCAATATTCCACAGTATATACATACCACCTCCTCTTTATCCATTCTTCCATCAACAGAAATCCAGGCTGCCTCCACATCTTGGCCATTGTAAACAATGCTGCAATGAACATACGGACGCACATGTCCCCTTGAAGAAGAGTTTGGGTTTCTTCAGATAAATACCCTGAAGTGGGATTACTGGGTCCTTCTGTATCTCTTGTTATAGCCTTTATTTTAAAGTCTGTTTTGTCTGGTATAAGTTTTGCTACCCCAGCTTTTTTTTTGTTTGTTTCCATTGTCATGAAGTATCTTTTTCCATTCCTTTACTGTACTCCATACAGTACTCCAGTACTCCAGGCTGGGGAGACTGGTTTGTGGTTGGGGTCCATTGCTCCTCTGGGGGGAACCACCGTAGTTAAGATACCCCTCCTGGTTCTCAACCACCACACAGAGGTTTGGGGCTAGCTGGTTTTGTGTCTCCGTCCCTCTTACCAGTTTTGACATGTCTTCTTTATATCCTTAGTTATAAAACTTCTGTTCAGCTAGACTTCAGATGACTCTCCAGGTTGATTGTTCTATAATTTAGTTGTAATTTTAATGTGTTCATGGAAGGAAGCAGGCACAGTGTTTATCTACTCCACAATCTTGGATCTCTTTTTCTTGATTGTCTTTATTATCTACTTTCTTTCCATATACTTCTGCTCACTCTGGGTTCAGCCCAGCAGAACCTAAGTGAGGATTTCTATAGGGCTACGTCTGCTCTTCCTCCATCAAACAACACTGGTTTCTCTTGACACCTTTTCTTGTTAGCAAGATTTTTCATGTTTGCTCCCTCAGAATTAATTTTTTCCTCAACTTCTGGATGATAGTTTGGAAAGACCACTGGGCTAAGAGTCCCAAGTCAATGGTTCAAGCCCCTCCCATGCTATTAGTGGCAGCTCTTTCATCAGCCAAATGGGGGTGATGATGGTTTTCACCACTTTATAAGATCAGTGTGTGATTTCTGTGAGATGACAGAGGTGGAGCTCTTTGCAAACTGTGAAATGCTGTGCAAATTTGAGGAAAAGTATTGACTTTTGTTAAACACGGTATTATTTTAACTCTCACAATGCCAGACAGAAGAACTATTTTTATTTTAACAACTTGAGGCTTAGAGAAGACTAATGACATGATTATACATGTTTCCCGTGTATTATATGAACAGGATTTTAGGATTCCTCTCTCAAATCATGGAAGACTCTGGAGAGAGGGTGTGAGGGATTCTGAGTGGGACAATGCTTGGATTTGGGGTCAGGGGTTGGTGGCTTTGGAGAGGGAACTTGTTGCTTGAGTGATGTGGGGGCTGATGGCCTACAGTGGAGCAAGGTGATTTCTGGTTGCCATCTCTGAATTGTCCTGGCCTGTGCTCTTCCTGTTCCTCCCACTATTGCTATGGAAACTCAGACTGAGTCATTCTCTCCACGTTAGGCTTTTTCTGGGTGTTTTCCTCCTGACCTCAAAGCTTACAAATCATTCTTTCCTATATGGAGATCAGATGATTCTCCTGGGCCCTGTCTGTGCAGGGTGACTGACAAGTCTATTCAGTCAGACAGTTGATTGGACTAATTTTTCCAGTGAACAGAGCTCCTTGTTTTGGCTCCTGGTAAACTGGGTTTGAGTTGGGGCTGGGACATGGAGGGATCAGGATGACCAGGGAAAGGACCCGAAGTGGGCCGTCTTGTTTCCAGGAGGGGCTGAGAGGGGAAGCTGAGGCTCTAACCCCCAGGTCTGAAGCAGGGAGCTTGAGGTATGTCGAGATGGGGGTGGCGGTGGTGATGGCATCATTCCAGTTTTAAAGATGACTTACGGAAGTCAGAGAGCTGAGCTGCTTCACCGAAAGCCACACGACTTAGGTGGCAGAACCAGGACTCAAAGGCTTGGCACTGACCACAGTGCTCTTTCTGCTGCTTAAGTCGAGGGAGAACTGAAAGCAGCCTTTCCCTATTTTTGGTGTTTTTGCTTCCTTATGATGAAGAAGGAGAAATAACTAATGCTTGTAGGTCTGCAGTTGATGTTGTCCAAAGAACTGAGTGTGATTTATTTTCAAGAGAATTCATGACACATATGACTTGACCCAGGACTTTGGGAAGTCCCCAAGATGCAACCTCCCGAGAAGGCCCCTGGACAGCTTCAGTTTTTCCATCGACTGACAGGGAACTCAGTCTTTGAAAGGCGCAGCTGATGTTGAGAGGAGAAAGCATGTTCTTTGAGGCTGGAAGGCCTGGGTTTCCATCTCATTCCTGGCACTTACTAGCTGTGTGACCCTGTGCCAGTCATCTGGCTCTCTGAGCTTCAGCGGCCCTATTTGTGCAATGCAGAGGATAATTTTTACTCTGCCTACTTATCAGAGTTGTGAGGATTTAATGGAATTGCAAACATGGCAGTGCTTTGTAAGCCCATAGGGCTACACAGCTCTGCACAAGAGCTACGAGGCTCTGATGTTCCTGAGTCCCAGAGCTGGAGGCAAGGCTTTCCTTGCAAAGGCAGGGACTTGGAGTTGGGGAGAGTGGTACAAGCTCAGAGGTGGCAGCCACCCTGTGGCAGTGTTGGTGATTTTTCCTTTAAGGTGGCCTCTGGTCCATGGGGTAAGCCATGGATTTGGAATAGGATGAATACTGGTTGGTGCTTCTCCTTGGTGATGTCTTATCCATCAGACCTGCTGTCTACTGAGTGGCAGGGGAGACAGGTTGCTGTGACAGAGAGGACTCACTGGAGTGTGATTGCCAAGCGAGGGAGTGGTGATGCATGTTTGCACGGGAACTAAAAGGCAACCTGATTTCTTTCACTGGCCATGGCCAAGATCACCAGTTTTCAGAGTCAGGTAAGGCCTTAGATAATAGCTGCTTGGGAAGCAGGACTAGGAGATAATGAACGTGGCCGAGTCTGGAAATGGTTGCATCCCCATGCATTGTGGGCAGAAGTGGGAACTGGGATGTAGGACACCATGCCTACCTCTCCCCCTTCCCCAGCAACCCTGTCATCGTGGGTGGCAACCCTGGGAGACCCTCCTCTTCCCCTAGGGGTGCCATCAGACCCAGCAGTAGGCTCAGCTGGATCAAGTCTGCTTGCGGCTGGAGCTGTCCCACAGTTCCAGCCTCCTCCTCTGGGCTCAGTGTTGGTCCTGCTGTCATCTTATCAGACTCTGATGCTGGGGCTGAGTTATGCTAACCAGAACCTCAGCCTTCACCTGGAGCCCAGGCCCTTCCCTTTCCTCCCTCCAACTGCCATGTGTTTCCATTTCTCCCAACTGGGGCCATTCCCAGCTCTATCTCTTTCAGTCAGTATAGGGCCCCATTTCTCTCTGCAGGCTGAAACCCTCCTTGCCCTTGCTGGCTGCCCCTTCTCAGGACAGTGACCCATCCTTGGACCCTGGCCCCATATTGGTGTCTATAGGCTCAGGGACAGAAAGCAAAGTAATGTGTGCTGAGGACCTGTTTTGCTCCTGGTCCCTTAAGCCTCATAACCACCTGATGAAATGGGTTCTAATTATTCCCATTTTATAGGAGAGGAAACTGAGGCTGAGAAAGGCTAAGTGACTTACCCAAGGTAACATGAGTGTAGAGATAAGATTCCAACCCACATCCACAGGGCTCCAAGGCTGTGCTGGGTGTTGGTGTAGTGACCACAGTGCACCCAATCCCAGGGGGTGCTCCGGTCTCCAGAGGGTGCATTTCCTGACCTCGACATCTCCCGTTAGTGCCGTCTCCCTGACATCTTGTCATTCAGTGCATGGCAGGCAGTATCAGCCACAAGGTTCCCCTTCAGGCCACTGTGTGATGAAGTTTTAGATGTTCCTTCTGGAAACTTAACCTTGAATCTGTTTCTCTGCCCCACTCTGTAATTCCATGCAGTCCTTAATGTGAAAGGAAGACTCAGAGACAAAAGCATTTAGAAAAGAAAAAGCTAACTTGTAAAGAAGTTCAAGGGAGCCAGACTTCAAAAGGAAAAACACACAACAGGAATTTAAAGAAAAAAACCACAGGGCAAACTTGCCAAGGTTACTGAGCTGTCTGAGTCCATCCATGGTGGAAAGCAGCCATGGACTCACATATTGTAACATCCTCAAAGGTTGAGACAAACGTTTAGATATCAGCATCGCAAAAGTCAGGGATAAAATTTGCTGTGTTATGAAGTTAGCCAACATTGGGAAAGGCTAGAGATTTCGTTTGTTTTGGGGTCCAGCCTAGACAGGGCGATCCTTTTGTTTCTGGTTCTTTTTCCTGGCTGGGAGACATGGTTTGCTCACTTATTCATGATGGTGACAAGAACAGGGGTCAGTTATGTCTCCACACTAATAAACCTGTTCTCTGCTGGAACGATCCAGACAGAAGATTTTGTTTGCCGCTGACTTCAGGAGCCCGAAGGATCAGTGGGTCCAAGTCCTGCATTTACAGAGGAGTAAGCAGTGGTCCAGAGGGGAGGATGCTATACCCCTAAGGCCACGCTGGCCTCCCTGCCCCTCCTGGTTCAGCGTCCAGTGTCCTCTATTCACCCAGGCCTGACCAGGAGGCCTGGACTGAGCTGTTGTGTTCTCGCCTAGAAGTAGCTCTTACCAGCTTTGCCTCAAGAGAGGGGCCCTGCAGGTGTGCTGGACAGGGTCTGTTGGTCTTAGGTGACCTAGACCTTCACGTTGCCATGGGAGTGATATGCTGAATGCCCTGCTTGGCTTAGCACCCACAGGTAGGGCCTTTGTAGTCCCCCTTCATGGTCAGTCCTAGCCCAGGTGCGAGGACACCGCAGACTTAGGGAGGCGGGGTTGAGGCCATGCTAGTGTGACACCGAGGAATCCACGGCAAGTCTTCCAGGTTGCTAGCCTGGTCCTGCCCCCATGTACTAGTGTGACAAACATTAATCATAATTATTCTAAGCCAAGCATTGTGCTCATGGTTTTGTACATAGTGTCACATTCATGTATCTAACAGCTGTAAGAGGTAGGTCTTATTTCCATTTTATGAATGAGTAAACTCAGGCATAGAGTAGCTAAGTGACTTGCCTGATATCCCCAAACTAGTGAGTGTTTGTGGAGCCAGGAGTTGAGGCTAGTTTGTTCTGGATCCCAGATTTGTTCTCTGAACCACACATAGGCTGCCTCACACAGGGAGCTCAGTTCACAGATTCTGGCTGCAGCTCTGTTGCATCTTCTTGGCCAATGTGGCCCCACCTTGAGGTCTTGGTTGGGTGTGGGATGGGGTGGATAGCACCCAAGGTTCTGTCACCTGTGGATGTCCATTGTCATGTTCCCAACAGTCTCAACTTCCAAGCGTCCCCTAACTCTTGATTCCCTGGAGTTAGAATCCAGGCTCTTGGTGTCCATTGGTGTTGTCTATTCCGATCCTTGGCCCTCTCTGTGCTGAATGAACTCCCAGCCCCTTCTCAGTGCTGATGCTCTGCTTCTAAGATTCTGAGTAGTAGAGTCCCCTGGCCTAACTGAGATGGGTTACATAGAAAATGTGCAGGATGGCGTCTCAGCACATTAGTACACTGAGGAAGATACCTTCCCAGAAAGGAAAACATCTCTTATTTTCTTCCAGTAAATCAAGGCTGGGAGGTGCACTCATTTAATGGCCTCTGTCCACAGCTAATCCAATTTGGTAAGTGACTGGGGGGTGGGGAAAGATGCTGACCCGACACACTTCGGAGAGTAGACTCAGAGTAAGGGGTTTAGGTAGCAATAAACATGGGATTGTGAGCAGAAGGGGCAGAGGACCTGTTGTGGGCCAGGGTTTCCTGCCCCTTCTGCCAAGACACAAACACATGCACACACGTGCACACGTACATGGACACACACACATGCTCTTTTGTGTTTGTGCTGTGCTATTTTTCCCTTCTGGCTCTTGATCTGAATTTCTGCCACATGTCTTTCTGCCTGTCTGTCAGCCCGTTGGAACCACAGCTTGCCAGGATCCAGAGGCCAGACCCACCCACCAAGGTAGACAAATAATTAGCATGTGGGGGTGAACAAGCATTCAGATTGAAGAATGAAAAGTGTGGTGGACAGAATGGTGGTCCCCCAAGATGTCTACATCCTAATCCTTGGTACCTGTGAATATATTACTTCACATGGTGAATGAGACGTTTTAGATGTGATTGAGGATCTCAAGATGAGATTATCCTGGATTATCAGATGGGCCCAGTGTCATCACAAGAGCCCCTACAGTAGGAGGGCAGGAAGCTGAGAGTCAGAGAGGGGATGTAATGAGAAAGGCAGGGGCTTGAGTCGTGAGCTTTGAAGATGGAAGAAAGAGGCCAGGCGGCAAGGCGCGGAGCCGTAAAGCAGTCTTTAGAAAGTGGAAAAGTCAAGGAAACAGGTTCTTCTCTAGGAACTTCAGAAGAAACGCAGCCGACACCTTAACTTTAGCCGGCTACTGTATTTATTATTTATTTAATTTGCTATGGGATTGGCTCACGTGATTATGGAGGCTGAGAAGTCCCAAGGTCCGCCATCTATAAGCTGGAGACTCAGGAAAGCCCGTGGTATTATTCCAGGCCGAGTGTGAAGTCCTGAGAATCAGGGAGGCTGATGGTGTAAATCTCAGTCTGAAGGCCAAAGAAGATGAGATAGGATGTCCCAGCTCAAGCAGTGCGGCAGGTCAGAAAAGGGGTGAATTCCTCCACCTTTTGTTCTATTCAGGCCCTCACTAGGCTGGGGGACACCTGCCCACTTTGGGGAGGGCAAGCTGCTTTAGAGTCCAACGATTCAAATGCTAATCGCAACCACAAACACCCTCACAGCCACAGCCAGAAATAATATTTAATCAGGGCAGCCCATGGCCAGTCAAAGTGACACATAAAATTACCCCCCACAGAGGTCTTGCTTGGATCAGAAGTCACAGACTGGGGCTCTGGGCTTTATCCAGTCCATGGACACATTTGACACATCACAGGTTTTTTTTAGGAACATTTGGACTAACGTTAGATTTCACGCTAAGTCGGAAGTTCTGACTTACCTTAAAATGTGAGGTGACCTGGCAACATTGGACCTGTGCTTCTGTGCACTTCAGAGCCCCCCAGCCAATTTTGGCTGAGGGTGGGCCATTCCCAGGAGAGGCAGGCCTTACAGCCAGGGAGGTGGGGCCCCTGACACCTAAAAGGGGAAGTGTAGGCTTTTCAGACCAGGGTTTGGGGAGCCCCCAGGGAAGACTCCTCACAGCACCTGGGCTCCAGATACAGCTTGTCAAGTTCCGAGTGCAGTGGGACTCTTAGCTACATTGATCCGCACACTAAACTCCTTTTAATGTAGTCAGAGAAGGCAATTGCTTTCTTGGCAGCCACTTGCAGCTGACAGTTCACACAGACTTTACAGTTAGACAGAGACACCCAGATTGCCGTGCAAGAGGAGCTGAGAACATCAGCCTTCTATGCCTGGTGTCAAACCTCCCAGCAGGCTTTGCACTCTGAACTTGTTGGTGTGGATTGTCACTTCAGCTGCCCTCAGTGCTATCCTTCCTGCACGGGACTTTACCCACATGCAAAAGGGCAGCAGTATCCCAGCTGGTGGGCAGAGAGCATGCTGCCTGCTTCTACCCCCCTTTGCACTCCCCCCCAGGCTCACTTCCCTGGCGTCCTTGACCCTATATAATTTCCTCCCTCAGCACATTCTAGGCCTCCTTAATGACTTAGTTTGGATGTCTTCCTGCTCTCTCTCCTCAGACTCACTCAAATAGACACAGTTTTGCTTCTAACCTCTGGACCTAAGCACCCTGATTGGGATAAAGCCACCCCTTTATTCTTGCTAAGTGGGGTCTGTTACTGGCCAGGACCTCTCAGCCATAGCAGCACCCTCTTTTGTCACCAAGGTTTGTCTATTTTACTTCCCCGCTAGCTCTTGAGTTTGTTCATTTCTCTCCATCCCCAGTACCGCTACTCCAGTCCAAACCATCACTTTCTCTCACCTGGACTCCTACCGGGGCTCTTTGCCTCCAGGCTTTGCTCTTTCAACCCACTCTCCAACAGCAACTGGAGAAATAGCTTTAAAGGAAAACCTGACCACATGACTCTTCAAAATCCTTCAATGGGTCACCACTGATTTCAGGATAAAGCCTTGGTACTGGGCACTTCATGGTTTGGTCTCTGTTCCCTCCTCAGCCTCATGGCTCATCAGCACCCCCACTCCCAAGTCCATGTTCTAGCCATACGGGTCTACTTGCAGAATCCATTGTTCTCTCTGAAATTTGGACTTTTGTACATGTTATTCCCTTTGGCTAGAACCTGCTTCTGCCCCAAGCCCTTCACCTGGATACCTCACCTTTCACGTGTCAGAGTGGGTCCACTCCCTTCCCCTAACCCCCAGGATGGGCTCCCCAGTCCAGTGCTCTCATGAGATCCTGCCTTCTACTCACAGCACTTGCCCCTCTGAGTGGTTATTGCTTCCTGAGTTGTCTGTCTTCCCCACCACGCTGTAAATACTATTAAGTCAGGGATTATGTCTGCTTTGCTTTCCATGATATTCCTACCAACCTGGAGTAAGCCCCAGTAAGCCCAGGACAGCAGATGCTGGCTGTATATATTGAGTGAATGAATGAATGAATGAATGAATGATAATGAGCACAAGGCCAAGAGCAGAGAAAGCCCGTGTGGGTAAACAGAGGTCATCTTCCTTCATGTTGATCCCGAGTCATCTTTAGTTGACACTCTCCGGGCACACCTCGTGCAAAGGAGTTTACAAGGTGAAGGGGGAGGGTGACGAGGAATAGATTGTAGGAATCTTCCCAATGGTAACACCTCCCCACTTCTCTACCTTGTCCATGGAGAGAGCATGGGAGACTTTGCCAACTGCTTCTCTGAATCAACTGACATTCCTGCCACCAGAGCAGGAAACGAGCTTGACTGGCATAACTAATGTCAGAAAGCTGAGAATTCCAGAGTTCAGCTTTCCTAATGACTGCACCATCCTACCTGAAAGATGGCTGGGGATGAGGCGGGAGCTCACTTCCCTGGGATGGGCTAAAGAGCAGCAGGCAAATAGGCAAAGAGCTCTAGTCTTCATTCTGCCCTGTGGACACGGGGCAAATTGCTTACCCTTGCTGAGCTTCTGTTTCACATTACCTACCCCACAGGGCTGTTGTAAGGACGCATCTTTCATTACTTTGGGGCTTGTCAGGGGGAGGGCTTCTCTATATGGGGTTGCCTATTGATAGGCTGGCCCATCAGTCACAGCCCTGAAAATGTGATTGTTGAATTGAAAAGCTCTTTGCAGACCTCCCAGATTCCAGGCTTTCTAAAATCCTTCACTAGTCAAGTGCTCGAGCCGGGCAATGAAATTCACTCTATCCTTACTAACTGGACAATTGCCTCACGTCACTGAGGTGTATTATTATTTCCTCTGCTATAATGCATGTCTTTTAAAAAGAAAATTAGAATCTGTCAAGTACCATTACACAATGAACCCAGAAAAGGGGAAGCCAATGGCAGCACATCAAGCTTCCGGCCCAGCAGAGACAGCAATGGGGGGCGTTTGCCTGGGGGCCCTGTCATCACGGATGTGATGAGGATAGAGCATAGCTCCATGCAGAGGTTTTTCCTCTTGGGAGTCTCCTTCTCTCCCAGGGTCCCTGGCAGCTGTGGGAAGGACTTGACACAACTCTCTGGCTTGAGGAGCAGAATCCATTTCTGAAAGCACTCAGAACCCCCTGCCTGCCCCATACTTCAGGAACCTGTGCAAATGAGAAAGACGGAAGAATAGGTGGGCACCATCATGGGAGTGGTTCTTTCTGGTCTCTAATGATATGGCATCATCATGTAACCCTTACGAGGGAAGTCTCTTTTAGAGATGAGACTTGGAAAGAGTCCAGCCTGGGATTAGGAGAGTCTGTCTCCAAAGCCCATGGTCTCTCCGTACACCATGCTGCCTGCCTGTCTTCTAGGGTCTGTGAAAGATGGATGGGGGAAGGCCGGTGAGGGTGGGGGTATTGAAGTCTTATCCATGTCAGAAGGAGGCTAGTCTAAGACTCCAGTGGGGTTGGCCAGCCACTCAGACAGTATTAGATTCCTCATTGTGTTGGCTGCTTGCTGGCAGGGGCCACCTTTTCCTTGGCCTGAATGGATGTGACATAGACGGTCCTGCAGTGGTGGCTAAAGGATGGCAGTTCAGAAGCTTTGTCCTCAGTGGGCCTGCTAAGTGGCTTAGAGGTCCCTCACACAGTTTTCCAGGGCTGGCCTGCCCTGCCCTCTGCCCTTCTTCCTCCCCTCCTTTCTCCTCTACTTCACCCTTCTTCCCCTCAGACAGCTTCTCACCAGCCAGCACCTGGAACCGGGAGAAACAAGGGCCATCCTTGCATGTGAGGGAATAAATGCTGAGCTGTGACAATCCTGTCTGCCTCAGAAAGAGAGGTTTTATGTAGTTTTTGGCATTTACAAATCCTTTGTGAAAAGGTCACCCTGTTCTTGGAATCTTTTATTAATGCTGAAGACTAGCCCCGGAAATGTCACGTCTTTTTACCATGATATTTACTCAAAAAAGTATGACTAAGCATCTGAAACTCTAGCAGCAGCTCGACCTGGTCTGGGCTGGGCAATCTTCAGGGCACAAATGGATGCTGGTCTCCCTGGAGCTGTTGGGGCTCCACCTCCCCACCCAGAGCCCGAGTGAAGGAAGGAGGGAGGGAGGGGCAAAGTCACATACCCTGGGCATCTGCTGGCCACGTCTCCCTGTCATCCTAGTTCCTTAGCATCTCTAGGGGAGAGACCCACGTGCTAGAACTGGAAGGGATCTTGGTGAGTATGTTCAACCCCTTCATTTTACAGATGTGGAGACTGAAGCCCAGAGAGGGGAAGGCACCTTTGCCTACCCCCAGCAAGTCGGGGGCAAACAGAGACTTAAGACCAGGAGTCGGGACTCCTAAGTCAGTGCTCTTTGTCCCACATCAAGCTGTCATCTAGTCTTACTCTCAAGGTGAGCTTGGGAAGAGGAAAGGAAATGAGTCTCTCTTCCTGGGTCTGAGGTTCCGGTTACTGCATCCAGGGCCCAAGGCAGTATGGTGTGGAAAGAGACATGGGCATGGATGACCCAATCCAGTGCCCTCGCCTGCCTCGCCTTCCATCAGCTTCCTCTTCTGGGGTGCGTAGTGCATTGAGGCCTTCCCCCAAAGCCCTCCCTGTTGCCCTTCCAGATGGTCCTGGCAGGGTTTGGGATAGGAAGGGGTTAAAGCCTGCCCTACTGTCTTAGTCAATTCTGGCTGCTATAACTAAATACCATAGGCTTGGTGGTTTAAACAACAGAAATTTATTTTCTCATGGTTTTGGAGGCTCAAAGTCCAAGATTAGGGTACTGAGTACGGTCAAGTCCCAGTGACGGCATTCTTCCTAGCTTGTAGATGACCACTGTGTCCTCACATGACCTCTTCGCATGAGCGTGGGGGTGGGGGAGAGCAAGCTTTCTGGTGTCTCTTCCTATAAAGGCACTAATCCCGTCATGGGGGCCCCACCTTCATAATTTTATCTCACCCTGGTTATGTCCTGAAGGTTTCATCTCCAAATACCATCACATAGGGGGTTAGGGCTTTAACATAGGAATTTTGAGGGGACACAAACATTCAGTCCATGGCACACACCATTTCACAGGGGTTGTTTGAGGGGTTTGCATTGAATACATACCAAGATCTCTTCCCCAAGGAAGGGGAGACAGTGGATGTGAAATTAATATGTAACTGCAGATTGTGTGTGTGTACATTTTTATCATTGTTTTACTATTGGGAGGAAATCAGGGGGAAAGGAGAACACATCTCAGCCTGCGCAGCTTATCGGATGAGCCTCTGTATTGAGCCATGCCTGCAACGTCTATTTCTGAACTCTTTAGTTATATAAGCCCATGCATTCCTCCTTTACGTAAACCAGCTTGAGTAAGGTTATTTGATCGCTTGCAATCTGAAGAGTAGTAATGACATGAAGTTAAAGGCAAGGGCCTGGAGAAGTGGGGTGGGGGTAGAGGTAGCGGTGAGGAGTCACCCATAAGGCCTTGCAAAGCCCCGGGCAAGGGTCTTGAGAATGAACTGGACCTTGCTTCTCTCCCAGTCCTGCTGTAGACGGATGCAGCCTTAGCTGTGCAGACCCAGCCTGGGATGCTGGGTGGGGGTCTCTACGCCTGAAAGGTCGTGGCTCCCTTCTGAGTGGGTCACGCCCTGGGCACAAGGAGTTGTTTATGCCCTTCAAGGAAAGCACGAGGCACCCAGGCCTATGGTGACCCTGCTCTGGGGGTCGCAGCAGAACCTCCAACACAGGAAATCCACCCCTGACATGTGTCAGGCCTCAGACCCTGCCATGGACAGACCCCTCGGCCATCAGGGTGCTGGGTGAGAGCACGGTTGATCAGCTCAGCCCGTCTCCACCCCTGGGCTGCAGCTCAGGATGCAGGTCAGGCTGTGTTGGGGGCTTCCTTTCTATAACTCTCCAGTTGAGTTGTGTCCTGTGGCCACTACAGATAATAAAATGATAATGAAAAAACTCACTTCTACTCTTTTTGCTGTGGGTTGATGACTCTGAAGCAGGTATTATTATTATTATTATTATTCCTATAAACTATAAGGAAGTGGAGATCCAGAGAGAGCAGCATCCTGAGGGCTCAGGTAGGAATGATGGGACTGGGACTGAAACATGGGCTCATCTGTGTTTCTAACTCGTGTTAATTGCCACTTGACAGAGAGAGAAGTGGGTGACGTGTGTGTGTGTGTGTGTGTGTGTATCTGCCCTTGGGGGAACATCAGAGCCACCATCTGACAGGGTGGCAGTCGGGGGCCCTACCCAATCCACCTGTGCCAGAGCCGGAACTTGGAGGGGAGTGGTCTTCCTGAGAGGTCCCTGTGCTGTGGCCATTGGGGAGACTGTTGGGAACCTCTGGTGAGATCCCCATGAATCCGTGGGATGGCCTGAGTGTTGGGCAGGGACCAGACAAGCCGCTTTCCAGGCTTCAGGTAGGGAGAAGAGGGCCTTGATGCCCCTCAGAAGAGCCTTGTTGTTGACCTCGTGGGAGGCACTGGTATGGCTGGGGGTCCCTCTTGTACCCCCACACCTGCTGACAGGATGCCAGCCCCAACAGGGGCTTGTGGCCAGCTGTGTAGGGAGGGAGGCCCTTGTGGTGTGGACAGCTGATGACCACGCAGGAGAGCGGTTCTGAGCAGGAATTCTCGTGTTGTGCCTGTCAGATGGGCTTTTGTGCTGGCTGGAGGCCACTTCCTCCCGAGGCCCCGGAGTCGGAGCTAATGTGCCACAGATCGGGAAGGGTGAGCAGGAATTAGGGGCTGTGGATCTTGGCGCTCCCTGCATTTGTAGATTATCCCAGGAAAATTCAGGAATGTGGAACCAGCACCCTTCTGGAGTCCCCGTCTCTGCTTTTCTGGTTCCTTCCAGGGAGACCCACCCCTGTAAGTGCTGCTGAGACTACAGTGAAGCTTGGGTTCCTTCCCCTGAGACAGTGAGGTTGGACGAGGGCTGCTTATGCTGTGAGTGGCCCATTGATGGGGTTAACGGCATCCTTTCCCCATCAGGAAAGAAATGGGGATTCAGGGCCATCTGGGTAACTTGGTGGCACTGTCAGCTAAGTACTGGCTCTGTGGTGTGAAAGTAGGTCCAGAGAGGCAGCTGTGGTACATGGCCAGGCCGGTATTCCACAAGGAGAAGGATCAGTCACATGAATAGGAGGAACCAATACTCTTGTAAAGCAAAATGTGGTTCTTCAGAACCCAGAGGTTCTGACTCAGTAGTTCTGGGAGAGGACCTGAGACCTGGCATTTCTAAGGTGTTCCTGGTGTTAATGCTGCTGCTGCTCAGAGAAGCACCTTTGAGATCTGCTGGCTCAGATGTGGCCTGCTGCTCTTGTACACCTTAGATGCTTACTCGAAGTCTTCAGCCAGAGCTTGTCCACCTCCCTCAGGTGCAGTGTGGGTTGGGCCTGAGAAGATAGATGACGAGTATCAATGGGGATGGGTGGAACCCCCAGATCATGGACCAGGCACTGGTCTTTCCCTTGTGGTAACAGGCCAGTAGCTCCTCCCCAGCCTGAGAGACCATAAGGCCGGTTCTCCCAGTTCCTCCAGATTGCAAGGAACATCTCTTTCTAGGATAGAAAGAAGGGGACCTGCTACCATAGTTACTCAAGAATGCTTGCATCAAGGTGCTGAGGTTTGGGGGTGTCAGAGTGAGGAGCAGCCTGATGACAGAATGTCCTTATTCCAGGGCTTGGTATCAAAACTCGAGTTCACATCCTGCCTCACCTTCTTCTGTGCTGTGATGTGGGGGAGCCCCAGTCTTCTCATCTGTACAATGGGAATAAGGAAAATGTCTGTTCTACCATCCACTGGGACTGTTTTGAGAGGGTGAGGCAGTAGATGTGAAACTGTAAGTCGCATACATATATAAGTTCTAATGATTGTTTTAACTTTAGAAGGAAACCAGGGAGAAGGGAGAAATCATGGAGTCACTGCCTTCCCTGGCTTTGGGTGTTGGGTTCCTCTCTTTTTCTCCTTATGTTCAGATAATTCAGATCAAAGAAATGAATTACATGAGGCAACAGTCCAAACATCAATTGTCACACCAATTTTATTTACTTATTTGGAATTATTTTATTTTTTCCAGCTTTATTGGGTGTATATGACAAATAAAGGCTATATATTTATTGTGTACAACATGATGTTTTGATATCCATATATATTATGAAATGTTTACAACAATCAAGCTAATTAACCTATCTATCACCTCATATAGTTACCTTTTTTAAATTTTGGTAAAAACAATTAAGATCGACTCTCCTAGCAATTTTCAACTATACAGTACAGTACTGCTAACCGCAGTGACCATGCTGCGTATATGTTAGATCTCCAGAACTTTCTTATCCTGCATACCTGAAACTTTGTACCCTTCGACCAACATCTCCATTTCTCCTATCACTTAGTCCCTGGTAACCACCATTCTAGTCTCTGCTTCTAAGAGTTGGACTTTTTAAGATTCTACACATTGAGATCATGCAGTAGTTGTCTTTTTGTGTCTGGCTTATTTCACTTAGCATAATCCTTTAGATTCATCCATGTTGTTACAAGTGACAAGATTTCCTTCTTTTTGAAGGCTGAATAATATTCAGTATATATACCGGGGGTGCCAAAAAATGTGTACACTTTCGTCAAGTGTACACTTTCGTCAAGTGTACAAGTGGGCACTTTCGTCAACGTTGCTCAAGCAGTAGTTTGCTGTAATCAGAAGTGTCTAGACGCTGATGGTAACCACTTTGAGCACCTCCTGTAATTGCAGAAGTCAAACATGACTTGTATTCATCTTTTGTTATTGGTATATATTGAGTATTACAACTTTAATAGTTTTTTTCCTGTCTTAAAATGTGTATACATTTTTTTGGGTACCCTCTGTATACATATCACATAATTTTTTATTTTTATGAATTCGTCTATCGAACTCTGAGGTTGTTTCCATATCTTGGCTATAGTGAATAATGCTGCAGTGAACATGGAAGTGCAGGTACCATGTTTTCCCCAAAATAAGATTGGGTCTTATATTAATTTTTGCTCCATTACTGCTTACTTTCAAGGGATGTCTTATTTTTTCATGTACAATAATCTACATTTATTTAAATACAGTCATGTCATCTTCTGGAACATCGTTATAACGTACTAAATGCATCTGTCTGGCTGATGATCTTAACTTGCCCTTATTTTCGGGGTAGGTCTTATTTTGGGGGAAACGTGGTACCTCCTTTGAGATAGCGATTTTTATTTCCTTTGTATATACACATATACTCAGAAGGGGGATTGCTGGATCATATGGTAGTTCTATTTTTAATTTTTTGAGGAACCTTCATACTGTTTTCCATAGTGGCAGTACCAGTTTACACTGGCACCAACAGGGCGCAAGGGTTCCCTTTTCTCCACATCCTTGCCAATACTTACCTTTCATCTTTTTGAAAGCAACCATTCTAACAGGTATCATCCCAACTTTAGCCCAAACTCCACTCAACATGAAAGATGGGGGTTAGTTCATTATTTGGGTTTGGAAATGGTCAATCATGTTTTGGAAATGTTGGCATTTGCTGATTTGGGACAATGCTGCCCACGTTCCTTCTTCTGGACTGAACATTAATCAATCATTTCTAGCGAATGTTGACATCCATCAGAGTTAGTCTTCACCAAACTTGCACGATAGAAAGACAATTAATTGGCACAATATTAACTGCATGTTATTGCATGCCTAGTATATTAAGGGAACCTCAAGGGCATTATTTCAGCGTTGAAGGTGGGCATTACTTATTGTTCGCATTTTGGAGATGAGGAAACTGAGGCCCATGGATGTCAAGTTACTTGACTAGGGTCACAATTTAGTGAGTGGCAGAGTTCTTGCCTTTTGATTGTATCCTTCTGCTTCTCATAAGGACCATGAAAATACATTATACACTGTACAGTGTTGAACAACTGTAAGGGACTTTTATTACACTATTCCGTCATCGATTTTTAGTGCTCAGGGTAATTTTCTTGAGCTTTTTATTTTCCTAGTTGAACAAATATCCAGCCACTTGTGCATATCGATACCAGCAGCAGCATTGCCTCTGTGGCCTCTGAAGCCTCATGTAGCGTTGACAATAGACCGTCAGTCCCCAGAGACGACAGCAACTCGGGGACAAAGGAAAGGGGGTTTTCCGAGCCTTCTCGATTTGTTTTCCATTAGCCTATTGCCTGGGAAAATTCCAAGCTTATGTTGCCCCCAACTCGAAGCCACTTTGTTGCACTGGCATAATTTCTTACAATAACATTAACATATCATTGGAGCTCATTACCTTTGGTGTAATAGTTCCCTATTGAACTGTGTCAGACTAATTATGTCAGTTCCTTTTCATTCCAGTTTAGTGCTTCTCCAGAGAGTCACAGTGCAGTACCGCTAATAATGATTAAACTGCTGTCTAATGCTCCACTGGATGTCCAAACCAAACAGGGGGAAATTCCTTGCTGAAGATGGGACTCGTAGCAGCCCTTGTACTTGATGCAATTTCGTGTTTTAAAAGCCATTACCTGGCAGTCATTTCCACATGCCGATGGTGGGCTGGTAGTATTTCTTGGGGGTAGGGGGAGAGAAAAGCAAATCAGGAGGAAATGGCTCAGCAAGGAGAGCCGAGCCACAGCAGAGAGGCACCCAGGTACTTTCATCCGCTGGGTGAGCCCTCAAGTTCTGATTGGGTCCATCCAGAGCCAAGCTTTGCCACTTAGCTGGGAGGGGTGCGTGTCAAGGAGAGGCCAGGGTAATGAATCAGGACAAGCCAATATCAAATGCTTAAAGCTCTGTTGCCAGTGTCAGATGAAGGAGCTCAGGGAAGATGGATGAAAATGAAGTCATTTTCACCTTCCTGTAGTCCCATCCAGAGCTCTTTTCTGGAATCAAACATGCCTTTGTCTTTTTGCATAAAGGGGAGGAAGGAAATCTTGTATTTTCACAAGAACTTCACCAGAAGTTTGGTGCTTCTCATCGCCTAATAGGATGGTAACTTGTACCAAACACCCATTCTTGATGATGATTAATGATGCTAATAATAAAAACTAGCATCAGCTGAGCCATTACTTTGTGCCAGGCATTGTGCTGGCTCATTTAATCCATAAAATAACTTTATAAGGTGAGGAAACAGGGTGCAGGGAAAGTAAGTAACTTGTTTAAGGTTGCTCGCCAGAACCCCCATCTCTGACTCCAAATCCCATTTGCAGAGCTCTCCTCCCTCTTCATTCAATCACTATGATCAGGGCCTTTATGTCCTCCAGTTTTGACCTGTGTTCCTCGAACATATTTTGAGCCTCATCCATAGTTGGCCTTCGTGGGGCTGAGAGCTCAACAGCTGATTTCAGTTTAGGGGTGAACTGTTCTATGACTGGGCAAAGGCAGAGGGCTCTGAGAGCACCTTCATTTATTCTATCACAATTATTTATGAGAGGGCCTATACGTGCCAGGCGATGCTGGGTGCTAGGGACACCAGGGTCAGCAAAACTGCTATACATCTTGCTTCCATAGAGGTGCCAGTCCAGATGGAAAAATAGAATTTTTAACATGTATTAAGCTCTTGCAATGGGCCAAGTTCTGTGCTAAGTGCTATTAAAGAAATCAGTTTATTCAACCCTCCAGTGGCTTTCTATCATTCATATAGATGAGAAAAATGAAGCCTTGGAGAGTCATGCAATTGGCTCAAGGTCACTGTTCCTAACCACCATATTCAACCATAGGCAGACATGACGTATTCTTGGGGATCAGTATAACGGGGCATATATGATTTTTGTCTCAAAGCCACCTTATTCCTAGAGGAATAGGTCACTGAGACTCTCAAACCCCTTCCGTGGAACCTATCATCCTGGCACCAACTGGGGACATTACATCCATTTGGGCTGTGCTGCCATGTTGAGGAAGGAGGGAAGACATAAAAGCTCTGGCTCAGTGAAAATGAGAGGACCGCAGAGAAAAATGTGATGTCTTCCCAGCATGGTTTTGGCTTGAGGAAGGACATACAAGCCATGCCCTCTCTCACCGGGTCAGGTGGCATGCCACTGCTTCTCAAGAAATATCAGCTGAAGCTCACGGACCTTTGGGTATATGGGTACAGTGGGGGTGCTTGAACAGTCAGCTCTGCCCCAGGGCAGGCACAGAATGCTGGACGCTTAGATAAAAGGTGTCTCTTTTGATATTGACAACAGCCAGCAAGGTAGGCATGGTTGTCAATATTTTACAGATGAGGAAACTAAAGCTGCAGGAGTTAGTAACTTGCCAAAAGTCAAATAACCAGTGAGTGGCAGAGCAAAGATTTGAACTTGGGTCTGACTTCAAAGCTCAAACTACCCTCCACCCCCTTTCCTCATCATGCTGTCTCATGAATCAAGGCCTCCATACTTTATTCATGCTGTGTTTCTGCCTCATTTTCCCTTCTCCAGCTATCTCTACCTTTTCATTCTTCAAAGCCAGTGCTTCCCCAATCGTTCATTCATATCTACTCAAGAAAAATGAAAACATAGTGCAGAAAAAGGCTTGTATGCAAATGTTCATAGCAGTGTTATTCATAATGGCCAAACATGTGGAAACAACCCAAATGTCCAACTGATGAATGGCTAAGCAAAATGTGGTATATCCATGCAATAGAATACCATGTGACAATAAAAAGGAATAAACTAGGAGGTGTGATACAAAAAATATGATGAATGTTTAAATAAAACATTTATTACAGTAAAAGACACATTGCCATTAATTCCCTTCAAAATACTCCCCTTCTCTTCGAACACATTTATCCCATCGTTTGTGCCACTTTCTGAAGTAGTTCTGGAAGTCCTCTATCATGAGTGTTTTAGTTGCGCTGTCGTGGCTGCCTCGATGTCCTGAATCGATTCAATACGTTTATCTTTCATGGTCATTTTGACTTTGGGAAGAGCCAGAAGTCGCACAGTGCCAAATCTGGTGAACAAGGAAGATGAGGACACACCATAATGTTTTTATTTGACAGAAATTGCTGTACCAGAAGTGATGTGTGACATGGAACATTGTCATGATGGAGGATGAAATTGTTTGCCCAATTCATATTAATGCATTGTTTGTGATCCATGATTTGCGGCACCCTTTAAAACACACCTTCTCTCATCCGTCGCTCATACCTGACTGACTGCACTGAACAAGTTGAAACTTGTCACACACTGTTACTAAGGTTCGAGGCACCACTTCCTGTATTGAAGCTCCCTGCCTTTCTGTTGGATGGCACTCGGCAGCAGCATTCACCGTAGTTTTTGATCATGCCTCGTACATGTTACAACATGCATAAAGCTCAAACACCTTTTGTTAAGTGAAAGAAGCCAGACAGAAAATCCCACATATTGTTTGATACTATTTACATGAAATGTTCAGAACAAGCAAAACTATAGAGATAGAAAGTAGATTAGTAGTTGCCTAGGGCTGGAAAGGGGATGGGAGAAAGGTGGGAGTGACTGTTAAAGCACACGACCATTTCTCTTTGGAGTAATGATAATGTTCTAGAATTAGATTGTGTTGATGGCTGCACAGCTCTGTAAGTAAACTAATAATCAGTGAATTGTACTCTTAAAAAAGTCAATTTTATGGTATGTAAATTATACCTCCATAAAGCTTAAAAAAGGGGAAAAAAAAGAAAACCACCTGAAACCTCTGGACCAAGATGAGCTGGAGGGCCCTTCCAGTTCCCTCTCCCCTCCTGGGTCCCCGCTGGTACTCTTTCCACGAAGAGGCCCCAGACCCTGAGCTGATCTTTTTTCTTTTTCTCACCTGATCTGAGCAAGCATTTTGCAGAGCCTTTGTTTCTGGGGGCCAAGTCCAACTTCTTATTCACCATCAAAGGCACAGAATCTAGGTCATCAGAAAATGTGCTTTTTTTTTTCCCCAGGAGTGAGGTCAAGGGGCAAGTATCAGGATGGTAGATTGGGAGGGGCCGAGACACACCATCTACCTCCTGGCTTGAGGCTGGGAAGGCACTCCTGTTCAGAATCTGTGCACGTCAAGTAGTTGAGAACAGGTGAGAAAGCTGAGCTGAAAGTGGGAGCATTTGCAAGTGTGGGGCAGTGGAAGTTACTCGGTGGTGGGGGCTGAGGGCAGGTCGGGTCTGGGGCTGTTCAGGGTGGGGTCGAGGCAGAGCAGAGGCCAGAGCGGGTTGTCAGAAGGCAGAGGAGAGGAGAGGCACTGATTTCACCTAGGTTGGTTGGGGAAGTCTTTCTAGAAGAAGACTTTTTATTTTTCACCCCAGAAGGAATAACTCTCCTTCTACCACCTGCGCCTTGAAAACTTTTTATGGCAGTATAACTTACAGAAAGTTGCACAAACTACTAGTGTATGGCTCCATGGATTTTCACACAGTTCATGCAGTGCCTTAGTCAGCTCAGGCTGTCATAACAAAACACCACAGACAGGAGGCTTAAAAAACAGGTACTGATTTCTCACAGTTCTGGAGGCTGGAAGCCTGAGTTCAGGCTGCCAGCGTGGTCCAGTTCTGGTGAGACCCTCTTCCTGGTTTTCAGTTGGCAGCCTTCTCCCTGCGTCTTTACGTGGCAGAAAGAGACAGAGAGGAGGAAGCTCCCAGCTGCCTCTTATAGCAGTCCCATTATGAAGGCCCCACCCTCAGGGTCTCTTCTAAACTCAATTGTCTCCCAAAGGCCTCATCTCCAAATATCATCACATCGGGGATTGATGGGTCAATACATAAATTTGTGGGGGGACATAATACAGTCCATAGCACACAGGTATAACCAACCCCCAGATCAAGAAATGGAACACTGCCAGAACCCCGAAGGCCCCCTATGTCCCTTTCTAGTCCTTACCCACCCTTCACCTTAATCCCTCAAGACTCTGGACTTTTGGCACAACGTGCATCCATTCTTTAGTTTGCCTGTTTGTAAACCCTCTACAAATGGAATCAAAAGCATGTGTTCTTCTGTGTCTGGCTGCTTGTGCTCGGCCTGATGTTTGTGCATTTCGCCCAGGTTGTTGCCTATGGTTGTCGTCCCCTCATTCTCTCTGCAGTATGGAGTATTCCATTGTGTGAATGGACCACACATTACATATCTATCCAACTGTCGATAGGGAGCTGGGCAGCTCCCAGTTTGGGGCTATTATAAACAGTGCTGTATGAACATTCTGTCATCTACCTTTGGGTGAACAGAGGGATACATTTCTGGTGCGGGTGGAAATGCTAGCTCATAAGGTATGTTGAATAGGTGATCCCCTTGGTCCCCTTGAATAGGTGATGCCAAATGATGCCCCAAGGTGGTGGGACAAATCTGCACTTGCACTAGCAGCATGTGTGAGAGAGTTCCACTCCGCCTGTCCCGATAGGAACTAATATGTGTTGAGTAAGGTTATGGGGCCAATTATGACCCCCACCCCGAGATTCGTGTGTTGAAGCCCTAACCCCGAATTCCCCAGAATGTGACTATATTTAAAGATAGGGTCTTTAAAGAAGTAATTAAGTTAAAATGAAGCCAGTTGTGTGGTCCTTGATCCTATATGGTGTCCTTAAAAGAAGAAATTAGGACTTATGGTGTTGGACAATTAAGTTTGCGAACTCATCCTGGAAAAAGTACTACATATCTCACTGCTGAATATCACTATGGTCACCTTCAAAACACTCCCCTTGGGAAGCTATGCACCCATGTTAGCACGTAGTTCATCCTTCAAAGCAATTTTGGAACTCTTTTTCTGGAATGGCCATCAGAGCTTTTATTGTATTATCCTTGATGTCCTGAATGTCATCAAAATGTCTTCCTTTCAATATTTCCTTTATTTTCGGGTAAAGAAAGAAGTCATTGGTGGCTAGATCAGGTGAGTAGGGAGGGTGTTCCAATACAGTTCTTTGATTGCTGGTTAAAAACTCCCTCACAGACAGTGCTGTGTGAGCTGGTGTATTGTCATGATGCAAGAGCCATGAATTGTTGGTGAAAAGTTCATGTCAACTAACTTTTTCATGCAGCCTTTTCAGCGCTTCCAAATAGTAAACTTGGCTAACTGTTAGTCTAGTTGGTACAAATTCATAATAAATAATCCCTCTGATATAAAAAAAGGTTAGCAACATTGTTGCAACAAGTTCGCAAACTTAATTGTCAGACCTCTATAGAAAGCCACCAGGTAATCACAGGCACAGAAAAGAGACTGTGTGAGGACAAAGCAAGAAGGTAGCCATCTGCAAGCCAAGGAGAGAGGCCTCAGAAGAAACCAAATCCTGCTGGCACCTTGATCTCAAAATCTCAGCTTCCAGAATTGTGAGAAAATAAAATTTCTTTTGTTTAATCCACTCAGGCTATGGTATTTTGTTATGGCAGCCTGAGCTAACTGATACAGTTACTTTCTTGTGCTCAGTTCATGCATTTTCTCACTTAATCCCCACATCAGTCCTGTGGAATAGGAGCAATTAAAACCGCCGTGTCGCAGACGAAAGACTGAGGCTTGGAGATTAGTGATTTTCCAAAGGTCGTAACACAGGTGTGTGCTTGAGCCAGGACTGCAGCTGCCTATCCAGAGCTGCTGAATTTAACCCTCATGCCTGCCTCTCACACCTGTTAATCCAGAATTGACTACTTTTGTTTTAATCATGATGTTATGTCATTCGTGCCCCGTTCCTCATCCCCTAGTTATTGGAATAATGACTATGGTATATTTGGTTTGTACTTTGAGGTACACAAGGGAGAATGGGTTGGCAGGCAGAAGGACTGTGTTTGAATTCTGGGTTCTTGGGCTCTTGCTGAGTTGATGTGGGTCAGTCCCTTAGATTCTGTGTGCCTCGATCTCCTCATATAAAAGGCCTCTTCACAGGCTGATTTTGCATCTACAGTGTGATAAGGTATGGGATTTTGCCTGGTAAACGTAAAGTGCTGGGGAAATGGTAACTGTTGCAGAGATTTTTGTGAGTTGTGCTATGCATTTGCTGGGAACTGAATTGTGTCCCCCCCCATACATTGAAGGCCTAACCCCCCAGTGGGTTGGCATTTGGGGATGGTGCTCTGAGGAGGCAATTAGGGTTAGATGAGCTCATGAGGGCGGGTCCTGGTCTGATAGGATTAGTGTCCTGATAAGAAGAGACACCACAGAGCTTGCTCTCTCTCGTATCATGTGAGGACACAGTGAGAAGACGGCTGTCTGCAAGCCAGAAAGAAGGCTCTTACCGGGAACCATATCAGCCAGTACCTTGAGCTTGGACTTCCCAGCTTCCATTATCGTTGTTTAAACAACCCAGTTTATGATGCTTTGTTATGGCAGCTCAAGCAGACTAAGATGGCATTGATGCAACATGTTACCCTCTTTCTGTTTGCAGAACTTCGTACACACACACACACACACACACACCACAGACCCTCAAAAAATTGATTCCTAAAAGGAAGATTCCTAAAAGCCTAATTCTTTGGCAAGCATAGGTTCACAGGCTGGGCTAGGTGACAGGCTCCTAGAGTGAAAAATATGTAGTACCAGTGTTTGTACTTTGAGTCTGGTGCTGGAGAGGAGCCCAATGTTTCTTTTTCATGTTTGTTGCATGACCCTGGACTGTGGACTGCTCCTGTCCTGGAGACTCAAAAGTAGGAAGGTCAGGGGTCAGGGAGGGGTTACAGGTGAAGGAGAGGGATGGCAGAAGCTTTTTCTATTTTATGAAGATGCTCAGAGAGGCCGGTTTCGCTATTGTCCCCATTTTACAGATGGGGACACTCAAGCTCAGAGACTTGCCCAAAGCTGCTTAACTAGTAGTTGTAGACCCAGGACTGAAGCTGAAGGCTTCTGGCTTCTGGGTCTGTTGATCACATTGTTAGTCTGGATAGGCTAGATGAAGCTGCAGTAACAACGATACCCAGATTTTTGGTTTATGATAACAAAAGCTTTTTTCTTGCTCACCCTACTTGTTCATCATAAGTGGCTGGTGATGCTGCTCCTATCCCTTCACTCTGAATCCAGGCTGACAGGCTGGCCAACATCTCCAATATTGCTGGAGTTCTGGAGGGTCTCACACTGACAATTAATGTTCCAACCCAGTATTATTGGCTGCGTTCCCCATACTGTATTTACATCCCTGTGACTATTTCGTGATGACCAATTTGTGCTTCTTAATCCCTTCACCTTTTTCACCCAGCCCCCCAACCGCCTTCCCATCTAGTAACCATTAGGTTGTTCTCTGTATCTATGAATCTGTTTCTGTTTTGTTTGTTCATTTATTCTGTTCTTTAGATTCCACATATCAGTGAGATTATATAATATGTGTCTTTCTCAGTCTGACTTATTTCACTTAGCATAATACCCTCTTGGTCCATCCATGTTGCTGCAAATGGTAAAATTTCATTCCTTTTTATGGTAGAGTAACACTCCATTATATACATGTACCATAATTTCTGTATCCAATTGTCTATTGATGGTCATAGGGAATATAGTCAATAATACTGTAATAACTATGTACAGTGTGAGATGGGTAATAGACTTACTGGGGTTATCACTTTGTGAGGTATATAAATGTCTGATCACTATGTTGTTTCGTACACCTGAAACTTTTAATAAAAATAAAATGTTCTAACCCAGAAATGACATTTATCATTTTTCAACTCAATTCTGACTCAAACTCATTGGCGAGAGTTAGTTATGTAGCCCCAAACAAGTGCAAGGGGCCTAGAAGACAGACGGGAAATATTATTGAGCAGCATTAATGTCCATCACACAATGAAGGAATGCATGACTGAATGAACGTATTTAGAATCCATCTGAGTTTGGTGGCTGTTGATGGGCCCACGAAAGAACAATACCATCTTGAAACTAGCCCAGCATAAGAGCACCTGGGCTCTTCAAGTCGTAATAATAGGTTTAAAAATCATCAAAATATACTAGTGTTCTTTTTCCCTCCATCGTTTACAGCCCTCCATGTCCACATGTTCTCTCTTTCAGCAAATCTCTTTGCCATTTACTGTGGGCAGCAGACCCACCCTACCCTCACAGGCCCCATTCCGGGGGTGATTGATGACGCTGGACACATACAGATGGACACAGAAAGAAATTCTACTTCTTCTGTGAGCCTCGGGCAGCTGTGGAGATGGCAATTCTTCATTTGAGTGTTAGCTTCTAGTCTTTCTTGGGCTCCCGAGCATAACTATGCCCAGACAGGCTCTGTGGGATGAAAAATAAAGCGTTGTTTTTATGATGCCTTGAAAAGCCGTCTTTTTCCTCCTAAAAAAGAAACTTATTTATTTCCATGTGTGTATGGGTTTGCAGGAAGTGTGTATTACGCCTTTGAAACTGTCGATTTATATCCATGAGTAATGTGAGGTCTTTGACTTGGAGAGGAGAGAGTCTTTCAAATCGGAAAAGAAAGAGGCCCCTTCCCTCATTCACTTAGTGGCTCATTCATTACATCTATTTACTGAGCATCTAATGCCTGCCAGATATGGGGGCAGGGGCTGGAGGTGCAGCCGTGTAAGAGGACATGGTGCCTGCCCCCGTCAATTTGCAACCCACAGGGTAAATTCTGAGTACAAAGGGCATAAAGACACTGAAAAGAAAGAGGCAGGGAGGCCTTATCAAGGAGGGTGGAGGAACCAGCCAGGTGAGGAAGATGAAGAAGGGTGATCCTAGCAGAAGGAATGGCATGTGAGGGGGAAGAGGTGGATGAAGGCGTGGTGTAGTTGGGCTCTACCAGGTAGGCAGCATAGAGGACAAATGCCTGGGCTCTGGGTTCAAATCCCAGCATTGCCCATCCTTGCTATGTGACAATGTGTATAATGGAGAGAAAGCCTGTAACTCCCTCACTGTGGTGTTGTGAAGATTCAATGTATGGATACAGGTAAGGAGCCCAGAGCAGTGCCTGGTTTATAGGGAAGGCTCCAGAGCCATGAGCTGTTATTACTAGTATGATGAGGCTTGAGCAGAGGTAGGAAGAGGTGGTGGGAACAGGTAAGCAGGGGCCTGAATCTCAGAGGAAGGATTTGATGATCTGACCCCAATTGCAAGGTTTAGGGGTTCAAATGATGTGTGGGTTTCCAGGGCCCGATCTGACCCCAGGAAGGGAGCCCAATTGATGGTCCTGAGAGAGACCCTCCCCTTAGAGCACAGTGGTCCCTGGAATCCCAGGGGTTGATAGTGTGGTCCCAAGTGGCCAGTTGGAAGAGGTGTGGCTCTAGTCATGGGGTCTACATGGGGTCAGATCCATAGAGAAAGGGGTGGGGTGGTTTTTGAAGAACGCACAACAGAGCCCACCTGTTGAATATCCAGTGGAGCGTAAAGAGTATAGTTGATCATCAACAAGACAAATAGTAACAAGTGTTGGAGAGGCTGTGGCGAAAAAGGAACTCTCATACACTGTTGGTGGGAATGCAGACTGGTGCAGCCATTATGGAAGGCAGTGTGGAGGTTCCTCAAAAAATTACGAATAGAATTACCTTATGACCCAGCAATCCCTCTCCTGGGTATCTACCCCAAAAATATAAAAGCATTTCTCTATAGAGACACGTGTACTCCAATGTTCATTGCAGCTTTGTTTACGGTGGCCAAGACATGGAAACAACCAAAATGTTCTTCAATAGATGAATGGATAAAGAAGTTGTGGTACATATACACAATGGAATACTATTCGGCGTTAAGGAAAGATGATATAGGAGCATTTGTGACAACATGGATGGATCTTGAGAGTATAATGCTAAGTGAAATAAGTCAGACAGAAAAAGCAGAGAACCCTATGATTTCACTGATATGTGGTATATAAACCAAAAACAACAAAAGAACAAGACAAACAAATGAGAAACAAGAACTCATAGACACAGACAATAGTTTAGTGGTTACCAGAGGGTAAGGGGGTGGGTGGTGGGTGATGAGGGTAAGGGGGTCAAATATATGGTGATGGAAGGAAAACTGACTCTGGGTGGTGAACACACAATGGGATTTATAGATGATGTGATACAGAATTGTACACCTGAAATCTATGTAATTTTACTAACAATTGTCACCCCAATAAATTTTATAAAAAAAAAAAAATCTGAAAACATTTATCCATAAAAAAAAAAAAAAAAAAAAAGAGTATAGTTGAGAAGTGGATGTCCGAGTCTGTGCTGGGGAGACTTCATGATATGGGGTGGGGATCCTGGTGGGCTCTGGAGTAAGACTGCTTGAACCCAATGCCCACGCTAAAGCTGTGCAGCCCTGGTCAGCTGAGCCCTTGTGAAAGGGAGATGATGACACCCATCCCTCAGGGGTTTTTGTGAGTTAAATGATGTATTTCTGTCCTTAAGGTGCTTAGAATATGGAGTGCAGTCCGGGAAGATAGATGATTAGACAAACGTTGACAATCAAGCAAGGTAAGGTGAAGACAAGAGAAGTGCAATGGTCTCTGGGAACATGGCGGAGGGCTGTCTAATCCAGCAAGCAAATCAGGACAGACTTCCTGGAAGAAAGAGCCTTTATACTGAGATTCACAGGATGGCTAGACATTGGTAGCCAGCTGACAGGGAGCAGGGAGGGTGCTCCAGGTCAGGAACCAGCATGAGTAAAGGCCTGGAGGTGAGAGATGGGTCCATAGGATCAAGAGATTTCAGGGAGCATGCAGGGCAGAGGTGAGTGTTGAAAGACAAGGGGAGAGTGAGTGACTGTATCTGAGATGGAGAAGTGGCTCTGGGCAGTTCTGAGCATGTTAATAGGGGGGAAGGGTGTGTCCTTCTGGAGTCAGAAGACCCATCTTCAAAGCTGCACTGGGTCATTCTTTAGCTGTGTGCCCTGGACACGTCACGTAACTTCTCTGAGTCTATTTCTTCCCCTGTAAATTGGGGTTCATGTAAGGACAAAGAAATGAAATGTATTCATTCATTCATTCATTCATTCAATATTAACTGAGTGACTACTATGGGCCAGGTGGTTGTATAAACACTGGGGATTATTCTAGAGTATAAGAAAGGTAAAGTCCCTGCCCTGGTGGGGCTCACATGTTATTGGGGGACACAGATACACAAGCTGTGAAGAAAAACCAAGCAGAATAAGGGCTAAAGGGTGGCAGGATGCAGTGGGTTGGGAGGTTGTATTGTATACTCAGCGACAGCTTCTCACAGGAGGTAATATTTGAGCTATGACACAAGGGAGCAAGCTGTGTGGGATCAGAAATAATCATTGCAGATGACACTTCTGTAGATGTACTAAGTGTCAGGCAGTGTTCTAAGGGCTTTGCCTGGATTCCTTCATTTAATCCTCACTATACCCTGAGAGGTGAGCACTATCGTCATCATACCCCATTTACAGATGGCAAAACTGAGGCACAGAGTTAGGTGACTTGCTCAGGTCCCAGGATTTGAACCTGGGCAGTGTGGCTTCCACAGCCACCATGCTAACCACCACATTGCAGGCAGGCAGCCCAGGATGGGATTAGTTAAGTGCTTTGCAGATTGCAGAGTCAGATGTAAAACATTGTTACTCATATTCTTTTCGGAACCTGAGGGGCAATCTATTTGTACTCCTCCAATCCATGGCCTGCTGTCCACTTCTGCCAATTTCCTCAAGAACAGGGGAGCATCAGAGAGGCCTGTGGCCTCAGTTTTATGCATGGTTCTTGGCTGGTCAGAAGAAAACATAATGTGCAGGGGTGAGGGAGGAGATCAGAAAAACAAAAGGAAGACCTGTGTTTGCTTTCTGTGAAAGTATATACCCACATCGTGAAAATATGGAAAACAGAGAAAAGAAGAAAGATTCTCCACATAGTCACCATTTAAATATAAGCACTGTTAGTATTTTGGAGTACTTCCTTTTATTCTTTTTCAAAAGAAGTGGTGTTTTAGTGGTATGCAGCAGAAAATCAACTCAGAGAATTTGGAGTATGTTGATGATACCATAATGTTTTTATGTGATAGGCAAGTATACAATAACGCAATATATATTTAACTTCCATATTTTCCAAAGTATCACCTTTCCCAAACAGTTCAGGAGAACAGATAGAGCCCTGTGACAGATCACTAGAGACTGAGCTTCAGGGGGTCAGTTCCCTCTGGGATTACCTGCTTGATGGCCACCTAACTGTGCTGTACCTGGTTCTATGGTCATCAAGCCATTAGATTGTACATCCCTCTTTGTAAAGAAGAGGTTAGTATCTACTCTCAATACAGGCATGTTTATTTATAAATCGTACTACTACTGATTTGAAAATAAAATATTAGATCATATTACTTAAATATTAGTATAATTCCTTATTTTTATGTAAAAATACAGATGTCCTGATATTTTTTCCAACATTATTTCTTGGGTTGTTCATATCCCATTGATTTAATCCATTTTTTATTTTTTCCAATCCAGAAACAGATTTGTAGACAGATATGGTATCTTGTGGCAGGGTGAATAAATGTGTTCCTTAACACCAAAATGGAACTTTTGCCTTCAGATGGGGTTTGGCATATTTGGCATCGGTGGGAAAATAAATCCCGGATCTTTCATTTGGATTTGGATAGACAGGTCTGGGAAGGAGAAGAGTGGAATTTCAAGGCCTCTGCCAGGCCCTATGTTGGCAGAAGTCACCCCATAAAGGTGTGTACATGTTTTTTTAAAAGTTTTTATTTATTTATTTGTGTCAGGTGTACAAAACAACATAGTGATTAGACGTTTATATTCCTCACAAAGTGATAACCTCCCTCTCAGTCTACTTACTACCCCTCTGACATTGCATATAGCTATTATTATACCACTGACATATTCCCTATGCTATACTTTACATCCCATGACCACATATACATTTAATTATAATTGACATTCAATATTACTCTACATCAGCTTCAGGTGTACAGCAGTGGTCAGGCATCTACACAATCTATGAAATGATCCCCCCAATAAATCCACTATCCATCTGGCACCCTACATAATCTATACATTATTGATTATATTCCCCATACTGTATTTCACATCCCTGTGACTATTTTGTGACCATTGCAGTGCTATTCACAATAGCCAAGATATGGAAACAACAGAAATGCCCGTTGATAGGTGACTGGATAAAGAAACTATGGTACATATATGCAATGGATTATTACGCAGCCATAAAAAAGAATGAAATCTTACCATTTGCATCAACGTGGATGGACTGAGAGGATATTATGCTAAGTAAAATAAGCCAGACTGAGAAAGACAAATCCATATGGTTTCACTTACATGTGGAATCTAAAGAACAGAATAAATGAGCAAACAAAACAGAAGTAGACTCAGAGATACAGAGGAAAAAACCTGATGGTTGCTTGATGGGAGGTGGCATGGGGATGGAGGAGAAGGTGAAGGAATTAGAAACCTTGTACTTAGGCTTTTTTTTTTTTTTTTTTTTTTTTAGTTTAAGGTGTACAAAACAATGTAATAGTTAGACATTTACACCCCTCACAAAGTGATAACTCCCCTCCCCTAATACCCCTCTGACGACATCTTACCGTGTTTCCCTGAAAATAAGACCTACCCAAACCATCAGCTCTAATGCGTCTTTTTTTTCTATTTGACAAATGATTATTTTTCATGTAATGTTAACAATACAAATTACATTTTGTCAGACTTTACATCAGCTATTCAAAACTCATTTTTTGTTGATTTTTTTATTAGTTTCAGGTGGACAAGACAAAATAATACTTAGATGTTTATTATTTATATCCCTCACACTATGTGAATCTCCCTTCCCCATCCACTATCTCTCTGACATTGCACAGAGCCATTACATTTCCACTCTCTCTATTCCTAATGCTGTACTCCGCTTCTTGTAAGTATATACATACGTATATATACATATATATAAAATTATAGTTGGCATTCATTATTGTTCAGTTTCAGGTGTACAGTGCAGTGAACAGGCATCTACATCTTCCCTGAGGTGGTCTCCCAAATGGGACATGTGTCCATTGGATACTGTACAAAATCTTTACAACATTATTGATTACATTCCCCAAATTAATTTTCAAAACCCCATGGCCATCTTGTGATTACCGACTGTTTTCTAATCCCCTCACCTGCCCCCTTATCCCCCCCGCCCATCTAGCAACCCTCAGTTTTTCCTTTATGTCTCCAAAACTGTTTCTGATTAATTTATTCATTTATTCTTTTCTTTAGATTCCGCATATAAGTGAGACCATATGGTATTTGTCTTTCTCTGTCTGACTTATTTCACTTAACATAATGTTCTCTAGGTCCATCCATGTTGTTGCAAATGGTAAGATTTCTTTCTTTTTTATGGCTGTGTAATACTCCGTTGTATAAATGTACCACAGTTTCTTAATCCAGTCATCTACCGATGGGCATTTCGGTTGTTTCCATGTCTTGGCTATTGCGTATAGTGTTGCAATAAACATAGGAGTGCACAAAGATTTTTGAATTGGAGTTTTGGGTTTCTCCAGATAGATACCTAGGAGTGGAATTACTGGATCATAGGGTAGTTCCATTTTCAGATTTTTGAGATACCTCCATACTGTTTCCCATAGTAGCTGCACCAATCTGCAATCCCACCAACAGTGCACAAGCGTTCCCTTTTCTCCACATCCGCACCAGCACTTGTTGTTTGTTGATTTATTGATGATAGCCATTTTGACTGGGGTGAGGTTGTATCTCATTGTGGTTTTTATTTGCATTTCTCTGATGGTTAGTGAGGTTGAGCATTTCTTCATATGTCTGTTTGCCATCTGTATGTCCTTTTTAGAAAAATGTCTCTTCATGTCCTCTGCCCAGTTTTTAATTGGGTTGTTTGTTTTTTTGGAGTTGAGTTGAGTGAGTTTTTTTTTTATAAATTTGTGATATTAACCCCTTGTCAGATATATCATTGGCAAATATCTTTTCCCATTCAGTAGGATCCCTTTTTGTTCTGGTGATGGTTTTCTTTGCTGTGAAAAAACTTTTTAGTTTGGTATAATCCCACATGTTTATTTTTTCTCTTACTTCCCAAGTGCGAGGGGAAATATCAGTAAAAATCTTACTCCGGGTAATGTCTGTGAAGTTTCTTCCTATATTTTTTTCTAGGTATTTTATGGTTTCAGATCTTACATTTAAGTCTTTAAGCCATTTTGAATTTATTTTTGTATATGGTGTAAGAAGGTGGTCCAGCTTCATTTTTTTGCATGTGTCTGTCCACTTTTCCCAGCACCACTTATTGAATAGACTTGTCTTTATCCCACCATAAATTCTTGCTTCCATTGTTGTAGATTAAATGGCCATATAGGCATGGATTTATTTCTGGACTCTCTATTCTGTTCCATTGATCTATGTGTCTGTTTTTATGCCAGTACCATGCTGTTTTGATTACTGTAGCCTTGAAGTATAATTTGATGTCAGGTATTGTTATACATCCCACTCTGATCTTATTTCTCAAGATTGCTGAGGCTATCCGGGGTCTTTTATGGGCCCATATGAATTTTAGGATTATATGTTTTATTTCTGTGAAAAACGTCGTTGGTAGAATGATAGGAATTGCGTTGAATATGTATATTGCCTTAAGTAGTATGGACATTTTAACTATATTAATTCTTCCTATCCATGAACATGGTATGTGTTTCCATCTATTTGTATCTTCTTTCATTTCTTCAGTGTCTTATAATTTTCTGAGTACAGATCTTTTACTTCTTTGGTTAAATTTATTCCCAGGTATTTTATAGTCTTTGGAGCAATTGTAAATGGGATTGTTTTTTTAATTTCTCCTTCTGATGTTTTATTATTGGTATATACAAATGCAACTGATTTCTGAATATTAATTTTGTATCCTGCTACTTTACTAAATTCATCTATAGCTCTAATAGTTTCTTGGTGGAGTCTTTAGGGTTCTCTCTATATGGTATCATATCATCTGCATATAATGACAATTTTACTTTCTCCTTACCGATTTTATTTCTTTTTCTTGTCTGATTGCTGTGGCTAGAACTTCCAGCACTATGTTGAATAGAAGTGGAGAAAGTGGGCAACCTTGCCTTGTTCCTGATCTTAGGGGGAATGGTTTCAGCTTTTCCCCATTGAGTATGATGTTAGCTGTGGGTTTATCATATATGGCCTTTATTATTTTGAGATATGATCCCTCTATTCCCACTTTCTAAAGGGTTTTTATAATAAATGGCTGCTGGATTTTACCAAATGCTTTTTCTGCATCTATTGATATGATTGTGTGATTTTTATTTTTCATTTTGTTAATGTGGTGTATCACATTAATTGATTTGCGGATGTTGACCCACCCTTGCATACCAGGGATGAATCCCACTTGATCATGGTGTATGATCTTTTTAATGTATTGCTGAATTTCTAATGCATCTTTTGGAGCAAAAATTAATATAAAACCCGGTATAGAATAATATAATATAATATAATATAATATAATATAATATAATATAATATAATATACTGCATCTTATGTTATATTAAAATAAGACTGGGTCTTATATTAATTTTTGCTCCACAAGATGCATTAGAGATGATGGTCTGGCTAGGCCTTATTTTTGGGGAAACACGGTATATAGCTGTTACAGTTCCATTGACTCTATTCCCTATGTTGTGCTTCACATCCAGTGACTATATATTTATTAAATTGAAGGGCAAGGCCTGGGTCCAGACGGGTGTGGTTGAATGCTCTGCTTGATAGAGTGAGAAGAGGTTTGCTGAGTGGAGGGTGTTGTGGGAGGAGGAGCTAACCACAGGCTGGAGCTGGCTTACTTGCCAGGGCAAACCTCAGGGACAAAGCTGATATTGACTTAAAAAAAAATGTGGTGAAATATACATGACATAAAATTGACCTTTAACCATTTTAAAGTGTACAAGTCAATAGTGCTGAGTACATTCACATTGGTGTGCAACCAATCTCCAGAACTCTTTTCATCTTGTAAAACTGAAACTCTGTGCCCATTAAACAATAAGTCCCCGTTCCTGCCTCCCCTCAGGCCCTGGCAACTACCATTCTACTTTCTGTCTCTATGACTGTTCTAGGTACGTCACATAAGTGGAATCATGTAATATTGATCCTTTTGTGTCTGCCTTATTTCACTTAGAATAATGTCCTCAGGATTTATTCATGCTGTAGCATGTGTCAGAATTTCCTTCTTTATTAAGACTGAATAACATTCCACTATATGTATATACCACGTTTTGTTTATCCATTCATCCATCGATGTACACTTGAGTTGCTTCTATCTTTTGGCTTCTGTGAATAAGGCTGCTATGAACGTGGGTGTACAAATATCTGTTCAAGTCCCTGCTTTCAATTTTTTTTGGTATCATAAAATAATAGAAAAATATACGTATATATTGGTCTCAGTTCCTGGTTCCTGGCACAGAACTCCTAAAACCCTTCAGATTTCCTAAGTAAAAAGAGCACTGGAATCATCTTTTGTTCTAAAATTTGGTCTTTGACCTTGGTTTCTGACAAAGAGTTCCGAAATCCCTTGGAATTTCATGGTTGACAACAGTGTCTTTTGTTCTACTGAGGTGACTCTGGGTGGCTCCTGGACAAGGGCTGGTCACCAGAAAGACCAAGCCATGATTAGAAGCTTAGACTTTTCAGCCCCACCCTCCATTCTCCAGAGATGGGGGTGGGGCTAGAAATAGAGGCAATAATAGTGATGCCTACTTGGCGAAGCCTCCATAAATATCCCAATAGTAGGGGATTCAGAGAGCTTCTGTGATGGTGAACACATCTGTATGCTGGGATGGCGGTGCATGTGCTCAGGACCTTTCCAGACCTTGCCCTTTGTTATCTCTTCATCTGTATCCTTTATCATATCTTTCATTATGCAATAAACTGGTAAGTGTGTTTCCCTGAGTTCTGTGAGCTGGTCAAGCAAATCATTGAACCCAAGGGGTGGTGTCATGAGAACCTCTAGTTTTAGCCAAGTCAGACAAAAGTTGTGGGGTAACCTGGGGACCTATCACTTGTGATTGGCATCTGAAGTGGGAGGCAGTATTGTGGGACTGAGCCCTTAATTTGTGGGTCTGCGCTAACTTCAGTTAGCATCAGAATTGAATTGAATTGTAGGACACTCTTCAACACCTAGCTGGTGTTAAAGAGACTTGCTTGGTGTGGGGAACAAAGGCCCACTCACCTGGCATCAGAAGTGTTGTGAGTGTGGCAGTAGTGTGAGAGTGAAGGAGACACACAGGAACGGGAGAGTGTTTGTTATGCTCATATTCAGCTATATACCCAGAAGTGGAATTGCTGGATTCTATAGTAATTCTGTCTTCAATTATTTGAGGCCCTGCCCATACTGTTTCAATCGGGGCTGCGCCATTTTACGTGCCCACAAACAGCGTCCATGCCAATGACTTGTGGAGAGACTGAGGCCCAACACTGATGCCACGTGGTTTCAGGAACGTGAACGCTGTTCATCACCAGCACACCATCTCGACAGTCTTCTGCTTTGAGTGCATGGTTTGGGGGTCAAATCAGGTAGAGTGCCACAACTGAGTCAGACAGGAGGAGAATGAAGGAAGCAGGCATGGGAGTTGACATGTGGGCGACATAGAGAAGCACCAGAGTTTAGAATCTTGGGCTCTGGAGCATAACTGCCTCAGGATGTTGGCTCTGTGTTCTTGGGTAAGTCACTTAACCTCTTGGTGCCCCTGTTCCATCACCTGTAAAATGGGGATAATAATAATTCCTACCTCCTAGGGAGTTGTGAGAAGTAAATGGTCTAATAAGCAAAAGCACTTTGAAGAGCTCAATAAATGTTAGCTGTTATGTTTGAAGTTAACAGTAGCTGAAATTTGAAGCTATAGTGTGGAGTTGAAAGTAACTGTGAGAGCCTGAGCCCCAGAGAACTCAGGGATTCTGTGTTTGGGCCAATTTTATTTGAGTATGAAAGGGCAGGACAACCCCAGCTGACAGCCGAATTCCTGTGGTGACTGGGCATCGGTTCCCACCGCCCCAGCCCGAGTCTTCCTTTCTGACATGATGGAGCTCCAAATGACCATGTGGATGGAGAATGATGAGAGAGGGTTGCTCTTCTTGTGGAGAGGGAGCCAGGCTTCTCCTCCAAGTGCAGCTCTCCAGGGACTCTTCTGCAAAAGTGAACATTTTTAAAGTGCTTTACAGATGACAAAGTCCCTGAATAGCCATTATCTGATTTGATTATCACAACACTATGACCCTTTTAGAGTGAGAATGGAGTGGGGGGAAAAGAGAGAGAGAGAGGGAGACAGAGAGAGAGAGAGAGAGAGAGAGAGAGAGAGAGAGAGAGAGAGAGAGAGAGATTGAGAGAGAGAGAGGAAAAGGGTAAGGTAAGTAATGTTGAAATGCTGAGACTGACTTTTCTTATTTTCATTTTATCTTACTTGTTTTGTTTGTGTTTTTTTTTTAACTAAAAGTCTGGGTCTTTTGGCACAGATATCTATGTGCTTTCTGCACCGCCGGTCGGCAATCAGGTGGGAGAAGCAGGCCCTCCTCACGCTCAGGCTGGGGACAGTCGCCAGCTCAGTTCCCCGCAGGAGACAGGTACACCTGAGGAAGTCACTGCCCTGGGTCTCCGTTCAGAGTAGGGCTGAGGCACTGTGGCTGGCCTCAGCCAGGCTAGCCCTGGCGGTAACAGCTATGGTGAGCTGGTATTGCCTTCTGCACAGAGGCTGTTGAGTCATCACTTTATGAGGCAGAGGTTAACCTTATCCCCATTTCATGGGTAAGGAAACTGAGTCCTGGTGAAGTTTGCACCTGTTGGTGTCAGAGCCAGGGCTGTCTGACCTCAAAGCTTAACTTGTGCACTGCACTCAGAGAAGAAACATACTAAGGGAGGCACGGCCTACAGGGAAGGATTATGGAACACTGCTCATTTGCCATCACTTAGACCAAAAGAGTGACAGAAAGAAATTAATTTGAAAACCCTCCAAAATTTGTCATTAGCTTGGGTTTATCCTGCTTTAAACAAGAATTAAAATATAGCCTGAAAGACTGTTTCCCCCAATGGGGAACAATATCTAATTATTCGGGGATCCTAAGAAGCCGAGGACTATTGTTTGGGAGCAGCAATTTTCAGACTCCCAGATGTGCGGGGTAAGAGCTGAGGAGGTTAAGGCGACAGAACAGCAGAGCAGGAGGAGAGAGGGGGCACCCTGGCTAAGCAGATACCGGCATAACTCTTCCCGAGGGGCTGATGACAGACTCTTATCATCGCCTTGTCCCAGGAAGCCCCTTGGCACAGTTAAGTGCTTTAAGTGGTGAAAAGGGCCATTTCCCGCCAAGACTATAAGATGGAAAAATGGAGAAGAATCAAATGTGCAGCGCCTTTCACAGAATTTATAAATCAGTTACTAGGAACATTAAAATGCCTCCAGCTGCCCTTAATCTCCGGCTTCCTTTCTTCTCTTCTTCCAAACCCCTAACACGTCACCCTTTTTTCTTGGCTCTGCTGGACCCTTCAATGAAGTCTGTTCCTATTTCAGAACAAATGTATGTGTATTCTCTTCTTTGACTCAACTTGACTGTAAAACAAACAATGATCCATGCTCACGCTGGTTCTCTGGATAACTATGAGGGCGGTCATTTTGCTCTTCTTGGGGCCCGGATCTTCCTGGGAGCAGGAAGCACGCGGTCTGTTTCAGCCCCCCGCATGGTCACTGAAGTAGCAGCCCTGGAATGTAATGCCAGGCAAACTGTGGCCTAGATAGAACCAAGGCTGCATCAATGAAGACTGGTCTACAAATTACGCTCCAAGGTGTCCCTGGGACACTTGTATAATAATGACCAGTGCTTACAGAGGCCCTCCCTGGGCCAGGCACTGTTCTATACACATTGCATTTATTGACTCGATTTAATCCTCACAACAACGCCAGTACTATATGACCCCCATATTATAGACTAAGAAATGGAGACACCGAGAAATTAACTTTCCTAATTTCATACAACCTGTGAAGTGGTGCAGTTGGGATGTGAACCCAGGCAGTCTGACCTTAGCAGCAGAGCTCATCAACGCTATGCTACATGGTCCCATTAAGCAGGCTAATTTCTCCATTTACCATAGTTCTGGGAGGATTCAGGCTATAATGAAAGGGCAGAGCTGGTGCCAGCCACTGATCTGGTTATTCTCAGGACATCTGTTTGCTGGGCTAGTATGTTGTGGGCTGTGTCTGTAAGCAACTAATCTCCACCTTTAAAACACATTTGGTGAAGTCATAGGCGAAGCTTCCTCTGGCGGGATTCAAGTGCTGACGGCTGAGGCAGGCCCCCCACCCCCCATTTGTTACCCGCTGAGAGCAGCCCAGGATCGTTGTCCAGGGGAGAAGCCTGGGTCTGGAGATTCAGAGGAGACACACTTTCCCCGGGAGGGTTTTGGAAAGCTTGGCTCAGAAAAGAGAGGAGGTGAGGTGGTCTCAACACAGACTAGATGAGGTACATCTCTAAAATGCCTGACACATGTGGGGTGATGAGGAAGTGTTTCGGAACCTGGATACTGGGCCACGGCCAGCTGGTGAAGGCAGCATCCTTGCCTGAATTTCAGCGTTTGGGTCTTCCTTGAAAGGTGCTCTGCATCTCCTGGAGAACATTTGCATGTGGCCCTCACAAGACATCCAGACCCTGCTAGACTTGGTCATTCACCACATAGACCCGTTCTCTTTCTCTCATACCTTCCTGACGTTGGTCCAACTGGGGCACTTGATGGCTCCCTTCTGGACCACGCCCAGTGTGAGCCAAATAGTAGAAGCCCATCGGGAGACCCAGTGACCTCACCTGTAGGGTCTCTTCACACCCTGAAATTCCACAGTTCTACATGGGAATCCAAATGGAATTGCAGATTAAAGATGACAGAAAGATGACATTAAAGGTGAAGAAAGACTAACGTGAGTTGATGACAACCTTTAGCTAAACAGCTGAGTTGTGAGGAAAAAAATAGAAAACTGAAGGTGGGGAGCCAGTGTGGAGTTTACCAGAAACAAATCACGCCAAAGAATTTTCCTGAGAATTCGTAGCCCATTTTAGCATGAAACCATGTAAAATGATCTTACAGCTGGACAATACTTCCCAGTTTTTAAGGCATTTCCCTTTACTGTGATCTCTTCCCCTACTCTCTCACAGTAGTCCTGGGAAATAGGCAGAGAAGTATAACATGCCCATTTCACAGATGAGGAAATGGAGAGAAGAGATGGAATTTATTGAGGCTCACACAGCTAAGTGATGAAATGTGAACCCAAACTCAGCTCTTCTATCTCTGCTTCAGGACCCTTTCCATGACTGCATGTTGTATCTTGACTTTAGCAAAACATTTGACAATTTGCACCATCTCTTGGAGGACCAGAGAGAGGAGTCACCAATCTAATGGAAAGTGTGGTGGGTTGAACATCAATACCTCTGGCTATTTAATGGCTGAATGGGGGGTTCTCTGGAGCATGTCCAACACAGGCCTTTTGTACAGGGACTCCTTCCATGAGACAGAGCAGTGGTTATCAGACTCCTTGGTGCCAGCATGCCACCTGGGAGGGACAGCTAATACACTGAATGGGAGTGCTGAGTAAAAAACAATTGAGAATGTTTGCTGTATTGGGGAGGGTATGGGCTGTGGAGTCAGATCAGCTGTGGGACCATAGGCAAATTATTTAATGAGAGCAGATGTTCAGGAAATGTCCCCTCCCTCTCTTTTCTTCCCTCAGGCGAAGAAGAGGCCAGATAGCTGTCTTTAAATGTTTGAGATTTTGATTATTTCTGAAGGGAGGGGTGTTAGACCCTGGGAAAAGAAAAGGAGGTGGACACACCTAAGTGGGGAGGGGGAAAGAAAGATGGCTGTTAGAAAAGGAAGGACCACCCCTATCAGGCCAGCACAAAGGCCTGGCTTAGCAGCTGGGACATCCAGCTGCTAGTGGGACATCCCCCAGTCTCCACCCGTATGAGGCCCTTCCCTCTTCTCCCTCCACCTGCCCTTGTATCCCACACTTGTGAAGACCTTGGAACAATTGTCCAGCCCTCACAGTAAAATACTCATAGGGGCCCAAGGCAAGGAAAGAGACTGAGGCAATGTCAAAAGAAGTGGGGTGTGGTCCCCTGGCCGAAGGGCCAGGGGCACATTCTCTTTAGGCAGCAAGGAGCAGTGGTCTTTCCTTGGGAGCTGCAAGAGGGTCATAGCTTGGGCACAGCTAAACCCCCGAGGTCTGCGCATACATTACCACTCCATCACAGCTGCTTGGAAGGACTCCCGCATTACTTATATATTATTGTACTTGCTCAGCCTCTGACAGAACTCCCTTCCAGGGTACCAGTGCACTCCGCGACCCCTCTCCTGCAGTGAGGCAGAGTTCCGAAACTTGGATGCCCCTGATCAGCTCAGGGCCAGGAATCACATTCAGGATCAGGGTGATGGTTTTTTTCCTCACCCAGAGACAAATCTCTTGCAGGAGCACCCGGTTGTTTTTGAGTCTTCTGCGAGCAATCTTATTCCTCATTTCCAGGAATTGCATTGGCACCGAGGCTCTTGCAAGTAACAATTTACTAGAACAAAATCAAACCTCTAGTCAGATTAAAAAAGCAGCAAAATAAATAGAATGGCGTTTTTCAGGGAGGTGGAGACACACCCACTCCTGGCTTGAAAGCACCTTGTTGATGTGGTCCTTTTAAAGAGACAGCAGTGATCAAACAATCAGCGACTTTCACTTAGCATAATATTCTCTGAAATAAGTCAGATGGAGAAAGACAAATACCATATGATCGCACGTACATGTGGAATCTAAAGAACAGAATAAACAAACAAACAAAACAGAAAAAGACTCAGAGATATAGGGGGACAAAAAAAGACTGATGGTTGCTGAATGGGAGGGTGTGGGAATAAGGAGGAGGGTGGGGGGATTGGAAACTGCAGATTGGTAGTCGCAGGATAGTCACGGAGATGTGAGGTGCAGTTTGGGGAATGTGATCGATGGTACGGTGAAGATTATGTGGGGTGCTGGATGGGCGCTGGACTTGTGAGGGAGACCACTTCATGGGCTGTGTAGATGCCTGGCCACTGCGCCGTGCACCTGACGCTGAGGTGGAGTGATGTTGAAGATTGAGTATAGTTTAAATAAATAAATAAATAAATAAATAAATAAATAAATAAATAAATAGACAGATAGATAAATAAATAAATAGACAGACAGACAGACAAATAAATAAATAAATAAATAAATAAATAAATAAATAAATAAATAAATGTATATATAGTTGCGGCAGGTAGAGTGCAGTGTGGGGAATGTACCCAATGGAGTGTGGCAGCTGTGTTCAATGTTGGAAGGGTGGTGGATTGGGGGGGCTTGTCACTTTGTGAGGGGTGTAAATGTCTATTGCATTGTTTTGTATACCCCAAACTAAAAACAAACAACAATAACAAAAAACAATCCGTGGCTTTCTTTTAAAGGCTGGCGCACCCGGGAAAAGAACAAAACCTCCCTTTCTCTTTCCAGGAGTCTCTGAAACCAGCTGTTCCTATTTCTTTGATCTGCAGACCCTCCCCCCCGCCCCCCCCAAACACACACACTCTCATTTTCTGAACCTTTCTCCTACTTCTCTTCCTTGGGAAATATTCAGCAGAAAAGGAACATCTGGAAACACAGGTTTCCATGGAAAAGACAGCAGGCTGAGCTTTGTTCTCATCTCCAGCTGATGGAGACAGCCTTTGTGATGGCAACAGGGGGCCACTGCTGGGGTCACCGCAGTGATGGGAGCCGCCTCTGCCTTCCAATTCTTTCTTTTTATGCTGCTCTGTTCCACATGCTGACTTTCTCCAGATCTGGCTTTATCTCAGCAGGACCTAGAGAACTGGACCCGGAGAGTCCCTGATTGTTTCCGAAGTCTCTAGCCTCTGTTCCATTCCCGTGCTGCGCTGCCTCTCTCTGCAAGACCAGCAATATTATGTCAGCTCTGTTCATTTACGGCTCTGGGGTGGCCTGTCAGGCTCTGGCCATTAGCAGGACCAAGACAACCATTTTCTCATTTGGGACTCAGAGAGAAGGCAAGGGACCTTGGAGATGGTAGGGTCCAGCTCCCTCCTCTAGCCATGAAGACCCTCAGGCCCAGAGACACTCAGTAGCTGGCCCAGGGTCATGCAGCCAGTTAGACACCAGGCCTCCCCGCTCCGGTTCAGAGATCTGTCCATTGCTCCATAGAACCCAAGATTTGAGTCGGCCCTTCTGAACCATGTCCTTGGTCAGGGAAGTGGAATGAGATGTCTGGCAGAGCTGAGCGCTGTGGCAGAATGACAAATGGCCCCCTTGCATTGCTAGGAAGTGGGTTCTGGGAACAAGGGCAGCCAACGAAGCCATTTATCCACCTCCCAGTCAGCGACACAGCCAGCGTGGGCATGGGGGGCGGGTTGTAAGAGAGAGCGGGGTGGGGGGGTGTAACAGGCTCTCTAACTCATTACTGGCAGAGATTGCCATGGGTGTGTGTGTGTGGGGGGGGTGGACCAGCACTTCAAATGTGAGGCCTGTTTGTCCTAAAGGCCAGGGCTAGGCAAAGAACATCCTTTTAATTTAAATTTCATTTAAAATCAGAGCTTTTCAACTTATGTTAATTGCAACTCTAAGCCTTGCAATTTCATATATATATATGTATATATATATATATATACATATATGTATAGGTACATATATATATACATATACATATATGTATATGTATATATATAATTTTCAAATGGTATACAGGATGTGTGATAAGGCAGAAATTCTCAAATATAGGTGATCTAAGAATAATTTTCCAAAGGACATTTGGCAAGTGTCTATGAAAGCCTTAAAATATTTATACTCTTTGTCTTAGGAATTCCATTTCTAGAAACAGGTCCTAAGAAAAGGATCAGAGATAGAAACAAAGATGTTTATGGCAGTATTAAATTAGATTCAACCTTAATAGCCTGCTGTTAAGATACGATGGCAAACTATAGTATATCCATTTGGTAAATTGTTATGAGTTATTTAAAAATGATGTGAAGAATTCCAATGATGTAAGAAACATTTGTGATATAATGTCAAATGAAAAGAATAGGACATACAACTGTCTGTACGTATATTTCAACGATTTTATTTATCTCTATTTTCATCTTTTTTTCAATCTCTTTATTTATTTATTTATTTATTTATTTATTTATTTATTTATTTATTTATTTATTTAGAAAAAGATTTTATTGGGGAAGGGGTACAGGACTTTATTGGGGGAACAGTGTATACTCCCAGAATTTTTTTTTCCAAGTCAAGTTGTTGTTCTTTCAATCTTAGTTGTGGAGGGTGCCGTTCAGCTCCAGGTCCAGTTGCTGTTGTTGTTAGTTGCAGGGGGCAGAGCCCACCATCCCTTGCGGGACTCGAGGAGTTGAACCGGCAACCTTGTGGTTGAGAGTCCACTGGCCCATGTGGGAATCGAACCGGCAGCTTTTGGAGTTAGGAGCATGGAGCTCTAACCGCCTGAGCCACTGGGCTGGCCTGTCTTTTTTTTTTTTAATCTCTACATAATCTTAGAAAAAAGGGAAAGAAAGAACCATGCCAAATGTTTACAGTGGTTTTTCTCAAGAAGGAGGGGATTTGGGGTGATTTTAAAGACTTTTCCAAATTTTCCATGCCAGTCTTGTGTCATATTTTTATGATTATAAACATGTAGCAGAGGTTGTAGCTGGGCTGGAGATGAGATTTGGGTATCTCCTATGGATAGAGGTTAAGTGACAACCTCTCTCTCAGGTATCAGTTTACCTCCACTGATCTCCTTTGACGGGCCTTCAGACATCTGTGGGTGTATCTAGTGAGCCTGAGTTGGGCCCTGAACCTCTCCTTTCACCCCAGATGGCAAGGGGCTCCAGGATAAGTCTAGCAGAGTGGATAATACTCAGGAACAGGAAGGCTGTTCTGAGAAACAGAATGGTGGCTGTCACTTGAAAGTTTATCCTTCCCTTAACCTGTTGACCCAGTCACCATGGCAAATTATGTGTGCCCTGGAAATAAAGATGCTATTGTCAAAAAGTACTGTAACTCCCAGGGGTCCAAGAATCCCAGATGTGGGGCCCATTTGGGCATATGAGGGTCAGTGGAGAGAGAGTATGTCTTAACCACTCTGCAGTGGTGATGATTTAGCAAGAACATATAGGCCCCAAAGGGGGACCTGGGCCTGGGGCAGGGGACAAGTGGGCAGCAGATGACTCAGTGGCACCAGCAGAGAGGGTGGGAAGAGCAGGGCACTGAGCTGGGGACCAGGATCCCAGTGCAGACGAGACTATGAGTGTAAGATAGAGGGAGGGAGCTTGGGAGGAGGTCTTGGAACTTGATGCTGTGGCCTATGTGTGTCCCAAAGAGTGGAGGTCTGTGGGCCTGTGTGTTATGAAGACAGTTGGGGAGGGAGAGCCCAGTGGGCCATGAAGAGTTGCAAGCTCAAGTTCAGTGTAGGCATAGTTCATGGGGTCAAAAAAAAATGGATAGCTTTAGGCAGGTCCTATTGTCTAATTGCCACCCACCCCAACCCTGCCTATCATCTCACACTTCTTCACTTATTTATATCACCTGCCAGAGCCCGGAAGCCATCTGAGTAGGCAGCACCTGGGTGGATGCTCTCTGAGGACCTTTCCAGCTCTCTTATTACGAAGCTCCTTCACATTCCTTGTCTCACTTCCACCCACCCCATCCCACCCCCTTATACCAGAGCTCCACTGAGAACTGCTTGCCCTTCTTGGAACATGTCTCATCACATTTGCCTTTGCTCACAGCTACTCGACCTGACTGCAAGCCCTTTTTATCCCAGCGACCTCTGACTTCCAAGTCTCCGCTCAGGGTTCTTCAGCATCATGACGTCTTTCCTGATCCTCTGCCCCACAATCCAAGCACTCCTGTCTTTGTGTCCCACTTTGACGGGGCACTGTGATGACTTTTGTCCTCTCCCTCCTCTGCTAGACTGGGAGCAGAGCATGGCCTACATTCTGTTCAGTGCTGTCAGAGTCGAGGTATTGTATCCCAGTACTGAGGAGAAATCTCAGGCTCAGAGAGGTTCAGGGAAATGTCCAGGGTCACACAGCTCTTAAGAGAAACAGAGCTAGCTTCAGAAGTCAGGTCTTCTTCCTTCAAATATCCACTGGTCTTCTTTGCACCAGTCATCACAACTGGTGGGGAAAATTCAGGATGTTTTAATTACTCGTAAGGGACAGATTAGTGATAGCAAATAATGGATATGGCTGATATATATATATATATATATATATATATTTTTCCACAGAGATGACTGAGTGGATGCTATTCACAAAACACATCTGGATTGGTTCTTTTCCCAGAAAGTTGACTTCCTCCCTTGGGCATCCCTTTCTGCAGTGGGAAAGTGCTGGTTGGCTAAGGACCCCCCAGGAGTTGGCTAAGTACAGTGGCATTGTTCTGTGTCAGGGTGGGCGAGAGAAATGTCCAGTTTAGTCATGTGGGCACAGACTGCAGCCAGACCACGTGGTTCAAATCCCAGCTCTGCTGTGTGACTTTAAACAAATTACTTCACCCTTCTGTGCCTCACTTTTCTTATTTGTAAAATGTACATGACAATAGTTCCTAGTCTCATAGGGTTGTTGAGAGGATTAAATAAATTAATGCACAGGCAGTGCTTAGAATAGCCCCGGGCACGTGGTAAGCCCTTATACAAGCGCTGTGCTGAGACTAGTGTCATTTTGCCATCTGAAGTGGGTGAAAGAGCAGAGCACTTGCTCCTGGTCTGGCTCTGCCCTGGCTCCCCTTCCTCTCTCTGTGCCTGACTCCCCCAGGGCTGGGGGTCAGGATGGGTGGGGTCCATGTTCTTCGGGATTCTCCCAGTTCACTCACCCATGGTTCTTTTCTCTGTGGCTTTTGTGGTTGCTTTGGAGCTAAACCTCTTGAGTAGATGGAAGGTTAGGGAAGTTGAGATCATCCCCACATCCGGCTTCTTCTTAATGAGCCACCAACTCTCCCTGTGGGCGTGCTGCAGCCTGGGCCCCATCTGGTGTGAAAGGCTGCTGTTGATCTGCTCACTATCTGCTCTCTGGCACCAGATGATCTCCAGTGAGCAAGTGTTTCCCCATTGCCGACTCTGGGCCAGCCCATCTCCTGGGGGCACTTGGGGGTGAATCGCCCCTGTCCTCCCCCACTGAGGGATGCAAAGTCACTTTATCCCTCAGGGCACTAAGAGCAGTGTGGGCCAGGCACAGGTGACTGAGTAATCCCAGTTAGGGGTTCAGGAGACCTTTGGGAGGAGCTGACACTCCAATCATGAAGGTCATGTAAGAAGTAGTCAGATCAGGGGGAGCGAAGAACATTCCAGGAATATAGGATGGTCTTAGCAGAGGCCAGAGGAGTGAAACTGTGAGGAGAGAGCTGGAAATGTCCTGTTGTTCCGTGGGTTGGGGTGTAAAGTGCCCAGAACACCACCTCCCAGGCAGTGAGGATGGGCCTAGGGGAGGGAAATCACCCAGGCAACGACCAGGATCCTTTGGTCAGGCTGGGGTGAGGGAGGTGGGAAGCCCAGCCCATTCCTCCATCGGTTTCAAGCCCCGACCAGCCTATCTTGGAAAACTAAATGCATGTGTGTTCTGTGACCTCTTCCTGGGGGTGGGCTTAAAAGAGGAATAAGCACCTTATTCCCCAAGCCCTGGAATGTCAATTATGAGGTTCCCTGTGGGCCTGCTGGGTGTTGCCCACTGTTGTACCAGGCCCTGGATTTCCCGCTGCGTGAAGGAGGAGGCTCCGTAAGCCCAGCTGCAAAGTCAGTGGGAGCCCAGAGCCTGGAGGCTGGCTAGGGCCAGTGCAGAAGGCTATCTGAAGATTCTGGGCCTTATAGCTGAGCTGCTCTGCTCAGAGCTGAGCAAGGTGGGTCACGCCCTGCCTTTCTGAGCCTTCAGATTTTCTACCATCTGCTTAGTCAGACCCCCTGTTTAAATTCTCCACTTGTCTCTCCTTCCACAAAATAATTAGCATCCATTTGTTCCTAGAGCTCACTTGGTGACATTAGTCATTGTAGGAGTTTTCAGTGCAGCTCACAGAAATTTCCATTTGATGCAAAGTTGAAAATGGCTTAAGTGGGACTCTATGGGCCCCTGTCACTTCTGCTCACTCATCAGGATCTGGCGCCTCCGTTTGTTCCCTCCCACCTGTTTCTTTGTTGACTTCTGAGGGTTGATGACAGGGGGAGCAGAGCGCACTGTAATGAGAAGGGATGCTGTCCTTTGGGGACACTGTGGGGAAGGAGACCCCTGAGGAGAACCTGCCCAGGGTGGGAGGGGCGAGGAGAAGGCTCTTAGCACTGCAGCCACCTGGGCCCTTCCCGTGGGGACAGAGCTTTGCTAAGGGAACGATTTATGTGCTGAGCTGTGAAAGAGCTCTCACATAAACCCAGTCCCAGCTCAGGCATGAAATCTGCTGCAGAACAATTCTGGAACATATTTGCTGTATAAAACTAACACGCACCATCGCAGAGCAGACTGTTCTCTGCCCCAGTGGCTCAAAGCCCTTTGGCTTTTCTTGAGAGCAGTTGCTTTCACTCCGAGAACGCCACTGTTCTGATGAGGATCAGTTTCTATATTCCTGGGCTGGTCTCCTGTCTGTCCTGTGGGGAATGAACACAAGGCAGGTGAGTCCCCAAAATCATGCCCCATGCTCTCTTGGTGTTTGATCCTTCAAACAACCTGTCGGGTGAGTGTGAAGGTTCCATCTGAGACACATGAAGGTGAAGGGACTTGATTTGTGATTCGGGGCCTCTCTTTGCCCATCAGTAAAGTGGCCAGGTTGGACAAGATGCTCTCTGAGAGGCTGTCCAGATTCAGTCTCTCCCACATGGTGCATGTGAGACTGAGAGGTTTGATCCCTATGCTGGTCCACAGTGTGTACAGGGATACCACCTATATATCCGATTATGTAGTACATTTTTTACTGATGAACATTTAAGTTGCTTCTGTCTTTTCCTATTACCAAATACATTGTACTGATGCACAATTAGATAGTACATTTCTTCCTGATGAATATTTAAGTTGCTTCTGTCTTTTCCAATTATCAAAGACACTGTAATGACTCACAATTATATTTGTAGGACAAATACCTAGAAGGAGAAATTACTGGATCAAAGAGTATGTTCAAAGAAGTTGAACCAATTTACACACCCACCATCAGTATGTGGCAACTGCTAGTTCTCCACACCAACAGTTATAATATGAGGATGACCCTCCACTCCAGCAGCAAGCCCTGTTGACTTGCATTCTGCAGCCCCGTGGTCTTCAAACATTACCACGAGTTATCAAGACAGTGGTGTTTTCCCAATGTGGTACACGATCTTATGTGGTACCAGAGATGATTTTTTAACAGGTGCACAGACAAGATCCTAACTAACACTCAATCACATAGTGGGAAAATCATTCACTTTCCAAATCTCTTTGACTCCTCTGATTACGCCAAGATGAGAGTCCCAGTTGGATGCTGATAGATTTCAACACTTCTCCAGCAGTCACTAATTTCCCTTTTGAACAAAGGGGAAGAGGTCTTGCGTTCGAGAGCCTTTGGCGGGCAGCAGTATGTGGCTTTCACTGTGTTCATTTTTACCAGTTAACTTTATTTTATGGCCTGGTCTTTCATTTTTGGTAATGAGAGCAAGTTTCCTTTGAAAATAAAAACTTATAAAGAAAAGAACTACTTTTGAAAAGTCATAAAATAGATCGTACCTACAAGGATATAGGTAACTTATACAGGTTAAGAATGACAAAACAAAACTCAGATTCCTACAACAGTCTTTTGAAGCTACCTGTGAAAAAGGAACTTTTCAATCATTAGGACCAGCACCCCTTACCCCCCCCTACCCCGCCCCCCCCCCCCCAGGGCACCTCCAATGCAGGAACCACCTAGGAAGTGTTGATGCTTATGCTCAAGGACTGCTCTGGGTGGCCTGTCAATTGCACCAGCCTCAGAATTAAGAGAGTGACCAAAGCTAGCATTACAGACCCTCTTTTGTACCAAACTCCATACTGAGTGCTTTACAATAGTGTCTCATTTAATTTTCACAGTGACGGTGAGGTGCTAGCAGAAAAAGAAATTATTTCAGTGAAAAAAAAAAAAAGGTCTGTGGTCAGATATTTTCACTTTTCTGGAAATAAGTTTAGACTTACAGAAGAGATATGAGGAGAATATGGAACATTCCCACATACCCTTCACCCAGCTTCCCCTAAGGCTGACATCTTACATAACCATCATCGTACAATGATTGAAACCAGAAAATTAATGTTGATTAGATGTGATTGACTACTCTACAGATCTTATTAGTATTTTGCCACTTTTCCCATTAATATCCCTCTTCCGGCTGAGGAACCCACATGACATTTAGTAGACCTATCTATTTATCTCCTCCAATCTGTGGCAGTGCCTCAGTCTTTCTTAATTGTTCACGGTCTTGATACTTTTGAAGAATCCTGGCCAGTTATTTTGTAGAATGTCTTTCAGTTTGAATTTGTCTGATGTTTTCTTATGAATACCACAGAAGTGGTGTTTTGCCGTACTCACTACATCGTAAAAGGGGGTACCAGATGTCAATATGTGTTGGCTGAGGTTTGGGAAACACTTCCATAGTTTGTGACTATCTCCTGGTGGCATTTGTGATGTGGATTCATGTCTACCCAACAGTTTCCCCCTCCTGGACTCCTGTGGGAAGGCTGACTATCCTCTGCCAGAATCATGACTCACGGCCCAGCTCTGTAGTGGCCATTGTGCAAACCAGTGTCTGCATCTCCATCTCCTCCTCCCAGTTGGTCCTGAACAGTGAATGGGCTAAGACTCTTTTTAGCTTTTATTCCCATGCTTTCTGAGACATGCTCATGCTGGTTCAGATGAACGGTGTGAAACAGCAATTTGGATTTGATCTTCCCTTGGATAAAGCTTTTTAGGCTAGAAAATAAAGTCTTCCCAGGCAGGTGGGAGTCATGATACCCTCAACAGAGGCATATCTGCAGTTTTCCCTTTCAACCCCAAAAGAGATTTTCCCAACTGATTTTGCTCACCATCTGTTGACAAACTATTGCTTTGTTTGACTTTCTTTCCCTTCATGCTCAGGATAATGTACTGTGAAATCACAACCTCTCTTTGCTCTGTGATCTGAAGAAATGCTCGCTTTTGGCCTCTTTGCCACCTGGCCTTTCCCTGGAGCTCAGGAAAGATACTGGGGACTTGAATCAGCTGCTGGCTCCTGGGCAGCCTGCATTGGTTCAGATCTTGGATAATATTGTCCTGAGGAGGAAAGCCAATTACTGGAAGCTATGACTAATTACCTACCACAGAGGGCTGAATCTCAGAAGAAAATACCTGACTCTCCCTAGGGCCTGTTTAATGAGACGATGGCTCCTCAGGGATGCCTCGGACAATTTCAAGGCCTGAAATGGATCCCACCACTAAGCTTATACTGAATCTGGCTCCCAACATCATCTCTGCCTAATTTCCGCTTCGTACACAGACTGGTTTCATATGCTGTCAAAGCCAATAGACGAAGATGAGAAATGTTAGTTGTGATCTTTGGTCAATATGTGTCATTATCTCATTTTTCTCTCTTGGGTGCAAAGTCCTGGTTTTGGTACCAGAAAAGCTTAGGAGACTTTGAGGAGTTTCTATCAAGTAGAGGAAGTCTGGAAAATAAACAAGTGGGTAGAAGAAAATATGATTAAATGCTGTAATGAAGTGATTCATTAACTCAACAACTATTTATTGAGTACTCACTATGTGTGAGGCACTGTGGTTGCTATGAGAGATGTAAATAGACTATAGATATGATCCCTGACCTATTGAAGCCTGGAGTTTAGTTGGAATTCCCAATAACAGAATGAAGAGGGATGAGGTTTAAGATAGGATGGTATGGGAATGAGGAGGAGGGGACCTACTATACCACGGTGGTGAGGAGTAAATTTCAAGCAAGGACTTGAATGATAGGTAGGAATTATGCAGCTAGAAGAGCTAGAGGTGGATGGGTAGGTGTGTTTCAGGTGGAGCAATAAGATATCTTGCTCAGAGACGAGAACAACGTGATGAATTTGAGGAATGCTTGGAAGGTCAAATTGGAATCTAGAGTTCAAAGAGAAGAGTGGAAAGAGATGAGGCTGGGGAGGAAGCCAGGGAGAATCTTGGAAGCTCAGGGATTTGACTCTATTTTTAAGAGCATAAGGAAATATTACAGGGTTTTATATGAGAATGAAGAGTTCTGATTTTCATTTCAGAACAGCCAACATGGCTGCATTATTCAGGATGGAAAAGAGAAGGCAAGAATGGAGCAGAGATAACAATGGGGGCAGATATTGCAGAAGTCATGGGAAGAGCTGATATAGTCTGTACTAGGGTAAGATGGAGAAAAGGGAATGGGTTAAGAACACGTCTTTTGTACCACCCCTAACCCCAGGAATAACAACATGGGGAATACACTGAGTCAAACTCCTAATAGACCCTATACATTTTTTTTTTTTAAACAGACGGAAGTCAGAATTTACTCTTTGTGGCAAAATCAGTGTTACTGTTTATCACACACTGAGTTCTGTCCAATGGAGTGTGGGCATAACTGATGTAAGCTTTTCCCATGATTGGATTAAAAACATCCCACACAACCCTCCAGTTTTCCAGGATGGTGGTTTTATAAGATGGAAGGAGCCTGGATACCTGAGTCCCCACTTGGAGGAGAGCCCCCAAAGAGAATTTCCTTGCTTGCTGCAGGCTGTGAAATGAACAAGAAACAAACCTATATTTTGTTAAATCACTGAGATTTTGACATTACAGAAGTTGATGTTTATTACCAGGCCACCATAAATCAGCTGGGCTCATATATTTCTTACCTCTTCCATGGCATTTCAATGGTTTCCAACTCTCTTCATCCAGGGAAGAGTGACAGATCACATTGCATATACAGGTGGAAAAGGAATTGTTGGGTGTCCATGAGGTGGGGAAGGAAGTAAAAATAGTCATACAGATTCAGAAATGTATATATACACAGATATATGAGGTCCAAGATACCTGCACAGGACCAGAAAAGCACTCAGCAATAATGATAATAATAAATAATAATAAATACAATAATAATGTATAATATAATAATACAACAGTAAAAATAAATAACAAATAAAATTGAAATTCTCTTAGTGTCAAGGGCATGCTAATATTTTATTAAATCCCACAGCAATCCTACCAGATAGGTACTATTTTGATCCATTTTTTTTTAACTAATGAGAAAATTGAGGCCTGCTAGAGAGGGTAAATAATTTTCGAGGCCACACTGGATTCAAGCCCAGGAATCCTGACTCAGGAGTCTGTCTTCTTAGTCACAACACAGAAAACGAGGACACAGTGACAGAGGGCAGGGGATGGGGACGTGTGTGTTCGTGCATGCGCGCGCACACGTGTGTACACACACACACACACACACACACACACACACGACAGAGGCTGAGAGAGTCTCAATTGTCCTTGTCCCTAGCGTGAATACCATTCCATTTTCAGGAAAGAGATGGCCCGATTGCAGTGGTGACAAGAACAGAGCATTACTTTTCACAAAGACTTACTTTAATGAAATTCTCAGCTGGCTCAGGACATTTTGTTTCTCTCTAGATAACTTCCTGATGCTATCATTTTTGCATACCCTGTTTATTTCCCTTGCTCCATCTCTCCCTGGCCCATAAAGGAGCCTCGGCTGGTTTGTTTGATGTTCCTTAGATACAAATGGTCCTTCCCTGAATAACAAATAGGATGCACCCTTCAGAGGAATTTATGATTCCCCTCTTGTTCTTCTAGTTTCTAAATGGGATACTTGCCCAGATCTTGGTTTAGGTGTGGGTGTGGGGAGCCGTTCCTGTGGGAAGTGACTGAGCTAAGGTTTCCAGGTTGGACATGACCTTAAATGTCCTCTCTTCCAAACACACACCCATTCCAGTTGCTATTGCTTTGAAATGGAATTTTGTAACGCAACCATTTCATTATGCTTATAGATTCTGTAGGTCAAGAGTTTGGACAAGGTCCATCAGGGATAGAGCTCTCTGCTCCATAACGTCTGAGACCTCAGCTGGGAGGACTTGAATGTTGGTGGCCAGTTTGTCACTCGATGGTTTGGGGCTGGAATCATCCGGAGATGTCTTTACTCAGATCCGAGGTTGACAGTGGCTGTCATCGGGGCTGTGTGCCAGAGTACCTATACTTGGCTTCCTTGTGTGGTTTCTTCATAAAGGTTGGTTTGGGATTCCACATAGCATGGTGTCTGGGTTCTTAGAGTAAGCATCCCAAGAGAACAAGGCAGAGTGCATGGTTCGCTGGTTTACGGCCTGGACCAGTTAGGGTTTTTTGATTGCAAGCAACAGAAGCCAATTCTGGATAACTTAAGCCACAGGGAATTTACTGGCACAAGGCAGGGGATAGTGAAGGCTTGGCATTAAAAAAGAACAGCTCGGTGCCAGAGACAGAAGAGTGGAGATGTCTTGTCTAGACATTGCCGAGGGGATAAGTGAATTGCAACCAATGTTTGAATCTTTTAGCCACTCTGTTTATAATTCAAATGATGGGGAGGGAAGATCTCAATGATCTTGCGTGTGCCATGAACTTAACCACTTACTGCTTGCCTAACTCTGAGCAAGTTCTTTAACTGCTTCATGACTCAGTTTCCTCAACTGTAAAATGAGGACACTGATAGTAACTACTTCCTAAGTTATGTGAAATTAAATAAGATAATGCTTACAAAGTGCTCAGCCCAAGGTCCAGCATATGGTAAATCTTCAGTAAATGTTATTTAACTACTGTTATTATTGCAACAACTACTATAATTTGGGTTGGCTTGCTCCTGTGTCTCATAGAGGATCAGGCACTGAGTAGATACTCAGTACATAGTTTTGAATGAATAAATGAATGGACAAATAAATGAATGACTTCTACTTTACTACAAGACCATCAAGTTCTTTGAAGCCATCCTTAAACATTTCTTATAACTAGATCAAAACAAGAAAAATCAACCTGCAAGACTCTTAGTGCATTTAAATATCGAATCCATCCTCCTTAGTAATTGTTTTCTATCTCTCCAGTCCTCATTCTAAAAAAATAAGCCCTGGTGTTGCTCCTTGCCTGAGTCCTTCACAAATTCTGCAAACAGTAAACAAAGAGCTCCATTCGGAGGATGTGAATAATATGCTGACGAGATTGCATTCCATATCAATTCTTGTGTCATATTTGATTAATTTTATATGTAGCTTCATTACATTTCATCCCTCATTTCAAAGGTGTCCTTCAGATGGGACACTGGAGGAAGCAGAGAGCGGAGACCGAGCAGGGGACAAACTGATGCAAAGAATTCATGAGCAACCCAAAGAAGTAGTGATTGAGATTTAACACTCAGAGCCTCAATGCAGCTTGCAGAATGAGCTCATTGCCGGTGCAGGGGCATTTTTTGGGCTTGAGTCACAGTGCCTCAGCTACCGTGAGATAACCACTTTACACACTATTAATCAATCAGTGGAGTGGCCAGCAAATGGTGACCCACTTAACTGTGATACACAAGCAGGTGACAGCGACTGGAGCCGACAGAATCTGGCCCGTGGGTACACGTCTCCAGGCAGTTCTCTGAGTCTCTGTGATTTCTATGTGTGTTACCATGCAGCTGGAGATGACAAATCTGGCTCCCTAGCCAAGAAGTTGCATAAATGAGTTAGGGCAAGATTTAACTCTGTCTAGTACACGTGAATTCTGGGCCCTTCCTCGTCAGGGCTGATGACATCTTCCTTCCCATTCTTCCCTCTCCTACCCACGTCCCACTTCATCTTGAGACTCTAAGGGATCTTCTAACATTTGTTTAATTCAATTCAATAGTTATTGATTGAGTGGTATAGCAGACACCTCAGGTGTTTGTTTCATGTCTGTCCCAATTCGTCCACCTCTAATTTCAGCCACAACTGTATAGGTGTGTGATGATAGCTGTGCCTATGAATGAAAGCAGAGCCTGGATGTTGGCCCCAGACTATGTCCTAATTATGGTAACAGACTGAGCCCCAACCCTCACCATAGTCCGAGACTTATTCTGGTCACAGACTGAGCCCTGTTCCTGGTCACAGACTGAGCCCTGATCCTGATCACAGGTTGAGCTCTGATTGTGGTCACAGACTGAGTCCTAATTCTCATCATAGACTGAGCTCTGATAACAAGAGAACACAGTGGAAGAAAGATTGGGTATGGCTCAGCTCAGGTCATCCCCGCTTCTGTAATCACAGGTGGGAGCCATGCCCTCTCAGTGACATGTGAGGAGTGGGAGACTCAGGTTAAAGCCCTCTTGCTCATGAGCAAAGATATTGACAATTATGGCAGCTTACATTCTCAGGTTTCTAACTTAGAAAAAGCCACTGCAGTCCCAGGCACAGCCTAATGAGGTTTCCAGAACTGTGTTTTGTTTCCTTTAGCTCATAGAGGTTATTGTGTTTTACAGGAAAATTAACTGGCAATTAAATTTCTGAAAAAGTGTTTGAAACTCCTACAAGCTGTGCCTCATTGTTTTGCAAGACTGGGTACACAATGAAATAATTCCATCTGCAAATTAATTTTCTCTTGCTCACAGCTTCTGATGTAACTGCAATGTCATTCATTTAGTTATTCATTCATCCCTTGATTCAGTGCACATTTACTATGTACCTAATGTGAACCAGGCAGTCTGGATGAGACAGATGTAGGTCAGACATGGTTTCTGTCCTCTAGGCAGCTCCCTGTCTAGAAGCAAGGCAGAATTGTATCAGAAATAAAGATCACAAAAGGCAGAACGTGAACATCCCATTAGAAAGATTTGGATAGTGTTTTGGACTTCCAGATGGGAGAAGGATAACTCCTGACTGTTTCCATGGACAAAGAAGAGAGAGAAATTAAATGACCTATCTAAGGTCATGTACCTAGAAGGGTTGATTTAGCCTCAAGTCTGTCTGACTTGGCAGTCTGACGCTTTTCATCTCGCTGTGCTATATTTTACACAGTGTGGTATATATCCAGCCTCAGAGTGTGATGAGTTGTCACAAGGTGCATGTTGTAAGTTGTTCCTTAGAAGTTTCTACAATTAGGCATACAGAATAAGGGGTGACTAGTCCTGAGACTCAAGCCCTAGTCCTATCCCCATCTGTAGCTGGATTCTTAGACAGAGCCAGTCATCTTGTCTATCTCCTCCTGAGAGGTCTGCTCTCTCATGGTAACTACTAATGTCTGGGCATAGATGATACTCTAATCGTACCTGGACTTTCCCCCTGAACTCCAGACCTAACAGTTCATCTCCTGGACACCTTCTTCCACATGGCCCTGGGAATGAAAACACAGCACAGGAACGCAAGCCAGCATGCCCAAACAAAATCATCACCCTCTCCTGCCCATCCTCTTATGTTCCCCATCTCAGTGAACAACACCATCTAAGAGTCTTCCTTTTCGACTATCTTTCTCATTCCTACAAATAACAACCTGGTGACTGTATCTTATCTTTTCTTTAGATGTTTCCCTTTTCCCACCCTCATCTGACTTCCTTGGTTCAGACCTCAGCATTCTCCCCAGATTATTGGCTGCCTCTAGACTTTCTCTAATAAGCCCTCATACCTTAGTGAGAATAGTGGTTCAGGGGGCATGGTCTCTGAACCAAGTATGTGCTGTCACCTATGGCACATTACTTAATCTCTCTGTGTCTCATTTTTCTTGTAAGTGAAATGAAGATAACAGAACCTATCTAATAGGGTTGCTGTGTGAGTTTATGAAATCATAAGTGGGAAGCATGTATTAATAGAAAAGGACCAGAATCATGATAAACATTCAATTATTATTAGCTAATGCTATTCTTATTTAGGTAAATCTGATAATTCATAATGCTGCTCAAAAGTTTTTTGATAATTCTCATTATCTCTAGAATTACATCCAAGCTTCTTATCAGGACTCTGACTATCTAGCTTCCTATCCTGGTATCATGAAACTTTTCCTTCACCCCTGCCTCTAATTACCATCTTTCCCCACTTTTAATTTCATCCATATTGATAAAAACTTGGGTTTCCAGGCTTCAGCACAGAGAGGGGAACCAAGGCAGACCCCAACAGATTTACTGAGTTGAGGAGCTGGAACTGAGAGTCTGGGAGACTTAGAGAGGAGAGAGCTGCACAGAGAGAGAACTCTGAAGATCTTCAGAGGCTCCCACTCAAGTATTCAGTTAAGAACTGATCAGGGACTGCATTTGAGGAAACTACTTGAGGCTAGGAAAGCACATCGAAAGGATTAAAAGTAATAATGCCCAGTGCTCACACAGGGATGAGATTAGTGCCTGTTGCTACCAGCTAGATTAGAAACCCTGTGATTCAGAAGGTGTGGAGTAGAGTACTAAGAAGGCTTTTGCCTCAGCAGTGGGGAACCATGAACACTGCTCCGGTTCTGCATGAAAAATCTTAAAATGAAAATCTGAAAGGGTTAAACTGTTTTCAAGTAACTTTATTGCATCCCAGAACATAGCTCAAGAATATGTATAGAAATACAAAACTATACAGCATGCAACAAGGTTAAATTTACAGAATCTAGTATCTAATAAAAAGCTATCAGGCATGCAAAGAATCAGGAAAATACTAGCCATAATGAGGAGAAAAATCAGTTAGTCAAAATAGATGCAGAATGGGGGGAGGGGAGTTATTACTGTGTGAGGGATATAAATGATAAATGTCTATTACATTGTTTTGTACACTTGAAACTGAGAAAAAAAATAGATGCAGAATTGAAACAGATATTGGACTTATCAGATGAAGACAAGAATTCAGTTATTATAACAGTATTCCTCATGTTTAAAAAGTTAAGTGGAGATTGGAGATATGAGAAAAAGACTAAAATTAAACTTCTAAAGATGAATTACAATGGCTGAGATGAAAACTACATTAGATGGAACTAATGTCAGACTAGACATTGCAGAAGAAAAGATTAATGAACTTGAAGACATAGCAATAGAAACTATTCAAAAATGACACATACAGAAGACAAAATAATTGAAAAAATGAACAGAGCATCAGTGAGCTATGGGACCTTCAAGAGGCTTTATAACATGTAATTGCAGTCACTGAAAGAGAGGAGAGGGGCAAAAGATATTTGAAGAAATAATGGTTGAAAATTTTACAAATTTGATTAAAACTGTAAAGCCATATCCAACAAGAGAGAGGGGCTTGCCAAGGGGCTCAAGGAAACTTTTGGAGGAGATGGATGTGTTCATCATCTTGATTGTGGTGCTGGTTTCATGGATATATACTTACATATGTCATATTCTACATTTTAAATACGCACAGTCAATTATGTCTCTAAAGAGCTGTTGAAAAAATCTGATGAAGGATTTTTGTCCTGAGTAGGAATAGAAGGAGTAAGAGTAGAGGAAGTCTGGGACATGTGGTTTATATGCTGAAATACAACAATTGAAAGGTTGTTGTGAATGGCTATTTGGGATCAGGACTTGTTGCCATTGGGGGTATGTAGCCCCAGGGAGATTGAGGCACAGAAAAGAGGTGGCTCTGAGTCCCCTCTACTAGGCACTGAGTTCTAAGTCTACACCCCTTTAAGGGCTCTGGATTGGCATTTACAAGATTGATCAAAAATTACGGTGAATGCTTAAATTAAAAAAAAAATATTATAGTAACAGACACATTGCCATTAATCCCCCTCAAAATACTCCCCCTTTCTTCAAACACACTTATCCCATCATTCTTGCCACTTCCTGAAGCAGTTCTGGAAGTCCTCTTTCGTGTCTTTAGTTGCGCTGTTGTGGCTGCCTAGATGTCCTGAATTGATTCAAAACATTTACCTTTCATGGTCATTTTGACTTTGGGGGAGAGCCAGAAGTTGCACAGTACCAGATCCACTGAATAAGGTGGATGAGGACACACCATAATGTTTTTATTTGACAGAAATTGCCATATACCAGAAGCGATGTGTGACACGGAGCGTTGTCATGATGGAGGATGAACCGGCTGTCCATTTCTCAGGCCGTTTTCTATGTACATCATTTCTTAAATGCTCTAATAAGCCCCTACAATATTCAGAGTTCACCATAGTGTTCCTGGGTACAAACTCAGCTTGCACAACTCCATCGAGGTCAAAAACACAATTAACAACAGCACCTTGATGTTAGATCTTGATTGATGCACTTTTTTCACATGAGGAGAACTGGGTGATTTCCATTGAGAACACTGAGCCTTGGTCTCAGGATCATAGCCATAGACCCAAGATTCATCTTCCATGATGACATGTCTAGAAAAACTGGAATCTGAAGCGGCACGATGGCACGACTCCAATGAAATTGACAAACGCTGTTGCTTTTGTTCGACAGTCAAACATTCACGGAACACTCGCCTCGTGTTCAAATCTGTTGTTAAAATGCTTTGAATGGAACCATACGAGAAGTTCAGATCCTCAGAAATTTCCCTAGTAGTCAGTCATCTGTTTGATCAAATCATTTTGCTGACTCTTTCAACATTCTCTTGGGCTTTTGATGTTGAAGGGCATCCTGATCTCTCTTCATCTTCAATTGATTCACAACCATTACAAAATCGCTTGAAACACTTCTAAACCACGGTCACTGCAGCATCATCATAAACTAATTTTAACATTTTGCGTTATTTCTTTAGCACTTCTTTGCCGGTGGAAACAAAATTTCATGTTAATGTGTTGTTCGTGATCCATGATTTATGACACACTTAAAACACACCTTCTCTCAACCGTACTGCACACTCAACTGACCGCACCAAACAAGTTGAAACTTGTCACACACTGTTACTAAGGTTTGATGCGTCGCTTCCCATATTGAAGGTCCCTGCCTTTTTGGTGGATGGCACTCAGCTTCAGCATTCACCATATTGTTTGATCACCCTCCTACATATTACCCTTGTCAACTGGGGTTTCCCTACCTCCTGGAAATTTAGGTAAACTTGGTTCTGTCTCCCAATTCACAGCCTGTGAAGGCCCAGGTTTTCTTTTTTCTTTTTTTCTTCAAGGTTCTGGAGAATCCCTGATGGCCTAATTCTTCAGTCTCTTCCTCTCATCTTCCAGGTGTGCAAGCTCCTCTCGTTTTGGCTACAAAGCCCAGTGTCTGCAGCGGTTTCCACAAAAAGTTGCCCATTACAGACAATTCATCAGTATGATGTATTTACTCAAGATTTGAGGAGCCGTTTAAGTGATCTACCATTTTTCCTGTTTTCTCTTTTCTTCTTGCCCTCCTTCTTTCTCTTTCTCTCTTTTTCAGAACTTGTAACCTCTTCTCCAGAATCTCAAGCTCATATGAGTCTACTATGGGAGCCCACTCAGAACCCCAGGGTTGGTACAATTATTTTAAACTGAAAACATTTGAGATTCAACCAATGCAGAAAAAAAGAAAAAAAAGAAGCTTTCTTGGAGCTTCCCTTATCTGACCAAACACAGCAAATTCTGGGAGTTTTATGCAACTCGCGAGTTTTATGGTTTCTGAAGAACACCACTCATACCTGTATGCCAAACATTATCACAAACTTTCTTATCTCTCATTTGTTCTAGAAAACCCATTTATCTTTCCTAAAGAAGACGATTAGTACTCCCCATGGGAGTTTTTCCTCTCCCTCCCTTTCTCCCTACTAAGTTGGGCTTACATACATAAGCCCAAATTCTCACCATCCTTTCGAGTTACTCATCAGTGAGCACTCTTGCATATATGAACGTTGCATATGTCAATGAACTCTTTTGTCGTGCTAATCTATCTCCTGTCAGTTTAATGTGCAGCCCTTCAAGTTCTCAATCTAAGAAGGTAGAGAAAAATTTTCCTGCCTTACAATACTCACCCTTAGCTCTTATCTCCAGAGGTTCAGTCTCTTACCCAAGTGGTATTATCCAAGAATTGTCCCCGCAAAGGTGTGTTTCCTAGATGCAGAAATTCTTGTACTAGCTGCTGAGAGAAGAATAATTCCTTCTTTTAATGCACAGATGTAGGAAAGCCAGTGCCTGCCTAACTCTTTGGGGGATGGGTTAATGTAAACCTAAATTACTCAAAGGAATATTCACATTTTAAACCAACCGCTATTCACAGGCTCTCTGGGCTTAAGAGAAACTATTCCTTAGGGAAAATACAAGAGGGAAATTGCACATCTTTTGTCAAAATATTTGGCTGCCAAAAATTTCCTGTTTGCTTAACAAAGACAAATGCATGAATGCCACCGTACTATCTGTTCTCTGTTTACGATTCTCCCCCAAATAACAGACTCTGTTGATACATGCTGTCAATTTGAGAATAAGAAACTTTAAAAAAGTAACTAGATAACCAGTTCATGGTGGTAGACAATGTACATGCCACAGCATACCACTCCTGCCCTAACTTCTGAGAAGTGACAGAAATAATTATTTTAAGAAGGTCACATAACTATGTGGGGAAGGAAGAAGAGATGCTGTTGATGGACAGTAATTATGAGAAGTCCCTTAGGTTGAATAAGGAAACTGCAGTCAAAACCTTCTGTAGAAGAGGAAAACTGCAAAAGGTGAGAATGGGTTCAAAGCTGTGGCAAGCCTGGATACGGTGATGCAGGTATAAGAGCCGACCCCCAGGCACCTGATAGGGTGAGTAATGGGAGATGCAGTCTTTTTGTCAGCTAACAATGTCACATTCTCTGCCTTGTTTCAAGAGAGAGTGGTGGCTGTTTGGGTCAGAGAGGCAGGGCAGGGGCATTGAGAAAAACCGGACAGCCCCATATGTCAAGAAGATTAGTTTATTTCCTTGCCCTTCAGCATGTCTCATTTCTCCGTCATAATCACTAGAAAGGCTGACGTATCTGCCTGGGCAGCACATTTACTCCCTTCCTACATGCAGGCTATTGTATGTTGATATATCTTCTCCAGCCTGGCACACAGGGAATTTTACAAACAAAGATAAACACCCAACTAAAACCCAAGAACATTTGAGGGAAGCCAGCACCGTGAGGGAGGCACTAAACTTGACACATGAGTTTACATCTGAAAACAGTTAAAAAAGCAAGCAGAGTTGGACTGTGAATATATTTAGTTATCAACTTCAGAAAGATGTGAGAAGATATAGCATCCACAAGAATCAATGTTATATACCCATGTTCATAGGAGCACTATTTCCAATAGCCAAAATATAGAAGCAGCCCAAGTGCCCATCCACAGATGAATGAACAAAATATGGTATATACATGCAATGGAATATTAATATCATTCAGCCTTAAAAAGGAAGGAAATTCTTATACATACTACAATATGAATGAATCTTAAAGACATTTAGATCCACGGTAAGTGAAATTAGCCAGTCACTAAAAGGCAAATATGATTCCACTTACATGAAGTACCTAGAGTAGTGAAATTCATAGAGACAGAAAAGTCAAAGACTGGGGGAGGAAAAAATCGAGAGTTATTGCTTAATAGATACAGAGTTTCTGTTTGGGATGATTAAAAGAGTTCTGGAGATGGATGGTAGTAATGGTAGCACAACAATATGAATATATTTAATGAATGGCACACTTAAAATAGCTAAAATTTGTTTCTTTTCCAACTTTATTGAGGAATAATTGACAAATATAATTGTATATATATAAAGTGCACAAAGTGATGATTTGATACACATATATATTGTGGAATGACTACCAAGATCAAGATAATTCACATATCCATCACCTCACACAGTTAACTCTGTGTGTGTGTGTGTGTGTGTGTGTGTGTGTGTTGAGAACACTTAAGATCTACTCTCAGGAACTTTCAAGTATACCACACAGTATTACTACCTATAGTCATTATGTGTACATTAGATCCTCTCCTGAACATCTTCTCATATTTGAAAATTTGTATAATTTGACCTGCATCTCCCTATTTTTCCCCTTCCCTTATCCGTGGTAACCACTATTCTTGTCTCTGTTTCTATGAATACAAAAGTCAGGATTTCTTTTTTATGTCTGAATAATATTCTGTGTGTGTGTGTGTGTGTGTGTGTGTGTGTGTGTGTAGTGTGCGCTTACACAGTGAAAAGTTTGCAAACTTAATTGTCTGACTTCATAAGTCATATATCTATATCTATATCTATATCTGTATCTGTATCTATATCTATATCTATATCTATATCTATATCTATATCTATATCTATATCTATATCTATATCTATATGACACACTTCTTTATCCATTTATCCACTGAAGGACATTTAAGTTGTTTCCATATCTTCACTATTCTGAATAATTCTGTATTAAATGTGGGAGTGCAGATATCTCTTCAAGATACTGTTTCATTTCCTTTGGGCATATACCCAGGAGTGGGATTGCTGAATCAGATAGTAGTTCTATTTAAAGATTTTTGAATCCTGTTTTCCATAGTGGCTGCACCAATTTATATTCACAACAGGGGTGCACAAGGGTTCCCTTTTCTCCACATCCTCACCAATACTTATTATTTCTGGTCTTTTTGATAAGAGGCATCCTAACAGGTATGAGGTGATACCTCATTGGTTTTGATTTACATTTCCCTGATGATGAGTGACATTGAGTACATTTTCATGTACCATTGACCATTTGTACATCTTTGAAAAATGTCTATCATGGTCCTTTGCCCATTTTTAAATTGAATTATTTGCTTTTTCGCCATTGAGTTGTATGAGTCCTTTATATATTTTGGATAGTAACTCCTTATCAGATATATTGTTTGCAAATATTTTTTCCCATTCTTGTAGGTTGCCTTTTCAATTTATTGATGTTTCCTTTGCTGTGCAGAAGCATTTAGTTTGACGTAGTACCACGTGTTTATTTTTAGCTTTTGTTGCCTGTGTGTTTGGTGTCTTATCTAAGAAATCATTGCCAAGACCAATGTCAAAAATCTTTTTTCCTACATTTTCTTCTTTTACATAATGCTAATGGATAACATTAGAACAAACGTAAGTTTAAAAAGAACCACTTTATTGAGGTATGATTGACACGTAAAAAGCTGTACATATTTAATGTGTTCAACTCGATGAATTTGGAGATAAGCATACACTCATGAAACCATGACTACCATCAATGCCAAAATAAAAGAAACAAAAATCCATCACTTCCCAAAATTTCTTCTCACCCCGTTTGTTATCAGTATTATTATTAAGAAAAAATGTAAGTTTAAGTAGCTATGATGAAAAGCTAAAAATACCTTGTGGGAGAGTAAATAAAATATATAAATTCCAAACATAAAAGAAAAATGAAACAAGGCAGAAAGAATAACAAGAAAGAATGGAAAATGCAAAATCACTTGGGAGGAATAAGTCCAAGTAACCATAACAATGTGTTAAATTGACTTATTAGAAGACAGAGACTCTCGCATTGAGTGAAAAACCCAAATCCGGATATACGTTGCTTACATGAGAAATTCTTAAAATGACAAAGGAATATTGAAAATAAAGAGATTAAAAGTATAGACAAATATTAGCAAATAAATCTGGTATAGTGTTATTAATATCAGGCAGAATGGAATTTAATGTGAAAACCATTATAAAGGGCCAATTAAAGCACTCTTTTATAGATATAAGGCATAATCCATCAAGGAATGATTATATTTATGAACCACTTTGTACCAACAACATAGATTTGAAATATAAAAGCAAAACCAAATAAGATTATAAGGAGAAATACACAAAGCCACAACCATATATAAAGCTAAAACAGAAATGAAAGGAAAAATTACAAAGCCTCATACTTCACTCATAAACTGACATAGCAAATAGATGAAAAACAGTTAAGAAAATAGGGAATTCAAATAGAAAAATAAAAGGTTTAATTTTGTTAGTTTTGTGCCTAATGGAGAATATTTTTTTTTAGTTATATTACTTGCAATTATGTTTTATATTAAAAATCAACACAAATTGGGCCACAAAGGAAATCTCGATAAATTCTAAAAGGCAGAAACAGGCTATTTTCATAGAGGTCAATTCAAATAGACTATTTTCATATGCAAAATGTAATAGAATTACATATTCACAAGAAAAAGATAACCAAGGAATCTTATATACTTGAAAGTTTTAGAAACCACATCTACATTTTGAAGTACTCTTGGGTTAAAGAAAAAATCAGAATGGAAATTAAAATCTCTTTATATATCAATAAAAATACTCTTGCAGAGCAAAATTGGTGAGTTATAGACAAAAGCGTATTCTTAGGAAAAGAATAAATACTTTTATATGAATAAGAGAACTTAATCTTTCAGCCCAAGAAGCTAGACAAGTACAAATAAAAAATTAAACTTCATTCCCTATTTTAAAAACATCTTCTCAAACTAGATATAATAGAAAACGTCCTTCACTTGATAAAAGGCATTTATAAGAGGCCTACAAAATGTCACACTTGATGTTTCCGATATTGCTAATAAGTCAGGAACAGGAAGCAGATGCTGCCTGTCACCTCCACTACACAATGCTGTACCTGAGTCTCCTGCGAGGAGATCCTGCGAGGAGATTCGCAATCCAGGTTGTCTATCAGGATCACGTGGGAGTCTTACAGTAATACCAGTGTCTGGACGGCATCCGCGTCCACCTGAATCAGAATTTCTGGTGGTGGGTCCAGACACTGGAAGTCCTATATCCATATCTATAGCATTATCTATATCCATATTCATATCCATACCCCTGTCCCTATCCCTGTCCATATCCATATCTACTATATCTATACATACACAGTGCTGGAAGTATAGTCACCGAACTATACTATACAAACTGTACTATACAGAGAATAGTAGTACCTTTGGGGAAAAGGCTTGGAATTAAGGGTCATGGTCAAAGGAAGATTGCCTTACTTTATCTGTAATGATTGAAATTTATATTTGTACACTGATAATTATTTTTATATACTGGTGTAATCAGGAAGATATAAAAGAATTAATTAAGAAAGTAACCAGAGTCTTGTTGGAGCTGAGGCTATAGACCAGTAAATGCCATGAGCCTTGACTTGGCTTCCGGAGTCAAGAGGAGTAGACCTAGTTTCCAGTTCCACCAATGAGCAGTCACTTATGTTCTCTGAGGCTCTTCGTTCATACCTGCAAAGAGAGTTGGATGATGATACCCACCAAAGACTTGTTGAGAACGTATAAGACAATTCATGGACAAATGCTTCGTAAATTCTATTAGTGCACACAAATTATGAGATATAATTATGTCTATTTCTATTGCACTGTATAATTTATTATGTAATTGTATTACAATGTACCACCAAGGAATTATACTGTAGTGTGTAACACTTTGTAGTGAAAACAGAAATAGAAGACAAAGAAATATTAACTAATTAAATGTATGTGAAAGTGCCAAGTAAAGTGCTTGAGCTCACACTCAAAGTAACAAAGTTGAGTTTCAAACACAGGTCACCTGACTCTAAGCCCAGGACTTTTTCCATGCAAACTTCTTAAAAATGTTACCTAGCCCATCCCCCTTTCAGTCTCATTATTATATCATACATGTTCACTAACTTGTTTTTTCCCCCCATAGGTTCTATTTACCCTTATCACCTATGCCATTGTTTCAACACTGGAATTTCTTAGATTGCCAGTAAATTGTTATTCATTTAGTACATCAAGCTATTGATTAGTTGAATTGGACCTAGGACCAACCCAGCTCTCCTGAAATAGAAGGGTAGAGTAGTTATTTTTGCAGTTATCATAGTATCTAGGGAAAATATGAATGTTTACTTTAAAGAGTTTAATAAATCCTTTGTGTTGAACATGATTATTAGTATTATTACTATGAGTTTTGTATTTAAAAAAATTACCTGGAAATAATATGGATTCTGTGAGCTTCTAGGACCTATCTTGAAAGGAAGGTAGGGATCAGAGTCTGTGGAACATGAAAGAGCTTAAAACAGACTTAGTCACCAGATATTCAAATGTATGAGCTAAGCCCTGTGCCCAGAGAATTAAGCCATGTGCCTGGTAGCAAGGAACTTCCATGTTGAAAATTTATTAATCGATATTTACTCAACTTTAAAAATTGCTATTGTCTTACGCTTAGAATTCACAACAGAGTAATGCAGTAGATTAAATGCATCTTCAATTATTCAGAGCTGCTCCCATAGAATTATTACACCTAAGTATAGTGTTTTAATGAACTGTACTTAATTTCTACACCATCAAGTGACTGTCTATGCTGCAATTTCCTCTCAGGGGTCTGAGACAGTCTGTCTGGCGCTGCAGGCGACACATGGAAGTGTCAAAACCCTCTCCTCCTCCTTTCCTGCTAAGCAAGGCTCAGCAATACTCTTCTTATTTACTGCATGAGGTTCCAGGAGGTGAACGGGAGCAGGGAGGGGGCACTGATACTAATTACCAAATTGGAAGATCTTTATCTAGGAGAGAATAAATAAAAGTCTGGAAATGGTGAACTCCAGTCTAAGCTCCTGGGCTGCAGAAGAGGAAAGGAACAACAGATTCACCACCAACCCCTCCCCAGGGATTAAAATCCCTAGACCCTGAGACCCAAAGCCAGGAAGGGGAATAAAGAGGAAAAAGTGGCACAGTTCAAAGTCAGTAACTTTCATCTTTCTGTCCCAGGTACTAGGCAAATTCATATCAGACACACTGGACAGAAAGCATTCTTCTCTGCTTGCCTCACCATTCCATATGGCCCAGATATCTCCTTCATCACTAAATGAAACTGACTCACTCTCAGAAGCCAGAACCGCAAAATTCACAAATGGCCCCTGCAGCCTCCTTATTCTTTCTGTCAGGATTTTTACACAGGTAGCGAGATTCTCCCAGCCAGGCCAAGAGAGAAGCCATGAACTTAGTCCAGACTTTTGCTCACCTTCTTTTAGGACCAAATCCTACAGCTGTTGTGAGCCAGGGTTATAGTTAAGACATGTTATATTTCCCCCCCTCATAATCCTATCAACTTCCAATATACTATTTAGTTAATTAATTTTGTTTATTGTTTGTCTCTCTTTTACCAGAATATAAGCTCCATAGGATGAGAATTTGATTGTTTTGTTCACTAATAAATCTCCAATACAGGCCTCTTAAAAATCTGTTGGATAAACGGAATGAATTACTGAATACTAACCTATATTTATCAGTGCACATACTCACCACTCAGACATCCATCCTCCCCTAACCCACTGCATTATCCAGGACAGTTTAGGTCATGTTGCAGAAAAGGGAACTTTGAAATCTCAGTGGTTTAATACAACTAAGATCAATTTCTCATTTGTGCTAGACGTCCAACCTTGGTTATCAGAGGGCAGGGTCAAATTCACATGATCACTCAGGGACCCACAGTGATGAAGTTCTGTCATCTGGAATGTTGCAGGTCACTGTGGCATCAAAAGAGACACTAGAGGGTCACACCCTGGCTCTTCTATGCCTTCGCCCAGAAGGTGCACAAGATGCTTTTGCCCACAGCCTATTGAATAGTCACATGGGTCCTGCCTAATTGCAAAAAATGGTAGCAAGGTTCAGGGAAGTAGATGGAATATTAAAGGAGTGTCCCTGTCTCTGCCCACTCAAGCCCCTTCATACCCACTCATATATACTTACACCCACCCACACCCGTCCCTACCCACTCATGTCCACTGACACTCATTCTTACTCAGAGCTGTTCCTACCCAACCATTACTTCTCTATCCCAACCACCATATATCTGTGCAATACCTAACTTCTGCCTCACCTGTCCCACCATACCCTCATCTACCATACCCATTGTACCCATCATGTCTCTTCGTAGCCAACCATATCTAATTGCTCAGACTCCATTCCTCATGTTTCTCCTGAACCAAACTGCTCTTTGGCACAGGGAAACCTCTCTGGGAAGAGTACTGGGGGCCATCTTTTGGGATATGGGGATTCCTTTGTTATGTCAAAAATGTCATAGACTCCCACGTGTTAGCAGCCATATTTGTAATAATTCTTGATTGAACAAATACTTAATATTTAAATAAAGCTGCCATGAATTCAATCTCTTAAGCATGTATACCCACTAGAAATATTGTTGTGCATTGATATGTAAGTGTGTCATTTATTGAGGTTGCAGACAATTCTTGGAGCACATATGGATTCAAGCAAGGGTCCTTTACAATATTGCTACAGACTGTAAGTTGGTAACCACTAAGAGCTAATGAGCAAGAAAGCAATGTTTGGAGAGGCGTTCACTTTGTCTCTCACTTGCAGGCCAGTGAAGGTGACCTCAGGGCATGAATCTAATGCCTCACTCCAATAGTGACTGGTTATTGTCTGTAAGTCTCCGTTTGTAGCCGCACTTCAATTTTGCCGCATTGCATGTTCTCTCCTTATGGACAAATCCCATTTGCAATATAGATCTCTGCTTGCAACTAATGGAAACTGATATCTAGAAAATGCAATCCATTATCTCCTCTGCTGTAGTCTGTTCACCACCAAGATTTCATTTCACATTCAAGGGTACCTGAAGATGCTAACATTATACCAAGAATTTTTTGAAAATGAAAGGGACTCATTTAGGGAGCTGTGCCAGAGGTGAGGAGAGAGTCCATGAGATGTCCAGGGAATAAACCCTGAATCTCTGAAATCATCATAGCTTTTCTCCTATTCTCCCTCTCATTCCACCCTTTCTCACCCTAGACCACCTGTCAGTCGCAAGGAATTTCAGCCTAGGGTCTGCCTCTGCCAGGGGCAATGAAGACATGGTTCTAGAAGCTTCTAAATCCCCAGTCTTCCCAAGGTTACTTTGTCCTTCAAGAGTTAAGCCAAATTGGTTCAAGTCCCTTCTTATGTACAGTGAATCTCGACTATGCACTCATCTTTAGAATTGAGATTTCCTTTTAGACTCTTTTGCAGCCCACGTGGGGATGGGTAGGGAGTTGACTATTTTTAATGAATATTGAGGATTGCTGGAAGGGTCATGCCACCAGGCAGAGTATCTCAGTGGCTGGTCTTCTGGATAAGGCATGGCCAACTACCCTGGGAACTGCTCTCTGCACCCCAAGTCCCCACATCCATGGCACTGACTAGAGATGGTCTCTCTACAACCCCTTCTCCTTCTTGTGTTGCAGTGTTTCTTACCTGTACATCACCAGCCTGTGGTTCCCTTTTCAATTTGGAAATGAAGATCCCTTCTCCTTTCCTTCTTGTAGAAGGTTCTATTTCCAGGTCACTTATGAATTCCTCCCTAGTTTTTAAGTGTAGCTATGTATAGACGTATGTGTTTGTTTTTATTCATTCTTCTTTTTAACTTTTTAATTAGAATTTATTTTTTAGAGTAGTTTTAGGTTCACAGCAAATTTGAGCACAAAGCATAGAGTTCCCATATGTTCCCCACCCCCACACAGGTACAGCAGGTCTATTTTTATAGCATTTACATAATTTCTATGGATGTGGGGGTGGGGAGAGATCTGCAGCCTGGGCTACCATCTTGAGACCAGGAGTTCATTCCCTGGGCAGTGAGAAACCCAGCATCTCTCCCAATACCTCAAGGATTCCTGGATACAGATTTGAAGCCTCTATATTTTGTTCATTTTCTTCCCAGAATTTCCTCTGGGGATTGCCTCACCTCACTGGGCACTTCCCCAATTTCTTCACTTCCTCAGAGTGCCAGGTGGCCAAGGCTGTGTCTGAAGCACAACTTACTGAAAGGTTGAGGCAATGGGAAATGTTCTTTTTCAGAGCAGCATAGCAGAAACAATGTAGGATGGAGAAATCCTGGTGCACAAAAGTCCTTGGGTTATTCTAGGACATAAGTGACTTCCACTGGTGTTCTCATCTTGTTGGGCTCCAGGCTCCGTTGCCTTCCTTCTTTTTTCTCCCTGGCTCCATGCCCAACCCCCTATTTTCTCAGATAGTTCACAAAGAGCCAGTCAGCCACATTTTTAAAAAAATTTATTGGGGTGACATTTGTTAGTGAAATCACATAGATTTTAGGTGTACTATTCTGTATTACATCATCTATAAATCCTATTGTGTGTTCACCACCCAGAGTCAGTTCTCCTTCCATCACCATATATTTGATCCCCCTTACCCTCATCTTCCACCCCCCACTCCCCGCTTACTCTCTGGTAACCACTAAACTATTGTCTGTGTCTATGAGTTTTTGTTTCTCATTGTTTGTCTTGTTCCTTTGTTATTTTTGGTTTATATACCACATATCAGTGAAATCATAGGGTTCTCTGCTTTTTCTTTCTGACTTATTTCACTTAGCACCATACTCTCAAGATCCATCCATGTTGTCACAAATATTCCTATATCATCTTTTCTTACCGCTGAATAGTATTCCATTGTGTATATATACCACAACTTCTTTATCCATTCATCCATCAAAGGACGTTTTGGTTGTTTCCATGTCTTGGCCACCGTAAACAAAGCTGCAATGAACATTGGAGCACACGTGTCTTTATGGGTAAATGTTTTCAGATTTTTTGGGTAGATACCCAGGAGAGCGATTGCTGGGTCATATGGTAATTCTATTTGTAATTTTTTGAGGAACCTCCATACTGCCTTCCATAACGCAGTCAGCCACATTTTTAACCCAGACCCTCCAGGTGATGCACAGAGGGCCTCCTTTTCATAACCAAACACCCATGGAGGTGTGTTCCTCCACCAAGATACGTCTCTTTATGAGAAGAACTCATGATCTGCTCTGCATCGTTCTTCCCCCCTTGCCTGTGATCCTTTGGCCATAGATTCACAAAAGTTGGGTTGAGTGAGACCTCAGAGTCCATCTAGTTTAGTTAACCTCCCCATATGATGTTTGAATTCCTTCCTTAGTCACTGAAAGGGACTGTCAGCTCCTGCTGGCACCCCTCCAGCCTCCAGGGTTAGTGGTGGTCCAGCTTATTTTGTCTCATGGACAGTTTTGTATCTTCTCAAGCGTCTGCTTCCTAATCTGTAAAAGGGAAACAATAGACTAGAAACTGTCTCCAGAACTGTTGCAAGGACAGAACCTGGCACAGAATCAGCACTTGGTAAACAGTCACGACTGCTGTCCCGTCGCAGAGCAGACCTGATAGATAAAGGAAGCAGTGCTCACACAGTGAGCTGATGTGTCCTGGAAACTGTTTTCAGCCAGTACAGCGGGTCCTCGAATAACGTTGTTTTGTTTAGTGTCATTTTGTTATAACACTGATGAGAAAAGAAAAAGTCGATACCTGGCTGGGGCCATTGTCTGTGTGGTGTTGACATATTCTCCCCAGGGCTGCAGGGATTTTCTCTGGGGTGTCTGGTTTTCTCCCACATCCCAAAGATGTGCACATGAGTGAAATGGCGTGTCTGCATTGCCCCAGTATGAGTGTGGGTGTGGATGCTGAGTGCGCCCTGCGATGGAAGGGTGTCCTGTCCAAGATGTGTTTCCTCCTGGCCTCTAAGCTGCCACTGGGAGAAGTTCTGGCCACCTGAGACCCTCATTAGAATAAGCAGGTTGGAAAATAATTATCCTTCTTGTTTTTCTTAAGCTTTCTTAAATATATGTAGAGCTGACATTTATTTCAATTTAATATTAAAAGTGTTTTGGGTCTTTATTTAGAAGTTTGGGGATGTTTTTGAAATATGCTGTAGGAACTTAACTCTTGTTTATGTTAATTAGTGTGAAAATGGTTTCATTATAGGTCATTTTGCTTAAAGTCTCAGTTTCCAAAAACCTATTGACAATGTTAAGTGGAAACTGAATGTACCACTGTGGAGGTTATGTGCCATGGCAAGTTTCCCTGAGCAGCCTGGGACTTAATCTTCAAGCAGCGTGCTCCTTAATCTTCTGTGGGTCAGTGCCTGTAGTTGGGAATATTTGATTTTGAAACAACGACAGAATTTCTAGGAGATTCTTGGCAGAGGGAGAGGCAGGGACCTGGGGGAGGGATGTCTGGGAGGATGAAGGCTGGGCCAGGTATGGATTCTTCTAGAAATCTTTCTGACTTTCTGACTTGACCTTAGAAAGTGGACTCTGCCTGACTTGTCTGCTGGCCACAGACAAAGCTGGTACAGCCACAGGCTGAGCCCTGACCCTGGCTTCTGCACCAGGCAGCTGCGTGCTGGCTCTTCACCACTGGGTGAAAGCTGGTCATCAGTCAGTGTCCCTTCCCAGCCCCGAGGGGCCTGCACTACAGACTGTTGGCAGCAGCAGCTCTGAAGCAGATGGCACATGTCTGCCTCAGAAGTGTTCCCAGTTCCGTTTGCAGTTCCCCTCGGATACCACTGATGTTCCCAAAAGGGGTTGTGAAATTCTCAGATAATCCTCAAAATAAAATTAATTTTAATACATTTTCATTTAAAAATAATAAGTGCTAGACGACACTGTGTGTGGGGAAAGCTGGTTGCAGAAGGAAGTTAGGAAATGAAGCCAGTCATCGTGCTCCCCTGACCCTGGGAGAGCAGGTAAGGTCAGCAGATGCCCAGTTCCAGCTGTGGGGGTCCCACCAACTCCATCACCACACTTGTGATACGGGGACCTGGGCCCCAAACTCCTTGAAGGCAATGCCTGTCCTTTGTCACTGCTGGGAAGTGCTTAGTATTACAATCAGGGAATCCCAGCAACCCTGGAGATGAGTATGCTGACTCCTTCCCGCCTTCCCTGGTCTCTCTCCCTTTCTCCCTGCTCCAAGTTCAAGGGCTGACGCCCCTCTCTTCTTACCTCTCCCTTTCTCCTCACAGATCCTTTTGATCTGCCTCCTTAATTTCTCCGCCATCCCTTTCTCTCTTCTCTTTCCCGCTCATCTATTTCTCTAACCCTTACTTTTGTCCTCTTTTCCCTCCTTGTAAGTCAGAGAAACAAAGACTAGCAGGCTAGACAGAAACGTCCGGCTCATTTGGTCCAAACTCACACTCTTTCAAAGAGTATTTCTCCCCCTTCCCCATCACTTTATTTCTTTCTCGTGGTCTTTGTACTTTTCTCTACCTCTGTTTCTGTTTCTGACCCCGTCACTATTGCTAAATGCTTGTTTTGCCCCATCTCCCTCTCTTCCTCCCCACTCTGTACCCTTCCCCTCCTTTCCTCCTCTCAGGACCCTGTCTTTGTTCCCATGTCTCAGGGTCTATAGCCCTTTATCTGTTCCTGTCCTCTGATTCCACCTCCCCTGTCTCTATTCAGATCACTCTTGCTTCCCTTTCTCTCCGCCCCCATCTCTGTTGCTTTTCTGTCGTTTTCTCTGTGTCTCTCTCTCTATCATGAGCTTCCTTACCGGAATTCCAGGCTTCGAGGAGGCTGTGGCTTCAGCCCTTGGTTCTTAGTCATTTGGGAGAAGTTACGAACTGGGGGTCTCAGTGACATCTGAAGTAGTGAGGAGTCAGGGTCTCAGTAATCTTCGTCCTAGGACTGTGGTTTGGCTCTACAGGGAACCTCAGTGAAACCAGCTGCCTTTTCTACATTTTCCCACGTCCCCTCCCCCTTCCAGTTTCCCAGGATAAGACTTGCACCCATGGAGGAGCCCTTACACTTGAGACTGGACCTGAGCTGCTCAGAAGCTGGGGAAGGACAGGCTTCCTTTGTTCCTGAGAGCACTGGCTCTGAGCTGGGCATTTGTTGGTTTGGGGATTATTTCCTGGCTATCACTTTCCGAATGGATTATCTGGAGAAAGGCAGTGAGCTGTTCCTGATCTGATCTGAGGGCTCAGAGTCCTTTGTATTACAGTCTCCTGAAATATCTCACAACGTTAAGAGACAGAAGAACATCTAGGTGAAAGACACACACACACACACACACACACACACACACACACACACACAGAGAGAGAGAGAGAGAGACAGAGAGAGACAGAGAGACAGAGAGAGAGACAGAGAGAGAGGCTATTTTTCAGTTATATGTGTATGTTTTCTCTGTTGAGCCTGAAGTGGCCACCTTGCTGTTTCTTTCCACCTGTCAGAATCTTCTTCAAGGTCTAGAACCAATGCTGCTTCCTCTTCAAGGCTTCCCTGATTTCTCTTTCCCCTTTCTGCCCACCCCTGCTCCTGCAGGAATTCCTCCCTCTGCTGAATCTTAGGACACATGGCTTCTCTCCTCTTATGACCCATTTCCTGCCAATTTCCTACTTCCCACTCTATTTTCTAGTGAGTGACTCATAGCAGGGATTCAACAATAGTTGAATGAGTTTCTTCTTCTCTGTGTGATTGAGGCCTGCCTCAATCAGCCCTGTTCAGTCGCCTGGTCACTGGTGAAGGAGACAGTCTGGTTAGGCTTTTCCTCATCTGTGCCGTCCTACCAATTCCTTATGTTATCAAGCACTTGTCACCTGAGTCTACCCATGTTTTACATTACCACGGGGCCACTCTGTCCTCTACTAGTAAATAAAGGGGGCTCAGTCTCCATCCTACATATGGTGGGAAAGCTAGTATCATACCCCAAGACCTCTGGGAATTTTCCAACATTTTGCATTTCTCCTGCCCTGACTCTCAATATCATTCTCATGCCTAATTGTCATACCAAGCTTGGCTCCCCTAAAGGACTGCTAGTCCAGGAATTGGGCATCATAGCATTTTATTAAAGGTTTGAGAGATTGCAATGCTGAATAGCAAGCAACTAAGTTTGAATGCTAGACATTTCTAATCTTTTTGGAGGGAGTTTCTAATTAAATTTTAAAAGACTTAACATTTTGGAACCATTTCAGACTTACAAAATACTGCAAAAGTACTACAAAATATTTTCATGAAGCTTTCACCTAGATTTCCCAAGTGTTAACATCATACACAGCTATAGTACAATTATAAAAATCAGGTGATTAACTTGATACAGTGTTATTAGTTTTTATTTTTATTTTTTAATTTAGTTTCAGGTGTACAAAACAATGTTATTACATTGTTAGACATTTATACCCCTTATAAAGTGATAACCCCCTCCCTCAATCTACTAACCCTCTGATATATATAGCTGTTACAATCCCATTGACTCTATTCCATATATATAGCTGACATTCAATATTATTCAGCTTCAGCTTTAGGTGTATAGCGCAGTGGTCAGACATCTACACAGGCCATGAAGTGGTCTCCCTAATAAGACAAGTGCCCGTCTGACCACCTACAAAATCTTTACAACATTATCGATTATATCCCCCAAGCTGTATTTCATATCCCTGTGGCTATATTGTAATTACTAATTCATACTTTCTAATCCCTTGTTAGTGTTATTATTTAAACTGTAGACCTTATTCAAGTTTTTCCAGTTGTTCCACTAATGTCTTTGGTGTGGTCCAGGACTCACTCCAGGATCACGTTGCATTTAGTTGTCACATCTCTTTAGTCTCTCTCTCTCTCTCTCTCTCTCTCTCTCTCTCTCTCTCTCTTACTTTTTAAAAAGATTTTTATTAACATATAGCTAACCTACAATATTATATCAGTTTCAGGTATACACCATAGTTATTCAACATTTATATACCTAAAGAAGTGACCACCTGGTAAGTCCAGCAACCGTCTGACACCGTACCATACTATCATAATGTTATTGACTATATTCCGTATGCTGTACATTACATCCCTTGACTTATTTGTTTTATACCTGGAGATTGGAACCTCTTATTCCCCTTCATCTTTTACCCTATTTAAAGTTTTTCAGTTACAGTTGACATTCAATATTATTTTATATTAATTTCAGGTGCACAGCATAGTGGTTAGACATTTGTATAATTTGAGAAGTGATCCCCCTGACTAGTCTAGGACCCACCTGGCACTATACACAGTTATTACCATATTACTGACTAGATTCCCTGTGCTTTACCTTATATCCCTCTGACTATTTTGTAACTACCTGTTTGTACATCTTAATCCCTTCACCTTTTTCACCCTGCCCCCAACCCTTTCCCATCTATCACCTCAACACATCTAGTACCAATATGACACCATACATAGTTATTACAATATTATTGACTATATTCCTTATGCTATACCCTACATCCCCATGATTACTGTGTGACAACTAATTTGTACTTAATCCCTTCTCCTTTTTCACTCACCCCAACTCCCCTCTCATCTGGCAACCATTAATGTATTCTCTGTATCTGTGAGTTTGTTTCTACTTTATTTGTTTAGTTTGTTCTTTAGACTCCACATATCAGCGAAATCACATTGCATCTGTCTTTCTCTGTCTTACCCTCCACTCACCAGAGTACCCTCCAAGTTTATCCCTGCCGCTGCTGATGGCAAGAACCCACTCCCTGCCACGGCCGAGCAATATTCCATTGTGTATATGTACCACCTGCTCTTTATCCACTCATCCATCAATGCACACCAGGCTGCCTCCACATCTTGGCCATTGTAAGCAATGCTACAGTGGACATATGGATGTACACATTCCTTCAAAGTAGTGTTTTGGGTTTCTTCGGATAAATAGCCAGAAGTGGGATTACTGGGTCCTTCTTTGTCTCTTGTTATAGCTTTTGTGTTAAAGTCTATTTTATCTGGTATAGGTATTGCTACTTAGCTTTTTTGTTTGTTTCTATTTTCATGAAATATCTTTTTCGATTCCTTTACCTTCCATCTCTGTGTGTCTTTCAATCTGAAGTGATTCTCTTATAGGCAGCGTATGTAAGGATTTGTTTCCTTATTAAGGAAACAAAGTCGTCCTACGTCTTTTGAGTGGAGCATTTCATCCATTTACATGGAAAGTAATTGTTGATAGATATGTAGCTATTGCCATTTCATTATTCATAAATTTGAACTTTTTTTTTTATCCTAAGGAAGTCCCTCTAAGATTCTTTGTAATGCTGGTTTGATGGTGATGAATTTTAGCTTTCTTGTCTGGGAAGCTCTTTATCTGTCCTTCAATTCTAAAAGATAGCTTTGCTGGGTAGAGTAATCTTGGTGGTAGGTCCTTGGTTTTTGTCACATTAAATATTTTGTGCTGATTCCTCTGGCTTGCAAAGTTTTTGTTGAGAAATCAGCAGACAATATTATGGGAGCTTCCTTAGAAGTTACTAGTTGCCTTTCTCTTGTTGCTTTTAGGATTCTCTGTTTGTCTTTAACCTTTGCTATTCTGATGATAAAGTGTCTTGGTGCAGACTTTGGTTGGGTTCATCTTGTTTGGGACTCACTGCCCTTCCTGGGCTTGTATGTCTATTTCCTTCACCAAGTTAGGAAAGTTTTCAGTCATTATTTTTTCAAATCGGTTCTCAATCCCTTGCTTTCTTCTCCTTCTGGACCCATATTATGTGAATGTTCTTATGCTTGATATTGTCCCAGAGGTCTCTTAAACTGTCCTCATTTTTTGGATTCTTTTTGCTGTTCTGATTGGGTGTTTTCTGCTACCTTGTCTTCCATATCACTGATTCGATCCTCTGCTTCATCTCGTCTGCTGGTGATTCCTTCTAGTGCAGTCTTCATTTCAGTTATTGTGTTCTTCACTTCTGACTCATTCTTTTTTATGGTTTCTATGCCCTTTTTAATGCTTGCTATCTTTCTGTTGAAGTTCTCACTAAGTTATTTGAGCATCCTTATAACCATTATTTTGAATTATGTATTTGGTAGGCTGCTTGCCTATATTTTGTTTAGTTCTTTTTCTGGAGTTTTCTCCTGTCCTTTCATTTGTGATGCATTTTTGTGTGTGTGTGTGTCCTCATTTTGGCTGCTTCTCTGTTTCTATGTATTAGGTAGATCTGCTATGTCTCCCAGTCTACTCTGGGTAGCCTTATGTAGTAGGTGCCTTGTGTGGCCCTGGCACAATCTTCCTAGTTACTTCCCGTGAGTGCTCCAAGAGTGTCCCTTGTGTGGTTTGTATGTGCCCTCCTGTTATAGTTGAGTCTTGATTGCTATGGGCACATCAGTGGGTGGGACTGACCCTCAGGCTGATTGGCTGTGGGGTTTGGCCACATCTATAGCTTATAAGCTGCTGTGCAGGGAGCTTACCCCACTGAGTGGAATTTACCCCAGTGGGCTCTGGTGCCTCTTAAGACGGCCCTTTGGATCTGCAGCTTGTGGTGCTAATTGGGCTGTGCTCTGTTGTGCTGTGAGCTAATCTCTAAGTATATTTGTTCTAGGGTCTCTTGAGAGGGACTCTGGTGCAGGCCCTGGTCACCCACTGCCTGTGACTGGCTAGGGACTACCTGGTAGGAGCTAAAAAGTGATCCATGGTTGTTTGCTGCCTGTGCTAACCCTGGAGGCATGTGGGAGAGGCCACACTGCGAACCGAGGATGTCTGCCATGATTGCTGGGCCTGTGGTAGCTCTTCAAAAAGCCAGGGCACTCTAAAGCCTGCTGCCATTCGCTGGCTCCCTTAAGGTTCAGCCACTGAAAAAGCCTCATGCAGATACGCAAGTGCAGGGTGAGATGGGATTTCAGGGTTGTGGTCAACAGGTTAATGTAGACTCTGGTTTGGTGCCAGTGCTGAGCCTGGAGCTATTCAGCAAAAGCCTGAGAGCACACTGAGGCCAGTTGCCACCTACCTGGGGCCCATGGACTCTGATAGTTTTATAAGAAAGAGTGCAATGTGGGCCAGGCTGGCTGCTCAGGGAGAAAGTGCCTCTGGTGTTGGGTGCGGTCCCAGGGAGACAGCACCAGAGAGGCAGTGGAGCTCACCAGACCAATCAGATTCAGATTTGGCCCGTGGGGGTGGGCTCAACACAGGAAAGATGGCGCCCACCTGCTGACTGCATTTTCCACACGGGGAAAATGGTGACTGTCCTCCAGTCCTTGCTTTGAAGCCACACACCTCAATCTACATCCTCCGCATATGTCTCCAACACCTTCCGAGTTACTGCCCTTCTGCTGGAGCCCAAGGTGAGTACCTGCGAGTGAGAGAGTCTGCACGGGTCATTTAAGTGGATGTCTGGGTTTCCTGTAGCCTTCCGTCCTACCTGGATGTTTGGAATTCCCACTGTTTTTCACAGCCAGATGTTGTGGGGGGGCCTCTCTTTCCAGCACCAGTCCTCTAAGCTGGGGAGACTGGTTTGCGGCTTGGGTCCCTAGCTCCTCCTGGGGGAACCTGCGTGGCCGAGATATCCCTCTCGGTTCTCAACCGCCAGAGGTCTGGGGCTAGCTGGTTTCGCATCTCCAACCCTCCTACCAGTCTGGATATGTCTTCTTCATATCCTTAGTTATAAAATTTCTGTTCAGCTAGACTTCAGATGATGCTCCAGGTTGATGGTTCTTTAGTTCAGTTGTAATTTGAATGTGTTCATGGAAGGAAGGAGGCAGTGTTTACCTACTCCACCATCTTGGATCTTCTCAGTGTCTTTTAATTAGTCTTTTTCTTTGATGAAGAGTGCTGGTGAGCAGTTTTGTAGAATGTTCCTTAATTTAGATTTATTTGATGTTTCCTCATGACTAATTCAGGTTATGTATTTTTGGCAAGAATACCACAGAAATGATATTGTGTCTTTCTCAGTGCTTCCTATCAGGAGGCAGGTGATACTGATAAATCCCATCACTGCTGATGTTAACTTTCATCACTTGGTTCAGGTGGCGTCTCCAGGGTTTCTCTGATGGAAAGTTATCATTTTCCCCTTGGTGCTTAATAAATATCCTCTGGGAGGATACTTTGAGACTATGTGAATATCCTGCTTCTCATTATGTTTTTGCCCACTAATTTTAGCACTCATAAATGACTTTTGACTGAAAATTATTACTATGGTCTTTGCCAAATGATAATTTTCTATTTTAATCATTTCTTCTATTTTTATTAGTTGGGATTCCATTGTAAGAAAGAACTGTCCCTTCTCGTTCATTCATTCATTCACTCATCCACTCATCTTTTATTCATATTACTATTGGCTCATGGACACTTATTTTATTCTATAGATTATAATCCATTACAATTATTTATCTTATTCAAATTGTCTTATATTTGACCATTGTGAGCCTCTACAAGTTACCACTTATGGACTATACATGCCCCATCAGTTTTTGAACATTTCCTTACTTTCTAGTACTACAAGTTGTCCCAGGATCACCCTGTACTTTCCCAGCCCAGCATGGGAATCAGCTATTATTCAAAAAGCCATGCTTTCCTAGAGGACATTATGCCAATTGAAATGATCCAGACAAAGAAAGTCAAATATTGTATGCTCTCACTTACATGTGGAATCTAAAAATGTCAAACTCATAGAACCAGAAAGTAGAACAGTGGTTGCTAGGGGCTGGGAGATTGGGGAAATGAGGAGGTGTTGGTCAAAGAGTACAAACTTTCAGTCATAAAATGAATAAGTTCTGGGGATCTAATATACAGTATGGCACCTATAGTTAAAGGTGAAATTTTCTAAGAGAGTCAATCTTAAGTGTTCCCACCACACTTACACATAAATGGTAACTATGGGAGGTGATGTATATGTTAATTAATTTGATTGTGGTAATCATTTCACAATGTACCAGTATATTATTAAATCATCATGTTGTGCATCTTAAAAAACATAAAACCTTTGATAGAAGAAGGAGAAGGAGGATAAGGGAGAGGGTGGTGAGGAAGGGGAGAACGGGGAGGAGGAGGAGGAGGAGAAGAAGAAGGAGAAGGAGAAGGAGAAGGAGAGGAGACATGGTTCCATTTAATGAAGTATGCTACTTAGAAACCAAAATCTGGTTTCTAGGTGTGCTTATTGATGCTGGGATGACATTTCTTGTAGGCCCTCTCTGCAGACAGAGCTAGGAAACATATGTATGTTGTGAGATAATAAGTGTTTGTTGTTTGGAACTGCTAAGTTTTGGGGTACTTTTTATGCAGTAGCAGATAGCTAATAAGAAGGTTTTAAAACTTTAGATGGAAAGGTCTTTCTAAAATTTTTTGTTCTAATTTCAAATTGTATTGCATTGTGATCAGAGAGTGTTGTTAATAATATTTCTACTTTAAGAAACTTAGTGATGTTTTCTTTGTGACTTAATATGTGCCCAATTTTTGTGAATGTTGTATGTATATGTCCCTGAGAAGAAAACATATTCACTCTCATCAAAGTATAAAGTTTCATACATATATATACACATTATGTATATACATATATGTATATGTATACGTATACGTATATATATGTGTATATGTATATATATACGTATATGTATATATATGTGTGTGTATGTATATATATATGTGTATATATATATATGTGTGTGTGTGTGTGTATGTATATATATATATATATATATATATATATATATATATATATATATATATATATATACATACTGTGTTTCCCTGAAAATAAGACGTAGCTGGAAAATCAGCTCTAATGCATCTTTTGGAGCAAAAATTATATAGCATAATATAATACAATATAATACAGGATCTTATATTATTTTCTCCAAAAGACTCATTAGAGCTGACTGTCTGCCTAGGTTTTATTTTCGGAGAAACAGGATATATATATATATATATATATATATTCATTCTTCCTACCTTAATTAATTCAACACATATGCTGACTGCCTACTATGTACAAGGTTATATACTGAATTCTAGGGATAGAGACAAAAAACTCAGTCCTTGCTCTCGTGGAGCTGACAGGTTTACAGAAATAGATAATGTGGGTTATAGGTATCATTCAGTTACAAAAGGCCCTCTGCCTTTCCTCAAAGAAACACCACAGCATGCAGACCCTCATTCTCTCTCTCTCTCTCTCTGCTGGACCATTCCACATCCTTATCTTAAAGGAGTCTTGCCCCTAGCTCATAAATGGAATGATTCCCCAGAGCTGGCTGCATATCTGAAGGCATCCACACATCTGTTGTCACTGTGCCTGTCACTACATGCAGGTGTAGTGGCCAGCTGAGCTGATCCTCTAAAGCAGGCTTCATGGAGAGCCAGGTTTTCCAACCTCCTGACCTCCAGTCGGACTTCAAACAGAAACTGGTCTGCTTGGTGCCTGTGATAGACCTGATGGTTCTCTCCCTCAAATTGCCTCCATCTCTCACCTATGAATGAAATGGTTATGTGCACTGACCATGTTATTTATTTATTTATTTATATTTATTTTTTTTTAGTTTCAGATGTACAAAACAATGTAATAGTTAGACATTTACACCCCTCACAAAGTGATAACCCCCCTCCTCCAATATACTACTCCTCTGACATCATATAGCGCGGTTACAATTCCAGTGACTTTATTCCCTAGGCTGTACTCCATATTCTGTGACTAGATATATATATTAAATTACAATTGACATTCAATATTATCCAGCTTCGACCATGCTGCTTTTAGAACATCGACCCAATTGTAGTTCCAAGAGTTGATTCTGATTTCTGTTTACTCAGTCAGCTTCCGAATTTCATCCCCCTTGCTACAGTGTTGTGTTCAGTTAGCTCAGCCTTAAGCCAGTCAGTGCAAGGTCTTCGCCCTGGTCAGAACAATTCGCTCAGGGATGGGCATATGACTGAAATTGGGCTATCAAGATGTGAGGAGACGGTCCCAGGGCATTATGGAAAAGGTTTCTTACTGGCCTGAGAGGTCTACTGAAGGCTAACCCTCTTCTTTCCAGACGATGGGATATAGAAGGAACTACTGCAGCCATTTTGCCACCATGAGAAGGAAAGATGACACTAAAGAAGGCAGAGAGGAGAAACAGAAAGTCCTAGGTCCTTGATGGCGTTGTTTGGCCATGGGATCTAAGAAACTCTGAAGTCTGCCTTACCTCAAGAACTTCCAACGCCTGAGTGGTTAAATCCTTATGTTGTTTAGGCCAGTTTGAGTTGGGTTTCTTAACTCACAACAGAAAGCTTCCTGACAGGATCAGTGTTTGTAGAGCTTTTTGCTGACTGGATCGTAGTCCCTGTTCCCTGGGTGACTCTTCTCTGTCCCATCGGGGAGGTGCATGAGGTTCTCCTTTGCTGAGAATGTTCCATGGCTGGCATAGCATCAACCGACACATGCAGGGGCTTTGGATCACATGCACGTGAGTGTTCACTTCCCATCAACGTCCCTCCCAAGCTGTGTGGCCTTGGACAAGTTATCTAACTTCTCTGATTTTAAGTTTTCTTCTCCATAAAATGGGACCAAAAAAAATATCCGTCCCATTCCTTTCAGAACACTTGTAAATGAGATGAGCATATAAAACCTGGCACCCAGTAGGACCACAGCTAATGTTGCGTCCACTTCCCTCTGCAACCATCTCTTCGTCATGGAGCATGGTTCCCCGGGCATCGGACCTGAAAGGAGATGCTGGCCCTCCTGAGGCAGGCTTCTCCGACTTAGAACCCCAATGATTTGCTGAGAGGAAAACAAATCCCCTTTGCCAGAGAAGATGAAGAGCTCAGCCATTTGCTAAAACAAATATTAGCTCAGTGCTGTCCTGGGAGAGCAAGCGGCTCCAAGAATTACTTGTGTTTGTATCTTTCAAGGAGCTGATGAATATGCCACCGAGGACAAACATCTTAAGAGGAGGGTGTGAGGAGGGGCAGCTCCTCTGGGAGCTCTCCACCGGGTCTCCCATTCCTCCTGCAGGTGTCATTTGTCTGGCACCTGGGACATTATCCATCTCTGTCCTCCCTGTGTTTTGGGGCTGATACTCCTACTGCCAGTAGGCCCACCCACACCTAGGGCCTGGCGCTGTCTGCCCTGGACAGACTGACTGGCTGTGCATTCAGACAAATCCTGAGTTTTCGGGGGAAATCGAGCCTCTGCTTATGGGAGCTTATGGCACATGTGCTAACCCGGCATCATCAACATGAGCACCATTGACATCCTGGGCTTTGTAATTCTTTGTTGTGAGGGGCCGTCTTATGTGTTGTAGGATGTTTGGCAGCATCCCTGGTCTCTACCCATTAGGTGCCAATAGCACATTTCCCCAAGTTGTGAAAAACCAAAAATGCCTCCAGACATGGCCAAATGTATCCTGGGGAAAGACATCACCTTTGGTTGAGAATCACTATTCTAGCAAAAGGCGGTGGGGGTGGGTTGGGGGATCTCTGGAGTTAGTTATATCTTGGTTCAAATCCTGGCCCTATTGCCTACCAACTGTGTTGTTTGGCTAGTTAACTTATCCTCTCTGAGCCTCGACTTGCGCACCTGTAAAATGGGAACCACCATAGTACCTGTTTCATAGGATGGTTGTTAGAGAGTGTAGTGAGATTATCTACAGGGAGGTACCTGGCCCCCAGTCTTCTTCATCTATGTTAACCTGCTCCTAGTAGATTGTAAACTCCATGAGGGAAGGATGAGGCCCTATTGCTGAACACGATGTCTTCAGCACCCAGCACAGCGCCTGACCCACACTTGGCACTCAGGAAATAAGTGGTGTTCTTGGGGCTGTTTTTGACTTCACTGGACTTTGACGTTACTGCTACTTCATACTCTTGGCATGTCCCTTTAGGTCCTGGCCTCCCTGGGGGAGGAAATCTCTTCTCCCTCTGGGTTTTATATACTTATCCTAAGTTCACAGTTGCCTCTCTTGCCTTTCCCCACCTGAAGGAAGGCTCTGGAAAGCCTGCTTTTGCCCTGGCCACCATGGAGTCAGAGTGCATGATAGTAGCCCCAAGTGCATCTCTCTCTAAACTCCTATTGCTACTTCCAGGGTGCTCAGATCAGAGCTTGTTGTCAGAGCAGAGAGGATTGACATATGTGGGGTCCAATGAACGATCAAGTCCTTTCCTACTCAAATGACCGGCTCTGCCAACCTTACCAGTTTTCGTTGGATGACTCCTTCTCATGGCTAGTTTAAGAAGGATAACTATGTCCCCAGAATTATTTCTATCAAAGGGAGAAGGGCACTTCACCCCAGTAATATTTGTCTAGACGTGTACTAGATCTTACGGGGACTCTGGAAGATAAGACAGGCTTCTCCTTGAAGGACTGACAATTAAGTAGGGGAGTCAAGAGTAATAAGCTGACAATTAAAGAATGTGTAAGCACTAAGTTGATGACAAGAGGTTGTAAATGGAGGTGGAGAAGCCATTCCGAGGCCCAGTTCTGTCTTTCTAATCCCCACTTCTCCACTTGCTTCACCTCGATCACCCACATCTAGGTATAAGCGTCATCCTCTCTGACCTAAAATATTCCAATTGGCTCCAACTTGTCTCCCTGCTTCCAACTTCCTTAAATCTGCCTCCACAGAGCTTCCAGGGTGATTTTTCTAAAATGCTAAGATGATTATATCACAGCATGCTTAGAATCTGTTTAAGTTTTATCATGGTGTTATCTGTAATCATGGAACATTGGAAACAATTGGGGAATGGTGACATAAATGCTGGTACAAATGAGGGAATATTTCATAGCCATTAAAATTCCTATTTTTAAAGACTAGAGATACAGAAAAATACGCATAATATTATGAGAAAAAAATCTGGATTTAACCATGGCACAATTTATATTTAGTAACTATACATTTGTATAATTGCATGGACTTGCAAAATTGGAATTATATATCTGGGGAAAAGTAATAATGGCTATTTCTAGTTGGTAAGCGACAGAAGATTTTTTTATTTCTTCTAGATATAAACTTTATGAGGTGATGCCTATCTTGTTTATTATTAATTTCCAAGGCCTAGCAGAGTACCTGGCATACATTAGCCACTTAAAATGTTTTGTTGAGTGGACTTGAGTATGGTTTTCATAATTTCCAAATTTAGTCCATAAACATTTTCTTTGGTTGTATTTCCCTAGAATCAGACGCTGAGACAAAGATGTGAGTGCAAATAGTTTATCTGAGAGGTGGTCTCAGGTGGGGGTGGGGAGTGAGACATGGCAGGAAGGGCGGCAAACTAAATGTGTTCTCCAGTAGGTTAGCACTGTGGTCAATGGTGGCTCGGTTTTGCTGGGCGGCTCTTGGAGACTGTAGAACATGTATGTAAAGTTATGTATCAGGTGCAAGGAAGCTGTGGATTTTATCCTCCCATTTCCATCCTTCACCCTGAGGGCAGCACCTGGGAAAGCTGAGCCCTCCAGGGCGCGTAGCAGGCACACTCATCAAATACTGGAAGGGCAAGTACCTATGGGATGTTGGCAGGGTGTGACAGGTTTTACAAACAAGGTGATTTAGAACTAATAAGGAAAATGTTCAGCTTTGTCCCGGCGGAACTTGCACATGGGTCATCGTGTCTGCAGGCGATTGGGTTGCAATCCTTTCCCCATCTCACCAGTAAATACTTTTTGGTAACAAAAAAAAAAAAAAAAAAAAAAAAAAAAAAAGAAAATGTTCTAAAAAGATTAACACATAATTATTGATGACCTTGGGTAAGTTACTGAAACTCTCTGAGCCTTAGTGAATTCATGTCCAAAGTGGGGACAGTAAAACCTGCCCAGCCTTGCTCGTAGGCCTCAGTGGAAGGTGTGTGTGTGTGTGTGTGTGTGTGTGTGTGTGTATGTGTGTGTTGCACTGAATATCTGTGTCCCCCTCAAATTCATATGTTGAAGCCCTAACCCCCAATGTGACTGCATTTGGAGATAGAGCCTGTTAAGAGGTGACAAGGGTTCCATGAGGTCAAAAGGGGGGACCCGAATCCAATAGGGCTGGTGCCCTTGTAAGGAAAGCTCTTTCTCTCCACCATGTGAGGATACAGCAAGAGGACCTAGTGAGAAGGTGGCTGTTTGCAAGCCAGGAGGAGAGCTCTCACTAGGAACCAAATTGGCTGACACCTTGATCTTGGATTTCCCAGCTTCCAGAACTGTGAGAAATACATTCTGTTGAAGCCACCTGGTCAATGGCGTTTTGTTATGGCAGCCTGAGCAGACTAAGACTGGCTAGTAAGCTTCCAATATATTCGTATTGTAACTGTTGTTAAAATAACAATTGTTATTATTTTCTCTTTTTATTAGGGAGAGACTACCTCCCTAACAAATTATTACAGAACTGGCATCTAAGATCAATTATATTTTCAAATGAAAATCAAGCTGGAAAGAACCCTGACTACCCCCTGGGTCCAGATGTAAGACCTGCCTCCAAGCCTAACTGGCTATTTACAGACCTTCAATGATCTAAATTCTGATTTTTGCCTCTCTATTCTCCCTCCCCAAGTTAGAACATTCTGCTTGGCTTGTCTCTCTGTCTCCTGATTTACAGCTTGAAGTTGAGAGGATCAGGATGGCCCTGGTTTCCGGGACAAGATAAGCCAATGTTCTCAGGAATCCATCCTGATTTGCCTGGGACTCTCCCACTTTTAGCACTGAAAGCTGTATGTCCTGGGAACCCTTTAGTCCCAGGTAAACCAGGAGGGTTGACCAACCTACTGGAAGGGCAGGATGTATGTGGTGCCCGCTCACTTCTAGACTGGCCACCCCAGGGTAGGACTCAATAGAAACTGTGTGTTGACAGGGCTGAGCAAAGCATCAGTTTCTTCCCTAATATCTATCTGGTTGGAATCCTCAGGGCCTTATTCCTGGAAAGAATCCCTGGAGCCATCCTGGGAAGACCACTGTGGAGGTGACATGGGAAGAGCCCATCATTTAAGTCAACTGAACCATCAATGTGATCAGATAGCTGCTCTGCTAATCTGATTAGTGCTTTGGGGAGAGTATTGGGAGGCAAGAGCCCTGCTGGGAGCCTGTGCTCAGGACTATGGAGCCAGGGGATGGGGGCATTCCCCACTGTGAGCAACACAAGCTGCCTCCTGTCATTCGCTGCTGATGACTCCAAGGAGGGTCACAACATGCCTGGGAGATGCCATTGCTCTCATGTGGTTCGAGCCTATGACTCTAAGTCCCTTAGGAAGTCCTCTTATACAGTCAATGGCTGTGAGGTCAATCTCAGACTTCTACAGCATATCTGGAATCAGAAAAAGAAGATGCACCAAGAGATGAGAAACCCCCAGGAGATCTTCCGGGGAGCACAAGAAGGGAGGTACAGGAAATAAGATGGGAGACACAGATGGAGACTCACCTAGGCACAGGACCACTCTGTCCTGATCCTGGACATAGCCTCACCTTTCACTGACCTCTAACCTTGACCACACCCCAACTATCAGTTGAGCTCTGATTCTTATCAAATACTGAGACTCTGACTACATACTGACCCTTGATCCCTGACTCCTAGGCAGCCAACAGGAGACCTGTCTGAGCCTCTTGTCCGTGAATCTCTCTTCGTGTAAGAGTAGATAGTGCAGCTCCGTGTTTATGCACAGCTCGACTGCTTTCTCCTAGCGTCCGTCAATGCCCCAATTACCAGCAAATTGCAAGCACTCGAAGCGACTCGCTCTGCATATTAATTCAGCCAAGCGCGTGTTCATCAGGTAGCCCGGGCCCCCTGAGTGCCCACTGCTGTTATTTGCTCTGCAGAACCAGGTAATTTTCTGGCTGGACCATGGTGGGAAGTTGAAAGGCAGTGTCAGCTTCTCCTGCTCTTAATTAGGGCTGGGCTTTCTCTGGGAAATCGCTGATCATTATCAATGAACTTGTAATTTTATGTCCCAGAATTAGAGAACTGATGATTAAAGAGAAAACTGAGGGGCTGCAGTGCAGGCCCAGCCTCCATAGATCTGGGCTTTCTTTTAATCTCCATAATTTATTCCACTGTGACCTTTTTCTATAGCTTTGCTGAGATTTTCTGAATTGCAACATCCCCTTCTCTTTGGGAAGGGGAGAGCCGGTTTCCCTTGACTGTCAGCAGTGGCCAGCCCTCTGGGCTGGTGGGTAGTGAGCTGGTGGCTTGTTTGGGGCCTAAGACTTTGTTTGAAGAGGACGCCAAGGGGCTGGCCTGGGAGCTGTCTTCTCTCTGCCTCAGCCCCTCTTGGTCTGAAGTGAGCCTAGGGCTGCATCTGAATCCACTTCTGGGGTGCTTGTTCCCAGGGCAGACAGAGTTCATGGGGCTCCATTAGAACCATACCAGGATGGCAGAGGCCTCAGCCCTACCTGCCTTCCAATGCTTGTTCCAGACCTTGAAGCCATACCCATCTGTGGGGCAGAGATGGTTGTTTTACCTGCACCCACGCCCCTTTCTTCTGCCACAGCTTCTTATCCTGGCTCTCAGTTTGGTTGTTAGGGCAACACCTTCCACTTTCAGGGACAGCCTTGGGGCTCAGCCCCTCCCAATCACCCTCTGCATATCACTATGACCACAGTGAGTGGCTCAGGAATGGGCAGGTGATACAAGTAGGTTTGATGAGACTCAATCCTGTTGGAAAAGTGGAAATCCTCTTTTTGCTGCAATTACTAAGCTGGGGGAAGAGAAAAGGTATATCTGCCAGAGTGTCCTGTTTGATGACTGGATTTAAAAACCATGGAAGAGGTGACATTCATAGGTGGGTACTGAATGCTTATCATGTACTTAGTTTGAAGAGAACATGGGAGACAGATAAGGGGTTCAAATATCCTAGAGAAGAAAGAAGGGATATAGTTCATACAGGAAATCATAGAAGAAATATTGGTAAATCTTTAATTGATACATCTCTAAATTAGTAGACTGACTAGATCGTCCAGGGAGCTTTCTAGATGGAGACTGCTGACTTGTTCAAGCCTGAGGCAGGGTTGCCACCACCCACGTAGCTCTTGGCCCCAATCCTTCCTTGCACAGTGGGGTCATCGTGGCCCTACAAGTAGGTGTGGTGCCCATGCCCTCTCAGCCCTGCTCTCCTGTGCTCCCTTCTAGTAACTAGAGTCCTACCTCGTCTCTCTGCTCAAATCTGTCGCCAGGAAGTGGCATGATGCAGGAGTCAGAGCAGTGAGATTGGAGTTGGGAGACTTGAATCTTCTTCTGGTTGGGTCACTAATAACTAAATGACTTTGGGCAAGTCACATAACCTATACAAGCTTCCATTTCCTGGAACGGTTTCAGTGAGCATCCAGTGACCATGGAAACAAGTATAAAGGTTTTCAAGGACTTGTGGTCTGGTGGCCTAAATCTTCTGAGCTCAAGTCCTTCCCACCCCACCACAGCGAGGCTCTCATACTTGTCACTTTGTCTCCTTCTCAAACACTCTGGCAAGCTACTGTGAACTCTGAACCCAACTTGGAGTGTATTTAGGAACTTGGGGAATTGCCCCTTTCTCCTGATCGTCACATCACTTCAGGAAGGACATTTCCCTTTGGTTAATGAGGTTAATAACAGATCTCGTTCAGCAAGGACCTACCTGGGTCCTCTCTAATTTTTGACTTATTGAGTCTTGAGCAAACTGAGGCTGAGACCCTGGCACAGGTTTCTGTCGGTCTTGCCTCTAGTGTAAGAAGAAGCCTTCCAGGCAAAACATCTGAGTGGCTTCTGAACCAGAGATGGTCCCTGCTACCATAATGTTGCTAACCAGAGGAAAAAACTCAGAGTTGTCTGCAGCTTAAGCTGGAGGGAGCTCCACGTCTTGGACCTCTTAGCCAAGTCCCTGCTTCTATCTTGTCCTGAAGTCTCACAGCTTCTCCGCTAGGGCTCAGGCCTCACCCCACTTGCAGGCGCTGCCCCTCTGAGGGCTCCAGGGCCAATCCTGGGCCCAGCCATAGGAGTTTTAGCTTCCATCCCCTGTTCTGGGACAGGGTCGGGACGCTCTTTGTAGTCCAGTTCTGACTTTGTGTGTCACTTCCCATCAGGATCCTCCACTGGGTTATATCCTGTGGCTGTGGTCCTATCTTCGGAGTCCAAAATCTGATTCTACTTCCCCTATAACTCTAGTCCTCTTACGTTTCATCTGATGTCAAATTTCTTGTGTGTTTTAGCTCCTCTGGGAGCCTGGGTGCTCTTTGTTCCATGGTCCTCGCCTATTTGTGCTTTGATCTTCCAACACAGTCTCCTGCTGAGTTAAGCACTGTTCCCAGAGAGAATGGGCACTTGGTAAATAGTAATTGGGTGGACGGGTGGGAAATGACGTGGTGGAAGCATGGCTGAATGGCCGGGTGCATCTATGGAGTGATGATGGAGGTACAAACTGATGGGCGTGTACGCTGGTGAGTGGATACATAGATGGGCTCATTTTGGTAATGATGAGCTTGACGTACGGCCCCAGGATCCCCTCTCTGTCACACTCCAATGCCTTGCCAGCGTATCCCAGGCCCCTGCCCACCTCTCTATACCTCTGCCTGGTGCCCCCATTCAGTTGTCTGGGGCATGTTGGCATATTTGGCCATCCCTGTAACAGGCACCTCCAGTAGTGCCACTCATGGTCAAAGCATGGGTTAGGGCCGTGCATGGATCAATGTCTTCTAATGTTGAAAGAGTCAGCCCAGGCCCACCTTCCACTCTCTATTTACTCTCCAGATGGGCAGGCTCCCTGCCTCTGACAACTTGCTTTGCTTTTTCCTTTATGAAAAAATCGTTATAGCCCAAATGTGGCTGATGGAGTTTTTGAAAGTTAATATCAAGGCAGCAAAGGAAAGGAGCCAGCTGAGATGGAGACACTGCCTTTGACTAAGGCAGGTGTTATCAAAACAAATCTTTACAGTGCAGAACCTGGAAGCTAGTACCAGAGGGAACAGAAATCTCTGAGACAGACACTTCTGGGCTGAGCTTCTAACGCTGCTGGGACGTGCACCCCAGCTCCTATTCCTCCTGGCTCTACCCAGAGAAGTCAGGCTGCTGACACAAAGGGTCTGCGACCTCAGGTCTCTGATCTTCTCTCTCTGGGAACCTAGAACCAGGGCTTTGGGGAGAAACAGTGCACAGCCTGCAAGAATTCCCTGAAAAAGGATGCTCAGGGATCTTGAATTGCCAAGGCTTCTGAGGGGTTTTTCTGGGGCCAAACCTACATTCCTGTGGAACAGTCAGTGCCCATCTTTCAAATGTGCCTATTACCCACCCACCTCTTAGACTCTCCCTGAAAACAATCCTATCTGACAGTAGCCTCTTGAGGAGTCTTTGTGCCTCGACTGTATTCCTCCTGGCTCTTCCTGTTTGCAAGCCCCAGGAAACAATCCTAAAACACCTACATGAGATGATGTCACTCCTCTGGCTGAATGTTCTGAGGTTGAGCTGAGGCCCACCAACAAGGCAGAGGCAGCACGCTTTAATGCCTTTGGCCATTTGGCCCCGCTCACCCCAGCTCTCACCTATAGGCTATACCTCAGCTGTGGTTTCTCTTATTTTTATTTGATCTTATTATTTTTATTTTATTTTATTGGGGTACAAATTGCATAACATAAAATTAACCACTAACAAGTTTTAAAATGTACAATTCAGTGGCATCTAGTACATTTATAATGTGTAGCCATCACCACTATCGGGTTCCAAAATATTTTCATCACCCCAAAAGGAAACCCTAACCCACTAACAGATACTCCCCATCCCTCCCACCCCCCAGCCTCTGGCAACCACAGTCTGCTTTGTTTCTCTCTGGATTTTCTTATTTCAAATATTTTATATATAAATGGAATCATCTGCTATGTGACCTTTTGTGTCTGGCTTCTTTCACGTAGCACAATGTTTTTGAGCATAGCGTGTATCAATACTTCCTTCCTTTTTGTGGTTGAATAATATTCCATCACATGTGCATACCACATTTTGTTTGTTCATTCATTCCTTGACGAACCCTTGGGTCCATCTTTTAGCTGTTGTGAGTAGTTTTGCTGTGAACATCTGTATGCAGGATTTGTTTGAGCCCTTGTTTTCAGTTCTTTGGGGTATATGCCTGGGAGTGGAATTTCTGGGTCATATGGTAGTTCTCTGTTTTGAGGAACCACCTTTGCTGTGGTTTCTTGGTGTTCTTTAGACCCACTATGCCTTTGATTTCTCTGTGCCTTCACACGTGCCATTCCTCCTACATATTATGTTTGTCCTCCCTTCTTCCCTTGGGTGTTCTTTGCACATACTGTGTTTCCCTGAAAATAAGACCAAGTCTTATATTAATTTTTGTTCCAAATGACACATTAGGGCTTATGTTCAGGGGATGTCATCCTGAAAAATCATGCCAGGGCTTATTTTCCAGTTAGGTATTATTTTTGGGGAAACACGGTTGTTATCACGTCTGGAGCAAGCTCACTTCACTAATGTCCAGGCAGGTGCTTGTGAGAATTTTCCACAGAGAATGAGTGAAGGGGAGTCCCTGTGTGGGGCATGGGATTGAGATCTCTGGAGACTTCAACGTGGAGGTACTGGGAGCTGTGGCTGGGCTATTGGGGGCCCAGCCCAAATGGCCTTCCTTGGCCCCTGGGCAGCACTAATATTTATTTTCCTTCCTCTCGGTACACAGTGGCTGGCTGCCGGCTCCACGCTGGCCTTGTCATGCTTCATTAGGATTGCTTTTGTTGCTACGTGCTGAGGTTTTCACTGTTGCTAGGTTGTCTTTTGTTTCATATATATCTCACCATATTTTTCCCTGGCAAATAATCAGCACCCAATTAATCCTGAATTTCTCATTGTTTGCTCCAGCTGTCGAGCTCCTTGCATGAGCAAAGAGTGATTGTTCAATGTTTTCCCTGTAATGAACTGTGAGAGTCTTCTGGGTCATTCCTGGTTTTTGAGGAGAAGAGCGGGTGAGAGAGACAGAGACAGACAGACACAGAGACACCCAGAGAGATTGAGAGACAGAGATAAAGAGAAAAAGAAAGAGGGAAACAGAGAGACACAGAGGGAAGAGGATAGATATAGAGAGACACAGAGAAAGAGGCAGAGGCACAAACAGAGACAAAAAGATTTGTAAACAGACACACGTGTACTTCAACGTCATAGTCACAGGTGGACATATAGACATGCAGAGAGAAACACACAAAGACACACACACACACACACACACACACACACACACACACACACAGAGTCACCCAACACATACAGACCCACACAGAAAACACACCAAGATAGAGAAAGAGAGAAAGAGAGAAAGAGAGAGGGAGAGAATACAGAGACAGTGATAGGGAGACAAGAAACACACAGTGAATAATTCTGTGTAGCTCCCCGAGCACAACAATGACAAGAAGTGACATTACCAAGCACCCACCATTGCCTGATGCAGTGACAGGAGCAACTCAGGTATCGCCTCCTTTGACACTTACAAAGTCCCTGGGACGTATCCACTCTCCAGGCCAGGCAACTGGTGGATAGCATGTGTGTGGCCACATAGCGAGCCAAAGGCAGGATGAAGTTTTGAACCTGGGTTTCTTTGCCTTCAAAGCCCAAGTTCTTAACCCTTATACTCTAATGATCCCCAGAACATCTGCACTTGGATTCTTCTACTTAACAGCTGTGCAGCCACAGGCAAGCCCCTTTGCCTCCGTAGGCCAGCCCCCTGCGGGCTGCAAGGTGGCTGACTGGATTCCAGGGCCCTGCATGTGGTCGCCGGCTCTCAGAGTCCCAACCCAGGCTCCGCCTGATGGGGTTACTCAGATTCTGCTTCTGGGAATTTCCCAGCCTCCTACCTTCTGGTGGGCTGGTTCCTCCATATTGTTAGGAAACCCACTGGCACCCTCTCCCCTATTCTTCTTTTTTAAGGCTTTCATTATTATGTCAAGTTGCAGGTGGCCTTGAACAGAGAAAGAAGCAAGGGGTTCATTCCTGGAAAGCAGGAGTGTGTTGGCTTTGGGAAGAAGAGGGCAGTTTGGAGCCAATCTATGTAGGAGGCTGAGACAGCTCCACAGGTTAAAGTACAAGAACAGGGGCATCTTGGAGCCCACATTTGGTAGGACGCCCTGTCTGCTCCCAGGGCACAGTGGGTGTCAAAGAGGAGAGACGAACTCCTTTCGGCTTCTGTATCGTGGGCCCAGGTGGGTGTGGATTTACTTCCACCACCCAGAAATGGGTGTTTGGCTTTTCACTATCTAACGTACAATGTATTTTACTTAATTATCTGATTTGTCTGTCTCCCTTTTTAGAATATAAGCTCCATGAGAGCATGGATTCTGCCTGTTCTTTTTTAACTGCTGAATCATCTACTGGGTCTGTATATAATAACTACTTCATAAACGTTTGTTGAGTGAATGAATGTAAGCTATAGTGGTTCTCAGACCCTCAGAATTACCAGCATTTACTCTCCTCTGCCGGAGGCTGGGTAGGGGCATCTGTGGAAGCTGAAGGACCCTCACGATCTCGTTCAGAAAAACACTACAGAAGCTGCAGTGAGCTTTTGAGCCGCAGCATTCGATTTGTGTTTTAGAAAGATGGCTCTGGGGGCTGCATGGAGGGCAGATTGGGCGACAGAGCTCTGAGAAGGAGAGCATGGTGTCATTCGACATCTGGAGGCTTCAGGACCTACAAAATTGCTGTCAAAATGGGAAAATGCTGCAAACTTCAACCAAACTGTTAAGTTCACCCACATTTTTTTTTTCTTTTTTTTCAGTTAAAGATCTTGCTTGCTTGACCGGTTTTTCCAAACTCCCAGAGCTCTCAGGAAAGTCAGTCAATACGGCAATATTGTCATTTGGGGAACAGTAAGCCTTTGAAAAATGCCTTTTGCGTTTTGGATTTATGGAAACCGTTTGAACTGTGATGAGTCTTGAAGAGCACGTTGAAACATAGTGTTTTGATTTTCTCAATAATTTCCTGAGGATCATTAGAAATGGGAATTCAAGAGCTGGGGTGGATTTTTTCCCATAGGCAGCATGCTTGTCAAGAAGCATGATTTATCTGAGCACTTCAATGAGGACTCACGGAACAGGCAAATACGTCCGTCCACTCAGCAGTTTTGAGGCAGCTAGTTCCTGAGGCTATGGGTCTGCCCATATCCAAATGTAAAAAAGTCTGGGCAAGAGCATGTCTCACGGTCGGACACAGTGTAGCTCAGCTTGCCCCTGGGTGGGTCATGAATCTTTCACAGCTGGAGCGAGCCACTGCCACAACCACCGTCTACCTCCCACCATTGCACAGAGCCAAATTAGACCAGGTGACCTTTAAGCATCCACCAATCCTTTCATATTTGGGGATCTGGGGTTCAACTGCCAACTCATTATTTTAGTTCAGACCTTTCTAGTCAGTGACCCAGATGGCTCTGGGAACGTGGAAGCTGGTACACTTGGCCAATGTCAGACCTGGGATTATGCAGGCTAGGCTGGAATAGGAGAGAGTGGAAAGAGAACCAACGCGCTAGTCCCTTTTATTTCTTCTCCAAGGAAGGCTGGGAAGGGCATCTCCAAGGGCATGATGGAATCTATTATTTTGGTGCAAGATGCTAATGAGAAAGTAGTGGGTACCTGAGGCCCTGGCTGGGGTCTTGGGCAGTGTCATCCCTAGGAAGCTGGTTTGGCATTTCATTTGCTTCAGGAAGGAGACCTAGCTTCTCACTAGCCTCTCCAGCAGGGTCCTCACACATGCAATAAGTTCACGTTCTGAGACCCTATGCACGCTGTTCCTCCCCATCAACTGCACCTGGCCTGCACCTACTTGCATTTTAAGATTCAGCACAGGGCATCCTCCTCCATGCTTCCCAAGACCTGTCCCAGGAGAGGTAGTGGCTCTGCCCACCCTTTCTCTGTACAGCCCATATCACACTGTAATTTTACACGTGTCTGCCTTCCCAAGAAGACTTGAGGGTGTGGGAAAGATCTCATTTATTCTGTAGCTTTAGAACCAGCATAGGCCAGGCCCATAGTGAATGGTTATTGCATTATATTGACTTGGAATCCACAGACCTGAGTTTGACTCTTTCCTTTACTGTTTGTTACTTCAGTGACCTTGGATGAGTCACCTGGCAAACCTTCTGGCATGTTTTGTCACCTCTGTACCTGACCTGGCAAAGGCTGAATCGGCGGTGTGTTGGAATGGGCTCCTTAAATTGAAAAACACCACATACATAATACCACGTGCCAGATACAGCTCTAAAAGCACTTCCCACATATTAAGACTAAATTTTTCCAACAACCCTCTGAGCTAGATACTACTGTTATCATCTTCCCATCATACACATGAGGTAACTGAGGCTCAGATATTAAGTCCCCTGCCTGAGATCACACAGCTAGAAAATGGCATCCCTGGGATTTGAAACCACATAATGTGGCTCCAGAGTTCATGTACTTAACTATAATTAAGCCTCTCAGATAATGTTGCTATTTATTGAGCACCCACTGTTTGTCAGCACTTTATTTCAATTAATCCTCGCAGAAACCCACTCAGGTATTATTTCTCTCATATGAGAGATGAGGAAATTCAGACTCAGAGAGGTTAAGTAACTTGTCTAAGGTCACACAGCTAGTTATGTGGCAAAGATGGGATTCTAGTTGACACGATTTTCCTATTGCGCCTTCCTCCCCCACTCCTTAAATTTTACTGCAGGAGACATTGAAGCCCAGAGAGCAGAAATGTTTTTCTAAAGCTATGTGACAGAAGAGTGGTAGAGCTGGGATGTAAACCCAGCTTCAATTATCTATTGCTTTATAACAAATATCTGTGGCCAAACCTTAGCGACTTAAAACTACCATGACTATTTATTTCTCATGATTTGGTGGATTGATTGGCTGGCCGTCCCTCTGCTGGTTTGCTGGGCTAACGCATGCAGCTGCGTTCCCTGGATGGTCGGTAGTGCTGGATGTCCAAGCTGGCCTCACTCACAAGTCAGGCCGGGGCTTCTCGGTTCCCCTCACCCTCCCATAGGCAAGATTAGCTCTCTTACATGGCAGCCTCAGGGCAGAAACGAGGTGAAAGGAGAAATGCAGGGCATCTTAAGTTCTGGCCAGAATTGGCACATGCATCCGTTGCTCCGAGTTCTATTGGTCAAACCTAGTCACAGACTAGCCTGGATGCAAGGGGAGGAAACATAGACACTGCCTCCTGAAGAGGAAACTGCAAAGTCACAGTGTGAAAGAGCACAGAGAGGTTGGGGCAGCCTTAGAAACAACCTTCCTGGTGCTCTCTGATGCCCAGCCCAGTGCCCTCTGTGCAGTTGGAGTTTTCCTTTCCTCTCCAGCCCATGTCTCGTGGCAGTCACTGAGTTAGATGACCTGGTTTCGTGCAGCATGGTTTTTTTCTTGAGAAGTCAGCGAGTGCTGGGCTCAGAAAAACCTCAGCCTCCTACAATTTGTGTTTCCTTTTCTGACCCCTTGGAAATGTGATGGCCAAATTTGACCTTGGGTGTCCCGGTGGATTTGAGGCATCTCGGTGTCTGCCCTCTGCACAGCTGGCCTGGAAAGGCCTTATGGCTCTAATATCACACTCTGGGATGACCCAGCTTCACCCCATGGGCCTCTGACCCACTTTCTGGTCCTTGCCACCTGGCCCTACACAGAAGGTGCTTTCTCAGCAAGTGAAGTACCCTGGCAAACCTCCAAGGGCCAAAATGACAGAATATTCCCAGCTAAGTGGGAAAAACCTGGAAGAACCAGATGGGGTTAAGTGTCCAGGGTAATTAAGAAAAATGTGCAAATCTTGGTTTATTGTGTTGTTAAGGCTGAGAGAGACTCTGGCCCCAGAGGGATGGCCAGCAGCAGAGCATGCACCTTGGACTGAGTCCAAATGAGCAAAACTGCACCAAGTGCTTACCTTAGGCCGTTTAGGCCACCCACAAACAGGTGCAAAGGTGTGCAACAAATGAGAAAGACCATGTTTTAGGAAGGGTTTGTACCATGGGAGGGGGCGTGCTATTTTGGGGGGTGGAGAGTGAGGAGATAATATAACCCATTAACCATGACACACAACAAAATGGGGGAAGCAATTCTACTTCTGGGCCTAAAAGAATTGGAAGCAGGGTCTCTAAGAGATATTTACATAGTCACTTTCATAGCAGCATTATTCATAATGGCCAGAAGGTGGAAGAAACCAAAGGAGGAATGGGCAAGTCAAATGTGGTATATACATACACACAATGGAATATTATTGAGCCCTAAAAAAGAGAAACTCGGATACATGCTACACATGGATGACCCTTGAGGACCTTATGCTAAGTGAAATCAGCCAGTCGCAAAAGGACAAATACTATAGATTCCACTTGTATGAGGTACCTCGAATAGTGAAATTCATAGAGACAGAAAGTAGAATGGTGGTTGTCAGGGGCTGAAGGATGGGGAGTCGGGAGTTAGTGTTTAATGGGGAAAGAGAGACAGCTACCGAAGTGTTCTGAGCAGGGGCGACATGGTCAGAAACGGATTTTAACAAGAAGTTTCTGGCCTTATGGTGGCTGATGAACAGCTGATCAATGGGAAGGAGAGTGTCCAGAGGCAGAGAGACTGATTCTGAGATTGTTCTTTTGACAGTAAAACATGATGCTTGAACAGGGCAGAGGCACCAGGAAAGGGAAGCGGAGAGTGTGTTAATCACACACATATACTATGTACTTCAGTTCTCCAAAACCACACTTGGAGTTAGAAATTATCATTGCCATTTTCTAGATAAGAACATGAAAGTGACTTGGCCAAAGTCATGGGACCAGCTTCACAGCCAGGATCTGTACGTGAGCTTATTTGTCTCCAGAGCTCCTGCCATTTCCTCTACACCATACTGTGATAGCTCTCACGTGGTGGAGTCCGACTGGATCCAGATATGAGGATAAAGAAAAGGTGGAGGAGTTTTGGAGGGTTAAGCCCTGGTGGTGGGTCCTTACTCTGAGAGAGAGAAGTCTGGACAGAGCAGGTTTGGACCCAGCAGGGTGTCCCCGTGGCAGCACGAAGCCAGCAGTGGACTTTGGGTCCTGGAGCCTGGAGATCATGTGTGGGTGTGAGAGTCTTCAGGGTACACCTGATCTCTGAAACAAAAGGAGTGAAGAGATGAGGAAGGGAAGAGAGAGTGGAGAGGGAGGGAAGGAAGAGGAAAGCCAGCAGCGGAGAGAAGAGGTGAAGAGAAAGGCTGCGAGCATCTTGTGGAGACCAGCACCCACCACCCACGGTCAAAGGGAGGAGGAAGGAGATGTGTGGAAGAGACGAGACTGAGGGTGGAAGCAAGTGAAGTGCAGGTGTGTGAGATGGAGGAGAGGCAGGGAGAAGGCAACAGGGAAGTCAGGCCAGGAAACGGGGAGAGGAGGAGATGATTGCAGTCAAATGCTGCAGTGAGCGGAGGAGGATAAGGCAGAGCGGTCGCCTCCAGATTGACTGTGGGCGGCTGGGCGGTGGGTGACCTTGCAGAGCTGCTAAGGAAGGTGGGTTGCGACACTGTGCAGATGCCTGGGGTGGGGACTGCACCGGACCTTCCCCAGAGAGTCTTCCATGAGCCCTTAGACCAGGACTCTATAGACAACGTCTTTCTGTGCAAGTTATTTTTGCTGTTAACGCACGTGGTCGTGCCTGGTAATTATAGGGTGAAAGGAATTAAGAAAGACATAATTTCTCCCCCCATCAAAGCCTGACTGTTTTACATCTCCACCTCACACTGGCAGCCAGGCTTTCTGCCTTCACAGGTGCCACTTTGATTTCAGTCACGTAGGAAAGGAATTTGAAACACTTTCAAAGTGATTAAAGACAGGAAGCTGTTGGAAATTTGGGCTAAATGCAATAATCACATTAACTGTTTATGGCCAGGGGGCTTTCAGGTGGGAGGTCCCCGTGTGAGCAGGGAGGCAGGGCTGGAGCTGCTCAGAGCAGTGGTGGCAGAGGTGGTGACGGCATTGCAGGTACGGATGGGGGTGGGCCCAGATAATCATAACGTTAATAATAATAGTTATTATTATTATTACAGCGACTGTTTATTAAGCATTCAGTGTTCTCCCCTTTAACCTTCACTAAAGCCCCATCACATGGGAGTTAGGATCCTCATACCAACGAAACCGAGGTCCAGAGAAGTTCAATCTCTTGTTCAAGATACAGACCTGGGAAGTGGCAGAGTTTGGATGTGGAGTCCGTCCTGTCTGATTATATAAGTCATTCAGCTGCTCTATGGCGTCCCGAGATGTCCCTTTTTCATGTTTAGTGCAATAAATCTGGACTAAGCAGATGGGACCCTGGCTAATTATTCCCCCAATGCTCCTGGACATGAGGGAATTCATGAAGCTCACCCCCTCTCTGGGAAACACAGGCTCAGGGAGGGAGATACAGAGGCTAAACGTGCCATCCGGAGGAAAGATGGAGAGAGTTCATGGAATGAGGGTCCAGGTGACCAGGTCCACGAGCGGAGTCCAGGAAAGTTGATGTGGTGTGGCTCCATCTTCCTCTCTGATGGGATCCCATTGTGGCTCTGGTGATGGCTTCTCCACCCTAAGCAATGCTGAGCTCTGGGTGTGGGTCCTAGGAGCCCTTCCACTACCTTGTGTCCTCCCCATACTGGAAACACATCCACACATCTGTCTCCTTCATTGACATGTCCAAGCACCGCCGTTCTTTGGAAAGAGCAGGAGTCTTGGATGTCTTCATAAAGCAACTTCAGTTTTCCTTTTTCAAACCCACTCAGTGGGCTTGTTTCCCCTGCTACCGACGAGATTCAGGAGGCCCCACATTTCTCTGCTTACCCTTGGATCCCCAAAAGTCCTATGCTCACCTTTACCCTCAAGATAGTCTCAGTTCAAGAATTAGAATGTCCAGGCTGGGGATATACCCAAAGCTCCAAGCTGAATTTAAACATCACAATCAGAAAAGGGAGTTCAGAGAGGTTTTTCTCTCTTTACTCTCTGTATTAGTTTCCAACTGCTGCTGTAACAAATTATCACCATGTTAACAGCTTAAAACAATACAACTTTGTTATCTTACAGTTCAGAAGTCTAAAATGGGTCGGCAAGACTGCATTCCTTGGAAGGAATCTGAGGAAGAATCTGTTTCCTTCCCTTCTCCAATTTCTAAAGACTGTCCACATGCCTTGGCTGGTGGCCCCCATGTCACGCCAACCTTGCCTTCCTTTGTCACATCTCTTTCTCTCTAGTGCACGCTTTGCTGGCAGTGAAGCCCCTAATTGCAGCATCTTTTGCAAAGTAACTGGACGGAGCTTTTTCAAAATCATTTCTCCTAACAGTTCTTTCCTCAATTTTTCTTTTTTTCTCTCTCATTTTACTATAAGCAGCAAGAAGAAACCAGCCTGCCCCTTTAACACTGCTTGGAAACCTCAATTACACACGCAAGTTCATCGTTCACAAGTTCTGCTTTTCACACAACTGTACAACACAATTCAGCGATGCTGTCTGCCGCTATATAACAAAGATCCCATTTCCTCCAGTTTCTTTTCTTTTTTTAAATTTATTGGGGTGACAATTGTTAGTGACATTACATAGATTTCAGGTGTACAATTCTGTATTACATCGTCTATAAATCCCATTGTGTGTTCACCACCCAGAGTCAGTTCTCCTTCCATCACCATATATTTGATCCCCCTTACCCTCATCTCCCTCCCCAACCCCGCTTACCCTCTGATAACCACTAATCTTGTCTGTGTCTATGAGTTCTTGTTTCTCATTTGTTTGTCTTGTTCTTTTGTTGTTTTTGGTTTATATACCACATATCAGTGAAATCATATGGTTCTTTGCTTTTTCTGTCTGACTTATTTCACTTAGCATTATACTCTCAAGATCCATCCATGTTGTCACAAATGTTCCTATATCATCTTTTTTTACCGCCGAATAGTATTCCATTGTGTATATATACCACAACTTCTTTATCCATTCATCTATCGAAGGACATTTTGGTTGTTTCCATGTCTTGGCCACCGTAAACAAAGCTGCAATGAACATTGGAGCACACGTGTCTTTATGGATAAATGTTTTCAGATTTTTTGGGTAGATACCCAGGAGAGGAATTGCTGGGTCATATGGTAATTCTATTCGTAATTTTTTGAGGAACCTCCACGCTGCCTTCCATAGCGGCTGCACCAGTCTGCATTCCCACCAACAGTGTATGAGGGTTCCTTTTTCTCCACAGCCTCTCCAACACTTGTTACTATTTGTGGTTTTCATTTGCATTTCTCTGATGATTAGTGATGTTGAGCATTTTTTCATATGTCTATTTGCCATTTGTATGCCCTCTTTGGAGAAATGTCTCTTCAGGTCCTCTGCCCATTTTTCAATTGGGTTGTTTGTTTTTTTGTTGTTGAGCTTCATAAGTTCCTTGTATATTTTGGATATTAGCCCCTTATCGGAGGAACTGTTTACAAGAATCTTCTCCCATTCAGTTTGTTGCCACTTTATTTCGTCGATGGTTTCTTTTGATGTGCAGAAGCTTTTAAGTTTCATATAGTCCCATTCGTTTATTTTAGCTTTTACTTCCATTGCCTTTGGAGTCAAATTCATAAAATGCTCTTTGAACCCAAGGTCCATAAGTTTAGTACCTATGTTTTCTTCTATGCAGTTTATTGTGTCAGATCTTATGCTTAAGTCTTTGATCCTTTTGAATTAATTTTGGTACATGGTGACAGATAGCAGTCCAGTTTCATTCTTTTGCACGTGGCTATCCAATTCTCCCAGTACCATTTATTGAAGAGGCTGTCTTTCTTCCATTGTATGTTTTTAGCTTCTTTGTCAAAAATTATCTGTCCATATTTATGTGGTTTTATTTCTGGGTTCTCAATTCTATTCCATTGGTCTATGTGTCTGTTTTTCTGCCAATACCATGCTGTTTTGATTATTGTAGCCCTGTAGTACAAGCTAAAGTCAGGGAGTGCGATACTTGCAGTATTGTTCTTTTTTCTTAAGATTGCTTTGGCTATTTGGGGTCTTTTGTGGTTCCAAACAAATCTGATGATTTTTTCTTCTATTTTTTAAAAAAATGCCATGGGGATTTTGATGGGGATTGCATTAAATCTGTATATTGCTTTGGGTAATATGGCCATTTTAACTATGTTGATTCTTCCAATCCATGAGCACGGAATGTCTTTCCATTTCTTTGTGTCTTCTTCAATTTCTTTCAAAAATGTCTTATAGTTTTCAGCACATAAATCCTTCACATCCTTGGTTAAGTTTATTCCTAGGTATTTTATTCTTTTTGCTGCAATTGCAAAGGGAATTGTTTTTTGTATTTCCTTTTCTGAGGTTTCATTGTTAGTATATAGGAATGCAATGGACTTTTGTACGTTGATTTTGTAGCCAGCAACTTTACTGTATTCGTTGATTGTTTCTAACAGCTTTTTGGTGCAGTCTTTAGGGTTTTCTATATATAGCATCATGTCATCTGCAAAGAGTGATAATGTAACTTCTTCATTCCCAATTTGGATGCCTTTTATTTCTTTCTCTTGCCTGATGACTCTGGCAAGGACTTCCAACACTATGTTGAAAAGCAGAGGTGATAGGGGACAGCCCTGTCGTGTTCCTGAACGTAGAGCAAAGGGCTTCAGTTTTTCACCATTAATTATGAGATTAGCCGAGGACTTGTCATATATGGCCTTTATTATGTTAAGGTATTTTCCTTCTATACCTATTTTATTAAGTGTTTTAATCATAAATGGATGTTGTATCTTGTCGAATGCTTTTTCTGCATCAATTGATATAATCATGTGGTTTTTGACCTTTATTTTGTTTATGTGATGTATCACATTGATGGATTTGGGGATGTTGAACCATCCTTGTGCCCCGGGGATGAACCCCACTTGGTCGTGATGAATAATCTTTTTAATGCATTGTTGTATTCGATTTACTAGAATTTTGTTTAGGATTTTTGCATCAGTATTCATCAGGGATATTGGTCTGTAGTTTTCTTTTTTTGTGTTGTCCTTACCAGGTTTTGGTATCAGGGTAATGTTGGCCTCATAAAAATGAGTTAGGGAGTACTGTCTCTTCTTCAATTTTTTGGAAGAGTTTGAGCAGGATTGGTATTAGATCCTGTTTGAAGGTTTGGTAGAATTCACTAGTGAAGCCATCTGGTGCCGGACTTTTTCTTTTGGGAAGGTTTTGGATGACTCAATTTCGTTACTGGTGATCGGTCTGTTTAGCTTTTCCAATTCTTCATGGTTCAGCCTTGGAAGGCTGTATGTTTCTAAGAACTTGTCCATTTCTTCTAGGTTATTGAATTTGGTGGCATATAGTCCTTCATAGTATTCTTGGATGATTCTTTGTATTTCTGTGGTGTCCGTGATAACTTCCCCTTTTTCATTTCTGATTTTGTTAATTAGTGTCTTCTCTCTTTTGATCTTAGTGAGTCTAGCCAAGGGTTTGTCGATTTTGTTAATCTTTTCAAAGAACCAGCTCTTTGTCACATTAATTTTTTCTATTGTCTTTTTGTTCTCTATTTCATTTAGTTCTGCTCTGATTTTTGTTATTTCCTTTCTTCTGCTGAACTTGGGTTTCACTTGTTCTTCTTTTTCTAGTTCTTTAAGGTGTAATATGAGGTTATTTATTTGGGATTTTTCTTGTTTCTTGAGCTAGGCCTGTAATGACATAAATTTCCCTCTTAAAACTGCTTTCGCTGCATCCCAAAAATTTTGGTAGGATGTATTTTCATTGTCATTTGTTTCTATGTATCTTTTGATCTCTCCTCTAATTTCTTCTTTGACCTAGTAATTCTTTAAAAGTATATTGTTTAATCTCCATGTATTTGTGTTTCTTCCTGCTTTCTTTTGTCAGTTGATATCCAATTTCAAAGGCTTGTGATCAGAGAATATGCTTGGTATGATTTCAATCCTCTTAAATTTGCTGAGGCTGATTTTATGTCCCAACATATGGTCTATTGTTGAGAATATTCCATGTACACTCAAAAAGAATGTAAAGTCTGATGTTTTAGGATGAAGTGCTCTATATATGTCAATTATGTCCATTTCATCTAATGTGTCATTTAGGACTGCTATTTCATTATTTATTTTCTGTTTGGATGATCTATCCATAGCTATCAATGATGTAATTAAGTCCCCGAGTATAATTGTGTTTTGGTCAATTTCTCCCTTTAGTTCTGTTAGTAATTGCTTGGTATATTTTGGTGCTCCCTGATTGGGGGCATAAATATTGATGACTGTTATGTCTTCTTGTTGTATAGTCCCCTTTACCATTATGAAATGTCCATCTTTGTCTCTTGTTATCTTTTTCACCCTGAAGTCTGTTTCATCTGATATCATTATGGCTACACCTGATTTTCTCTGGGAACCATTTGCTTGGAGTGTCAATTTCTACCCTTTCACTTTGAGTCTATGCTTGTCCTTGTAGCTGAGATGTGTCTCTTGGAGACAACATATGGTTGGGTTTAGTTTTTTGATCCAATCTGCTACTCTGTGCCTTTTTATTGGCGAGTTCAGTCCATTTACATTTAGGGTGATTATTGATACGTGAGGCTTTCCTGTCATTCTGTCTTTAGTTTTTCTGGTAAGGCTGTGTCTCCATTGTTTCTTTGCCTTTTTGTTGTTGTCTATTATTTCTGTGTTGTGGTATGATCTTTCCCTCTGTTTCTTCTTTTATTACAGTATATGTTTCAGTTCTGGATTTTTTTTGAGTGGTTACACTTACGTTTATGTAAAAGAAAGTTTGATATTTAGAGTACTCCATTTTCTTCAGCACGCTTACTTTCTCCATTCCCATATTCCGGTTCAGGCCTTTACTGTCCCCCTTTTTATGTTTTGGTTGCCACAAATTGTCCCTGTTGATGGTGGTCGAATAGCGTCCTTTAGTATTTCTTGTAGTGCAGGTCATATATTAGAAAATTCCCTCAGCTTCTGGATGTCTGGAAAGGTCTTTATTCCTCCTTCATATCTAAAGGATATCTTTACTGGATATATTATTCTTGGCTCATAATTTTTCTCTTTCAATAGTTTGAATATTTGGTTCCACTCCCTCCTGGCTTGTAGAGTTTCTGCTGAAAAATCTCATGATAATCTCATGTGCTTTCCTTTGTAGGTTACCATCTTCTTTTCCCTGGCTGCCTTGAGGATTCTTTCTTTGTCATTGATTTTAGACAGCTTCAGTACAATGTGCCTTGGTGAAGGCCTGTTGGGATTGAGGTAATTAGGTGTTCTATTTGCTTCTTGGATTCGAGGATCCAGTTCTGTCCACAAGTTTGGGAAGTTCTCATCAACAATTTGTTTGAATATATTCTCTGTTCCTTTCTCTCTTTCTTCTCCTTCTGGTATGCCCATTATTCTTATATTGCTCTTTCTGATGGAGTCAGAAAGTTCTTGTAGAGTTCCCATATTTCTTTTAAGTCTCAAGTCTCTTTCTTCTTCCATCTGTGTAATTTCCAGTTTTCTATCTTCGATGTCACTGATTCTTTCCTCCATCTGGTCAACTCTGCTACCTAAGCTGGTTATTTTATTCTTAATTTCTTGTATTGAGTTCTTAATCTCCTGAAATTCTATTTGGTTCTTTTTCAAAATTTCAATCTCTTTCGTAAAATGTTCATGTTGTTCTTTGATTGTGTTTCTGAGTTTATTAAACTGCCTTTCTGTGTTTTCTTGCATCTCGTTGAGTTTTTTCAGAACTGTAATCTTGAATTCTCTGTCATTTAAGTCACATATTTCCATGTCTTTAAGTTCCTTTTCTGGAGACTTTTCACTTTCTTTCTTAGCTGTCTTGTTGCCTTGGTTATTCATGGCAATTACTAATTTATTATTTCTCTTCCTAGACATCTATAGGAGTGGCTTCTGCAACAGGTTGATAGGAAGAGGTCTTTCTTTTGTTTTGCAGTACTTGTTGGTAGAATGTTTTATTTTCTCTCTGACTGCAGCCTTTTTTTCCTCTCTCACATGGTAGTGCTGTGTTTTCTCTGCACTATTCCAGCTTCTCACACAATGGGGGGATTCCCTGGTAGACGGGCTTCTCCTCTGTTAATAGTTCGCCTGGGTCACAGGGCTCAGTGTCCGTGTGGGTATGCGGAGAGCTTTTGAAGTTCCAAAGCTCTTCCTGTACCAGATTCAGAGCCCGTATATTTCAGCAATTCTGTTTACTCCTGCATGGATCCGCCCCGATAGATAGGGCCAGGGGCGGGGTGAGTTGTGAGAGGTGGCCCAGAGCAGTGGTGGTGACCACTACCATAGCCGGTCCTGCTTCCACAGCTCCCTCCCCTTTTTCGGAACTAGTTGGGCTGCGAATCTGTGTCTGCAATCCACAGTTCTCAGAACTGCAAATATTCTGTTCTTTTGATCTGACTGCTACTGTTCCGCTTCTAGCACCAGGCAGGTGGGGCGGGGCGAGCTCTGGGAGGGTAAGGAGGGGGCGGCTAGTCTCAGTGCCTAAGGCTTCCGTTCTCTGCTCGGCAGTGAGGGCTTAAACCACCGTTTTCAGTCTTCTTCCCTCAGTCTTTTCTCTGAGGTCTGTGCCGTGAGCATTGGGTTCAGCCATGTTATATGCTGTCCCCTCAGCCCTGTGGGCCATAAGCGGAGTCCTAGCAGCCGAGTTCTTTCCTCTCCCGCAGCTGCGGTAGTTCCGGGATGCAGCGAGCTCAGAGCACTGAGCTAGGTCTCTGTCCTGTGCCCGCGAGGCTCTGTCTCTGTATTTCTCCCTTCCCTCCTCCTCTGCTCGTGCAATTCGCCCACCTTTAGGTGAATTCAGTAGTGGGCCTCTTTGTCTTGCCTGTCTGCTATGCAGGGAGTCCTTTGTGGAGTTATTGTTGTTTGATTAGTTGTAAATTCCAGGGGAGCTTTACAGAGGCTCACCTCATGCCGCCATTTTGATGACATCCAATGTCTCCTCCAGTTTGTAATAGCATGTTCCTCCTTTCCTTCTGAGCCTTCACCAGAAGCATCTTTAACATTCACTTTTCTGACAACAGTCTGCTCATGATGATCTAGATGATTCAGATTTTCTTACCCTTCTCCTAACTCCCTTTTAGACCCTCATTGGCTATCTTTAACATCCATATTTTTAGTAAAAGTCTGTTCAAGACAATCTTGGCTTTTTCTTTAAATCATATCCCTTAATATTCTTCCATCCTTTACCCACTGTCCATTTCCAAAGCCGTGTCAACATTTTAGGGTATTTGTTACAGTCTCACCCCACTTCTAGATACCAAAATCTATATCAGACAGAGTTCAACCAGAGAAACACTGAGTAGGCAAGGCTGAAATCTGTAGAGCAGGACATTAGGAGGTCAGGGTGGAATTCACTGGCATGAACTCTCTGCTCTCTTTGCGTGGAATTTCTTCCATACGGAAGTCTCAGCATTGCACTTAAGGCTTTCAGATGATGGAACTGGGCCATTCAGATTTCCTAGGACAGTCTCCCTTAAAGACAACTGATTATGGACTTCAATCATATGGCTGCAAAATACCTTCACAGCAATGCCTCAATTAGTATTTGATTGAATAATTAGGGATTGTAGCCTAGTCAAGTTGACACATAAACCCGACTGTCACTCTCACTCTCCCCTCGTCATCTCATTAGCTAATGGGGCTCTTGAGTGGGGTCCGGAGGTGTAGGCTGGGGCAAGAGAAGAGATCAGAGGGCAGGAATGGTTTCATGACTTGGGGGTGTGGTTGGCTATTATTTTCTCTAGTGTTGGCTGCTGTTTACAACTGGCCCTTTCTGTCCTGGGTGCTTTTGAGAGTTTTTAGGCCCCTAATACTATCAAACTTTGCTGGATAATGTTGTGTAACAAAGGGCTCCCAAACTCAGTGGCTTCAAAACCAGCATTTATTCTCATGGTCATGGGTCTGCAGGGTGACTGTGATTCTGTTAGTATAGACCATGCTTACTTGGTGGGTCAGCTCCAGGCTGTGAGTCTGGTTCATGGCTCCTCCATATTTACTCAGGGGCTCAGGCCCAGGTTCAGAGAGCACCTGGGCACACTGGAGGGCAAGAAGGCAAATTTACCCAAGTCAGCACATTTGTGGTCCCTGGTTCAGTAACACACTGTTGGCCATAGCAAGTCACTGGCCCAGCTCACAGTTGAGGGGTATGACAGTTGACCCTGTTCGCCACTACACCATATAGCCAGGGAGTGACTGCATCATTCTATTACAAAGGAGTGAATAAGTGGGACCTATAATTCAGTATGTCTCCCTTATCCCAATTCTGGGGTCTCTCATACCAGACCCTCTCTGGTGGACGGTTTTGGTGTTCCCTTGGACTCTGATTCCTAATCATTTTCCTCACAGATTGTCTTTGGGCTCCCATTTTCCCTCCAGGCAGCTCTCTTAGGGAAATTTCTTTCAAGACCACTCTGAGCTGTCTTACCTCAGCTCTCTGCTGCCACAGGCCACTTCAGCCAACCTTTTGCCTTTAGATTGTTCAGACACAAGTCAGACACTAGTCCACTGTGTCCCCAATTTCTATGGGGATGTGTAGTAGGTAGTTTTGAAGCCTCTTTCACTAACAACCCTCATCTCTCTTCCAAGAGATCCCGTGGGTCCCCTTGCCTGGCAGGGGTTCCGTTTGTGCAAAAAGGATCAATTGCCAGTTTGGAGTAATTGGGTGTTTTTTACCCCAGTCACAGTCATTTTTCTCTTTCTCAGTCAAGCATGTCCCCCATGCTGCCTGCATTTTGCAGGACACTGCGTTTGTATTCAGAGATGAGACATTTCCTGTCAGCTCTGTTGTGCTCCACTGGGCTGGCTGTGGTGTGAGCTGTTCATTAAGACTGCCTATTATCTCAGATTCCCTTCAGTTCCTCAGCACAATTTATTCCCCTGCTGAAAGACCAGAATCTTGGCTCCCTGAGCCTCCAGTCCAGAAGCTTTGGCCATGCGGGCACCATAAGAGTAGGGCGACAGGTTCTGGCTGGTGGCTGAATGTGTGGTTTACCCCACATCCCACAGAGGATTAGTTTGGGCAATCACAGGGATGAGGGTGAACACTGATTACATCTGCAGGTACCAGCCAAATGAAATGAAGTGTAACTATATAATGTTAGGCAAATTTAAAGGATTGTTATTTCTACTGGGCCAGATTGCTACTTCCCAGCGTAGAAGAGTAACCTCTGAGGTCAAATCCAAATTGCCTGTTTTATGCTTCTGTGACTCCAACTACAATACAAGAATGCTTTCGGATGAAGTAGCGGGTCTTGTGACCAGCCATCTGCGCCTCTTTACTGTTCCCCCCCACTAAAGCCCCTCTAAGTGGTGGCCTAGCATGGCCCAGCCGGGTATCTTGCATCTGTGACAGGAGGAGAGGCTGATCATCCCTTAGGGGACAGAAGTGGGCTCATGTGGCTTCCCACCTGCTTCTGAGATCGGAAAGTTCCACAGCTCAGCAGGTTCTGCTGGCCTCAACAGGGGACAGTCTGCTAATGGCCTCACCTTGCCTGAACCTGCCCGCTGACCCTTCAGGTCCCGGGAGGAATAATCCTCGCTGAAGCCTCACACTGACATGGATGTGTCTTCCTCTGGGCTGCCATGGTTTTTGCTCATCTGTTTGCTATGACATATGCACATGGTGGTGTAATTACTTGTGTATTTATCTGTTTCTCCTTCCAAGCTGTGAGGAACCCCAGGCCTGGCTCTGATGTATCTCTCGGTTGCCTGGCAAACAGTGAATGCTGGCTGAAGAGGTGGAGACGAGGAGAGGAAAAGAAACATCTCCTTTCACAGTGAATGCTGGCTGAAGAGGTGGAGACGAGGAGAGGAAAAGAAACATCTCCTTTCCTCTTAGCATCTAAGGGGCCCAACCCGACTTCCAGGTAAGGCTGAAATACAGCCTTGTTGCAGGGTTTTCGTGGTGATGCCACACGGCTGGGTGTTTGGCAGTGGCTTCAAGGTGCTGTGTTGGACATTGTTCTTCGGTGTCTAGGGGCACCACAGCCTCAGCCCATCTCATCACAGCTTCACTTGCCTGGTGGTGGAGCAGAGGTCTAGCAGAATTGACGGGTAGCTGACTGCTTTAATTAGGCAACGTAGTCTCCTGGATGGAACATTTCTGTAGAAAACTATCAAGTCATCCAAATGATGAACTGACACTTTTTAAAAAATTGTTTTGACTCCTTCTGGAAATTTATTCCATGGGGCCAGTGGTGGTATGTGTAGCTGCCTGAGGAGAACAGGGTCTGTGTTCACAGAAGATAGGAGCAAACACCCCTGGTGTGTTTTGGGGGATAGTCAGAAGGTAGGAGTTCTAATGTCAGTTCTTGTATTGCTTTGTGACCCTGAGCAATTCCTTTTTTCTCTTGGGACCTCAGTTTCCCTACTTGTAGAGTGGAGTGGTTAAGAGTACGGAATCTTAGGCCAAATTGCCTGGGTTCAAATTCCAGCTTGCTTCTTTCTAGCTGTCAGACCTTTGGAAAGTTACTTTTTCTGAAAAATGGGGCCAATAATAATAGATCTACTGTATAGGATTATAGTGAAAATTACACGAGTAAATATGTGTAAAATGCTTAGAATAGTGCTGGCACACAGTGAGTGCTATGTAAATGTTTACTGTAGATATTTTCTTTATTGTTGTTGTCACCGTCATCATACGACTAGGTCATTAGTCCCAAATGTGGGTCTCTGGACTGGGGCTGATCTGTGAGGGAAGTTTCCACCAACTAGTCTAAGTGAGAACCAAATGTCCATGTGTGTATTGTTACCAACATTTCTATTTTTGGAAAGTTAGCCTTTTTTTTTTTTTTAAATAATGTCCTTCCTATTCTTTTAATGCTACATTGTCATTCTTAAATGAAATATAATTGTAGATGTTAAGAAAAAGTCCTATCTGGCAAATCAAGAAGCTGGTTGTTATGTAGAGGGTTTTAGATATCATTTAGTCTAGTTTACTCATTCTCTGCATGAAGAGGCCCTCCCTCATGACTTGGCCAAGGTCATGAGACAGAGTGTCAACCCACCAAGGAGCTGAGGGGAAGCCCTGGTCCTTGTTTACGTTTAAAGTGGCTGCCTCCAAAAGAAAAGAAAGAAGTGACTATGAAAAGTGAAATTCTCCTCAAATCATCAGTATGTTAGAAAGTATCACTAGAAGAAATTGTAAAAGTTTGGGTCAACTCCATTGGACTCTGCTGAGCACCAATTAAGGCCATGGTGCATGTCTGATCGTTGCTGCCACCTCCCTGCCCTACAATCCCAACATATTGGTTGTGCTTTCATGAAGTGCCAGACACGGTGCTAAGCATTTCACATGGATTATCTCACTCTCTTCTCAAAAGTAGGAGATATGCACCATTAGCCCCATTTTGCAGAGGAAGAAACTGAGACTTGGAGAAGTGTGGTAACTTGCTTATGTGACTTGCAGTCACATAGTCAGAGGTGGAGTGGAGAGAAGCCCAGGTTTGGCTCCAAAGTTGGGCTTTCATCCCCCATGCTATGCTGCCATGCAGGCTCTGGACATGCCCTCTGGCTGTATCCCAAATCAGTCATTAAGTGTGCATTCACAAGTGTGATTACTCCATTCATGTCCTCTCCCGGGGGGGAACAGAGAGTGAGTGCTTTTTGCTCATCTCTTCTCCCCAGCACCCAGCGCAGTGCCTCACACAGAGTGACTGCTCACTGAATACTTATTGATTGAATGAACAAGTGAGTAAATGTCTTGAGAATCACCTAGGGAAGCTGGTTCAACATCGGAATCTAGCTCCCACCCCACCCCAAAGTTCTAACACAAGAACTTGGGAGGGGGCATACAAATTCGCGTTTTGGGCAATTCTGGTGCCCATGACCCATAGATTGCTTTCTGAGAAACAAAGTGGTAGGGAAGTGGACTTTTCTGATCATCGCGGGGCGGGGCAGGGGCGGGGCAGGAGGGGGGAGTTGGTATTTTATTCTGTGGGCAAGGGGAAGCCACTAAAGGTATTTGAGGAGTGCAAGAGAAACCATCCAGAGCTGTGCTTTACAAAAATTGCCTGATGGCTATGCTTGTCTCTTTGCCTAATGATAATGCTCCCCTGCCGCCCCCACCATTTTTTTATTACTATTTTTTTTTTTTTTTGTCAACAAGACTGATTCTGAACAAGAACGATTCATGACAAATTGTCAGGCTGCAGCATGGAGCGGCCGTTCACTTCAGCCTTTTGCTGCCTCTCTGACAGCAGGCAGGCCATTAGGGGCTCCCTGCCCTTCCGAAATGGCTTGTTAGCGCATTTAAGCCCTTTGTATGAGGCTCTCTGAGGCTCTCTGGGGCGCTCCTCTGCTGTAATTGGGCCTTCACTCTGTTGCACTTCCTGGCCACAGAGCTTGTTAGCTGTCAGGCAAGACTGAGAATTTGTGGAATGGCCAGTGAGGCTTATTTCTCAGAGTCAACCCGCCATACGAGCACCCCACGAAAAGGCTCCAACAACCCAGGGATGTCCCAGATTGTGGAGGAGGAGAGAGGAGTTAGGGTTCAACCTGGGAGTGGGGTGCATGACACAATGGAGATCCCACCCCTGGGGTTTCTATGGAGCTCAGTTCAGTTCCGTGCACATTTGCTGAATGTCTGTGTTTCAGTGCTGGATTTTTCACCAACCCAATTACTATAGGGGAACAATGACAGCTTCTTTCAGTCCCTGCGTGTTTTTTAGAAGGAGGATCCTCTGAGCAGTATGTAAGCATGAGGGGAATAACCCCACTAGAAGGCAGCTGGCGGCAGTGTTGGAATTAGAACTCAGCTCATCTGCTGCCCAGCGGAGAAAGCCCAGGCTGCCATGGTCCTCGCTCAATGGTAAAGGGACATTGTGAATCCTTGGGCCAATCGGGGCTCCAACATCCGGAATTTTAGGAGAGGATCCCAATGTGTTTTTCTTTCTGCTTTTTTACTGACATTCCTGAAGTGACTCTAGGCTCCACAAAGATGCCTTGGACCAGGAACTCAGGAAAAAAATGTATTTAAGGGAATGAGAGGAATCTTTGTCAAAAGAGAATAGACAGTAATTTGCAAGAAGAGGAAGAGAAGACAGGAAGCGTCTGCATCCTCAGCTTTGCCAGTGTCCTTGTAGACTTGAGCTAGAACAGGTGGACAGAGATTGTGGAAGCACAATAAAGAGTGATGGGAAGTGAGTGGACACACAGTCTCAAGGGAGGGTGAGGTGAGCCAGGAGAGTAGGTATTTATAACCAGACTTTGCTCGTGGTTTTTACTTTCTTGCCACCACCACAACCAGCCCTATATCCTAGATCCATACTCTGCCCTTCTCTGACCTGTTCTCTGCCCCACAAGCTATCTGTTGGGTTTGGCCAATGAGGCACCAAGAGAAGACTGGAGAGCATGGGGGAGGGAGGGAAGAGAGAGAGAGAGAGAGAGACAGAGAGAGAGACAGAGAGAGAGAGAGAGAAAGAGTTTTCCCCAGACCCTCCCTGTTTTGGGCAATGTTTCTGGAAATTGCTGGATCCTTCCATGTCCTGTCTGGTGGCCCTCTTCAATGGCTCCAGCTCTCACTCCAGTAACCTTGTTTCCTCCCTCTGCCCCTTAAGGCTCATGGGTGGTGATGCCTTCCCCTGGTAGACTGTGGTACTTTATCATTCCCACCCAGAACATCATTTGGGCCTTTTCCTTTGCATCATCTCAGTTGGATTTTGTGACCACCGAGACCTGACTGATACTGAGCTCCTGTTCCCTGGGCCTCCTCATCTTGGCCATGGCTTTGTTCCTCAGACGATGACCTGGGTCTGACTTGCTCTGGCCTTGGGAAGTTCTTGGCACAATGAAGGGATAGGGTGGAAGCTGTATGGGGGATTAATAGACTTCTGGAAAAGAGCTGGTGGGAGAAGCCTTGAGGCCAGCCAGCCCCCACGGCCAGGCTCAGTGGGTCTTCAGAGCACTTCTCAAGAGGGGTACCCTGTTTTTGGCAGGCCTGGTTGGCAGGCCCAGTTGTTATAATTAAAGATCCTTTCAATGGAGGAAGACCCAGATCAAAGCAATCTTATGGGAAAGACACAGTTGGTATTTACAATGTCAGAGTAACATTTCTGATAAGATTATCAGAGACCTGTTGAAGAATTTTGATGTGGGAAACATTTCCCTTGAGGCTAGAAGTACAATACAAGCAATTAGGCTGAAATTGAGAAATGGCAGGTTGTGAGGCCTATAAAGTGGTTTGCCTGTGGGATGACTGGGTTAGGAGGACCATTGAAGAGCAAACTTTTCTGCTCTGAATGAAAATTCTAGGGAGGGACTCATGTGGAGGCCAAATGAATCAAAGATTCAGAAAGTCCTTGGGCCAGAGGGATGGAAGGTGTGTCACCTGTGAGATATCACCTCATCTGCTTGAGGGAGAAGAAGGAAGCCTGGAATGAAGGAAATCTGCTTCTTTCCCTTGTTCTACCTACCATCTTAACTAGTATGACCAGGCACTGGGGCACATGATCCAGCCTTAGATATTGACCCTGAACGTTCAGTTGGGAGACACAGCCCAGAATCTGATGGGCATGACAAACTTGGTCTTGACTTTGTCAAATTAGACTGGAGTTTCTAGAAAGAAGTACTATATCTTTTAGCAGGTTTTTCTTATGTCTGTTGAACACAATGTCAACCATATTCAAGAGGAAAGCTTGTTGGCCTCTAGTATATTTCTAGCCTTAATTGTTAATTTTTTTTTTGTGTTACCAAGTTACCAAATATTTGTCCAGTAGCTGTCTGGGACGATGTAGAATAGACTGGGATTGATCACAGCCAATTCAGATGCCTGTTGCTTTATAGAATGAGTTCTATTTTAGCCAAGATGGTGGCAAAACAAATCTCTGTAAAGTGAATCCTAGTTCCCCATTATCTTCTATTATTAAGTCAGAGATGTATTATTATGAGGATTTAATGACTGTTCACTGTGTGGACACACAGAGAGGGTAACAATATAATGAATGTGGGCCACTGATGAACATTCCACAAACTGTTGCAGCGTTCCCAGGGCCTATGGCCACTGATATCTAAGGTTTTAAGCTGACAGGAGAGCAAGACACACTTCCTCTACCACAGATGTGGCTCCTTTCATGGGCTGGGGAGTACATTTCTCTGATGAAGACCAGAAGAGACATTTAGGGAAGGACAATGGCAGAACCCATTACCCTGATGAATTCCTAATTTCTGGATTGTGGAGCTCCTTTTTCACAAGGATCCTTGCCAAGTCCCAGCTGAGAAATGTCTTCACAGCACAACTTATACCAAATCTATTAGGAGGTGTAAAAATTACCTTCAAAGCACTGTCATTAAATCACATCATTTTCTTTTTTCTCTAATAATTCAACACATAATTTTTGAGTGACTATTATATTGTACGAGGTGCTGGGGATATAATAGAAAACAATAAAGACATCTACCTTCAGGGAATTTATATTCTGGAGACACAGATGGAAAAAAATGAATAGATATATAATATAATGGCAGGTAATAAGTGCATTGAAGAAAAGTGAAGCAAGAGTGACAGGAATTGTTGCTATTTTAGATGAAGTGGTCAGAGAGGTCTCATCTGAGGAGGGACCATGAAAAAAGCCATGAGCATACCTGAGAGAACATTTGGGGCAAAGGGAACAGCAAGGACAAACAGCCTGATGTGGGAGCTTGCTTGGTTTGTTTGAGGAAGGACAGGAAGGCAGTGCAGCTGGAATAGAATGAGCAAGGCCTGGCATAGGAGGCAACAAAGTCAAAGAGACTACATCATTTTCCTCTTCTTTGCCATTTAACTCTTTAAATCCTGAATATTAGCATTTTTTCCCTTTTTTTCTGGAAACTCCTTGATTCCATATTAGCAGCATCTGGAGATATGCTTACTTCCAGGCATCGCTGGGGGCTTATAGAGCTAGATTGTAATACCACCTGTCACCAGCAGTTGCCGCTATTGCAACCAATGCCTTCAGTTCTCTCATTCCCTCCACTCGAAAGCCACAAACATTTATTCAGTGTGTGCCAGGGGCCAGGCACTACACAGGCTGCTGGGCTGTGACAGTAAGTTAGGCATAGTCTGGTGCAGTTGAAATACAAGGCTTCAGTGAAGTGACCATTGTGATGACTGACTTCTGACTTTGATGAAACAGACCAGGCTGATGCTCACTCTGCTCGTGTTCTGCTTGTGGGGACAATTCAGGCTCTGTCCCTCATCTTCCTCCTTCCTCAGCCTGAGACTCAGACCATCTCCCAATCTAGTCAAGGCCTTTCTGCAACCTCAGCTGCATGACATCATTTTTTTGGTTGAGGTCACCCTTCTGGAAAAGCTCCCTTGTGATTGATGTTTCTGAGAGGCTGTGGAAAAGAACAATCCTTACCACCTTTGTATTGTACTCTCCAACCCCGCCCTGCGCAGTCCCCATCTCATTCTCACCACAACTCCGAGAATTGGGTATTATATCCTCATTTTACAGTCCAGGAAGCTAAGGCTCAGAGAGGCAAAGTGATGTTCCCCAAAGTATTATGTTGGTTGCTGAGCTACTGCCTCTCACCTCCTGTTTGTACTCTGCAAAGCTGGGGCTGAGACTGCAAACCTCATTTTCACTTGGCCAATGGGTTTCCTATTGGGTTTTGCCTATAGGGGGCGCTAGAGGGATGCCAGAAGGTAGAATTAGGGAAAAGAGACATGCGCATTTTCACTTTGCTTGTTTCTCCTGTAAGTGGCTTGGCCTGAGATCCCAGTCTCTTGGGATCCTTGTTACTTTTATGGTGTGGTCAGCTTTTGGACCAACTGCTGCAGGAGCTAAACATCCTTTAGGCTGGTTCTCCAGGCCCTGGGATCCTCTCCAAAGGATGGGGCGGGGGTTGGGGGGGGGGGTCACCTTTTCTACCACAGCTGCCTGGAAAGTACCGCAAATTCACTTGTTCTCTTAATTTGTGAAACCTCAACTTGTGTGTGAAGAGCTCCTTAGAAACACCCTTCTCATTACAATGTTAAATTAAAATTTAGTAGACGAGGCACATAGCAGAATAAACTTTCAATTAAAATATACACACTGAGATGGTGAAGGGAGACTGGAGAGAACTTGCAGGCATATTCGCTGCGAATGTGCTCGAGATTTAATTTTACTATGACATCTCCTTGGAATTACACTGCTAATTGATCACATTGTGTCTGTCTGTTATTTAAACTTTCAATAAAACGAAGATTAATGGAAGGTGTAATCCTCCCGGGCAGAACAAATATTCCCATTGCTCATGTCAGGTACAGGAATGGAAATGCTCTGCTAACAGCTTTTTGCATTCAATCTGTGAACATGAAGTTAATCATGAAAAATGCAGTGATTCTTTAATTGCTTGAATGAAATTTTTTCTGCCTGCCCCATTTCTCACCCAAAATAGCCGCTCTTGTCGGAGACTGGAGTGAAGTGGCAGAGAGGCAGAGCCAGGCTTCGGAGGCTGGGGCTCTGGGAGGGGCTGGGTGGGGTGGCTGGTGTCTGTGTCTGAGGACAGCAGTGTGGCTGTCACATGGGTTTGGAGCAGGGAAGGGATAAAACCCAGTCACCGCAGGGATCAAGGGCATCCACAACCAAACTGTGATTTGGGCAAGAATGTGTGGTGAACCATGGTGGGGAAAGGGCTTGTCTGTATCTGAGACCCCCTAGGTGGGGAGTCACAGATGCTGGAATCTAGAAGGCCATTTAGCCAGAGATCTTCTAGCCCTAGTTCAAGTTTGGGGCAGGGCAGTGTAGCAGGTAAGAGCACTCCAGCTCCACTGTTTCCTAACCAGTGACCTTGGACAAGTTACTTAAATTCTCCACGCTTCAGTTTCCCCTCTTGTCACTGTCCCCAAGGGTTGTTGAGATAGGTGTGATATATGCAAACTACTCAGAACTGGGTCCAGCCCACCCTACTTAACAGGCATTGGCTAGTATCATTATGTTCTGAGATGATGCATTATTACATCCTGTCTCGTCTGTGGCACCTCTGCCAAGCTCAGTAACATTTAAGCACATACCTTGGAGTCAGTCAGAGTATAGGGTCTTAATTTCCAGATTTTCTACCAACTAGTTATTTAACATCTCCGAGCCTCAGTTTCCTTCATTGTAAATTGGTGAGGGTGATACCTGCCTCTCAGAGTTGCTGTAAAGATAAAATATGTCTAGAGTGATTATTTCAGTACTCAGCATGCAGAAAGCACTCAACAAGTGGTAGCTGTTATGATTGTGATCACTGCTTCTGTCCAGTTCCTGCAGAATCCATCTAGCCCCTTCCTTTTAAGGCAGCCTAAGCCTTATGGGAAAGCCCAGACTCTGATTTAGCTGTAATCAGCCTCTCAGCTGCTCCCACCCATTTGGGTTCCTTGAATTAGGTCTGGACAATGGGGCCACACAATAGGAGCCTGTTCACTCTGGCCCATGATGACTCTTTAGATCCTCAAAGTTGGTGCTCCTGCTCCCCTTTGTCTTCCTTTCTTCAGGAGGAGCACTGTCAGCTCCTCCACATGTTTTCCAACATAGTGGATTCTGGTCCTTGATTTGTGTTAAGCCACCCTCACTGGGTCAAGTCCAGTTTGCCCAGGAACCTTTGTGAGTGTGGGAGACTCAGTACCCCAGATGAGTCTGGAGTAGCGTAAAGGAGAGTGACATAACCACCTCCCATATTCTGGACTCCATGCTTCTATTGATGTGGTCCACATGGCATGTGTTTCTTGACAGCCATGTCACACTGTTGATTCGATGAAATCGAAGTAACTATTTTTTCCTAGTCCTTTTCTATACCTGATGCAGAGCCATGTTCTTCACATCCTGTGCTAAGCCAGCCAGATTTCTGGACTCAAATATTTGTCTTTACTTTGTTCTTCATAGACTACCTTACATTCTTACCTGCTAGTATTACTTGGGCTCCTAATTCTGACATTCGTCATGTGAATGTCATGTTTTTTTTAAATAGTTCACAAGCATAAAATTAAACCTCTTTCTAAACAGATAAGAAACACAGGACCTAGATTGAAGGAAGCGGTTTGCTTAGGGGCACACAGCAAGTTGGCCAGAGAATCAGGAGAAAGAAACTAGTTTTCTGAATCTAAGTCGAAGAATCATGGAAATTCTATCAGGAGGGGGAAGGGAAGTGGAGGTCACCCAGACTGCTTCCTGGAATCATCAAATGTGACAGCTGTATTTCTGACGTGAGGCTGGCTGAACACTCTATTTTGGAATGGCCCAAATGGGAGAAGGGTTGCTCCTTGTGTCTTGTTTTGTATCTCTCCATTCCACCAGAGAACCACTTGAATTGTTAAAATACTCTTCTTTTAGTTGTGCTAACATCAGCAGAAATAGCCTTGAAACTAGGGTCTTTCCAAATGTTTCAGTTGGGCCTTTTTTGTTGTTGTTGTAAGACATAGAGACCCACTTAAGCTAACTCAACGAAAAGGGATTTTCAGTGAGGATAGAAGAGGGATCCCTGTTTTCTCCCACTCTTGCTCTTATTCTCTTAGCAGGTATGTTTCTTTGTGTTTCGATTCTGTTCTTTTTCTCTGCAGACTTACTCAGGGCTCCGGCACCACCCCTCCCCCACCTGACTTCCACCCACAGGGTTTCTTCAGCCCAGCACTGCAGGCACTTTCAGCTGCAGCCTCCCTCCCCCAAGAGCCAACGTTCTGCCAGGTCTCTTCCTTCAAATTCTTGAGATGGAATCAGATTAGCAAGTGTTTTAGCGCACATCCTTTAGGAAATAGCACCGGAGACAAAAGCTTGTGTGTTATGGGGAAGCACAATCTCAGGAAGCAGGAGTGAGGAGAAAAGAAGTAACTAGGAAATGAGGGAAATCAGCTTCCAACAAGCTGATTTCTTAGTATAGCAGGTTACCTTTAGAGGGCCCATATGAAACGACAGCATCTCCAGACAGTCTCTCTCTAGGACAATGGTTCCCAGTTGGGGGTGATTTTGTACCCTGGGGAAAATTTGACATGTCTGGAGACATTTTTGATGGTCATGACTAAGAGGAATGCTATTGGCATCTAGTTAGATAGAGGCCACAGAAGCTGCAAAACATCCTACAATGCACAGGACACCACCTCCTACCCTCCGTTCCCCCACCCCCCCACACCAAATAATCATCCCGCCCCAAATAGCAATAGTGCCAAGGTTGAGAAACACTGATCTAGGCAGTATGCTAAGGGGAAGAAGGGGTAAGAACTGATCTTTTGACTCCAAATATCCCTCTGGTTAAAATATGCCCCCTCCCATGGTGGATTAATTCCTGACATTTCTGGATTGTTCGAGTGTGAGCTCCCCTTGGGTCTGGTAAAGTCTCTTGTCTCAGTGACAATGAGGAAGTCCGGAACTGGGAGGCCCATGGCCTGTGGAGCAGGCAAGAGGTGAGGCGCCCTGGGGGCACACCCCTGAGAGATTTGAGTGAGTCTATTATCTGCCACAATGGTGCAGGCAACGTCGGACTGGAAGGCCACAAGGGTGGGACTGGTCATTGATTTGCTGTGCCACACAGAAATCAAGGCAAATTGCAGATCTGGGGTGGACATCAACTAAATCCCCTGTAAGCTCATCTTTTATTTATTTATTTTGAAGGGTTATGGGGCATTTTTTTCTTCTTTTTTTAAAGACTTTTTTTTTTTTTTTTTAATTGGGGAAGGGGAACAGCACTTTACTGGGGAACAGTGTATACTTCCAGGATTTTTTTTCCAAGTCAAGTTGTTGTCCTTTCAGTCTTAGTTGTGGAGGGCGCAGCTCAGCTCCAGGTCCAGTTGCTCAGCTCAAGGTGCCGCGTTCAATCTTAGTTGCAGGGGGCAGAGCCCACCATCTCTTGCGGGAGTTGAGGAATCAAACTGGCAACCTTGTGGTTGAGAGCCCATTGGCCCATATGGGAATCGAACTGGCAGCCTTGTGGTTGAGAGCCCACTGGCCCATGTGGGAATTGAACTGGCAGCCTTCAGAGTTAGGAGCATGGAGCTCTAACCGCCTGAGCCACTGGGCTGGCCCCGAGCTCATCTTTCTGAGCCAACATCTCCAAGACATGGTTTTCTGGCCAGTATATGGATTGGCATTGTGTCAAGTGCCCTCTCCAGGCCAGTTAACCATGGCTATGTGTGAGGAAGAGTTGGGCAGGGTCATGGGGTCATGAGATATAAAACATGGCTGCGTATTCAGTAGAAACCATGGGTAGAAAAAATTCCATTAGAAGTAAGTATAAGTGGTACTGGCAGTGATGAACATCTGTAATACACTAAACTTTGGAAAATCCACCTTAAATCCTTTTAGGAAAGAGGCAGGGTATAAACAGTGGTGTGCTGGTAAATGTTTAACAACTGGCTCTCTGGAGGTAAAGGGATGCCCTGATTTGCAGTGTTTGCCACTTTCCATGGTGTAAATACTTCCACCACGGCCAATTTCAAGTTATGAATGTATTAACACTCAGCTTGTAAATGTCCTAAAAATTGAACAATTGGCTCTCGAGAGCCAGTATAAGCTGCAGCTATAGCGTGCAACTGCATAAGTAAATAAATTCATTAACAAATGAAGAGCTTAGCATGCCAGGAAAACAGTTGTGAGATTACAGACCTTTCTTTCCCTCCTTTAGTATAACCTTCCCTCCAGTTCTAAGCAGCCCCAGTTTTCTGTGTACATTGCCTCAGAGAAAGGGCATGGTATGGTGGAAGAAAATAGTTGTGAATTCTCTTCCTGGATTTTATGTTTTAAAATAATGCTATTAGAGAGAACAGAAAGTGCTTTTGGACATTTAGACAAAAAATGTTTAAGTCTAAGAGGTTGAGAGAAGTAGACCCATCTGGTCTCCGGAACAGAACAAATTCCAAACGCTGGGGGAAGGAAAAAAATCTAAAATGGTGGGGAAAAGGCTGAAAATATAGTTTCCTGTGTGTCCTAGGTGGAGACCCCTGGTTCCAACGTTCTGGGAGAGCCCTAGGGATCTAGGAGCAGAGAGGACCTGTGGCCCCCAGGGAATCACAGAGAAAGACAGCCCAGATATGATGAAATTCCTCCCCGTGCTGTGGTACAGAGGCTGCTGAATGGTTTCTGAGTTTTCAGAGAGCCTTAAAGCTACAGGAGGCAGCTGGCAGACATGAAAGGACTAGATGCATGGCAATGCGGGAATCTGTGAGGAGCAGAGAGGACAGCGGGCATCTCGGGAAGCCTGTGTGGATGGCCAACACCGACACATCCGATTGCCTTGGAACTATGCGAGAACATGGCCATGACCCCAGGGAAAGGAAGGGGTCATATCTTAGCAGAATGGGTTATGCCACCCTGACAGAAAGGGAGATTGAAATAAAGTAAAATTACCAAAAAATTAGTTACAGATTTCTTTATACCTAAATTTGTGGACTGTGATAGAAATTCCAGCCCTTTGCTTTAGACTAGGGGTCAGTAAATACTTTCCGCCAAAGGCCAGAGTAAATATTTTAGGCGTTGAGGGCCACATATAGTGACACGTATTCTTTTTCCCTCTTCTCTTTTTCAACAGCCCTGTTGGAATCATGTTTTCCCTGGGCAGCATGATTTCAGAAAGCCAGGGAGATTGTGCTGCAACGAGATTCAGTTAGTACAAAATGTGTTAGTTTACCAAAAGGATGGCACTACTTCTCTGGCTACAGGCCACATAATGAAGCTCGTATCTGGTTGCAAAATGCGTCCTTAGCACAGCCAAAGTCTGCTATTCCTTCCATCTTTGCTCAAACAGGCACATTTCCTTCGTCCCTAGGGGACTGAGCCCTCTCCCCTGTTCCAATCACCCCACTCAGCCCCCACTTTCTACCTCAGTCCGAGCCACTGGAAAATCAACTTCCAGGACCAGCGGGGCTGATAATTTATGGCAGGGCTGGGCTGTGCCTGGATGAGGGGTTACCACAGGTCTCTCATACATGGACTCCAGGGCAGCTGGTCTCAGAAGTCCTCAGTAGGAAAACCAGCCAGCCTGGTGATTTTTTTTTTTCCGTTTCCTTAATTCTTGATTTATCATGAAAGGCAACCCATGGATCGAGACAGGAGACAGACAACCCAGTGGAAATGCCTGGGCTGTCTAGTCACTGTCACGTTGATATGAGCCACTGCTGTCTCCAGCTCACACTCAGATAAACTCCCCGAGAGCAGGTGCCAGGCAGGCTACAAACTGCTTCCAGAAAGAGGCAGATGCTGGCCAGGCCACTCTGTAGTGTGGATTGGAGGCATCTCCAGAGGTGGGCAGGGCTGCCCTGCACAACTGAGGGTCCCGGGGATACTCCAAGGCTTGGATCTGAAGGAGCTGGCTGGGTCTGCTCAGTCTGTGGTGAAATTCTGGGGCTGAGGACACCAGGTTGTTACAAAATGCCTGTGAGATTTGAGTAGTTGCATCAGGTTGCGGGCTGAGCCCTGACCCTGACCTCGATCTGGACCTGGACTCTGGCCTTCCAAGAAGCCCTGATCTGTCCACAGACAGAGATCCCCGAAATGCATTCCTGCAGGCTGTGCCAAGTGTGCCTGTCACACATGGCTCTGTGCAGTCAGTGTTTTCTGCTTTGAACTGAACTCGAAGCTGTCTTGAAAAAGGGGATCATTGTCTCTCTATGCAAGAGACAAGGTATTGAAACGAAGCTAAGGATTTTTGTTCTCAAATTCGTAGGAGAGCAGACTGGCATCTTGATTCATTTTTTTGGGCTATTTTCTGTCAAGAAGTGGAACGAGGGGAAACACCAACTCCTGCTCTCTTCTGTTTTGAATCCATTAAACCTCAGGCAACTTGAGTAATCCTTGGTCAGTCCACAGCAGCCAGTCAGCCTATCAACTCCTGTGTACCTCCTGCCTGTGGGTCTGAGCCCGGGTTCAAACTCTACAGGGAGATGGATGGCCCAGTTGGTGCCCTGCTTGGGAGCGGTTTCTGTGAAGTTGGGTGGAGCAATGTGGAGATGATTTAAAAAATCTGTAATCATACGCTGGGTGTTCAGAGGAGGCTGCCAGCGAAGGCTGCAGGGCGTGATTGCTGAGGTGACCTTGATCGAAGTGAACAAGCACATGGAGCATGAGTGAGCCCTGCTGTCCACGGCTTCTGTGGGCACCATGGGCTTGTGGACTCGGGAGTTTGTGAATAGAGGCCACGGGGACATTCACACTGAGCAGCTTGTCCTTACCACCCTCTGGTGACTCAGATCTCTAGCCCTTCCCCTGTGAGCTGCCTTGCAAGGGTTTGCAAGCCCTTGTAAATGCATCCTTTATTGAAGTGCACTGCCCTGACTCCTCTGCTGATGCTAGTCTTCCCCCAAGTAATTTTTCTAAAATAGATTTGACCATGTCATTTTCTAAATGAATCCCAGTTGGGTTTAGAGTAAATCAGATCTCTTTATCATTGTTCTCCCTGCTACTCTGGACTCCATCCCAACACAGATCAGACACGCGCAGACACACACAAACACTTATACACACAGACACACTCACACACACTCACACACATACACACACATTCACAGACACACACATATGCACACATACACAGACACACATGCACACACATATACTCACACATGCGCGCACACACACACACACACACACTCTATGCTTTAACATACAAATGATGTTGTGTAGCTTCTCCCCACCTTTCCTCTGGCCTTCTGGTCAGCCTCTCTCCCCCTGAGCGGCAGTGATGGGCTTCCTTAGGCCATGTGCTCTGAAGCTTTCAGGCTTTTGCACGCGCTGCCCCCGTCCTTGGAATCACTGGCTTCTTTCCTTTCTTTCCCATGTCTCCCACTCTTCACTTGTCACTTAGTAAACATCCACTCCTCTCTCAGGCCCCAGATCAGTGCCACCTCCTCAGCGACTCTATCTGCTGTCTCACCACCAAGCTGCCCCCAATCCTCTTTCTCCTTCCCTCACACTGTGTTCTGGATACAGCTCCAAATTCGTCACTTTTAAAAAATCAAAAATGAAACTCGCTGATTTTTTTTCTTGTTCTCAGGAAAATATATGCCTTTTAACTCAACATCCTCTTTTTGATACTCTGTCCTATAAAGTAAAAATGCCAGTACTTAAGGATAGTAGAACAAGAACTGTTTTCCTTCAATATTCGAAGTGACACAATACTGGGATTGTGTCCCCAGAGGGCATGTCCACGTTGTGGAATATTATAGTCAATAATATTGTGATAGCATGGTACAGTGTCAGTTTCTGGACTTGTCATGGTGAGAAAGGTATATAAATGTTGAATAACTATGGTGTACACCATTAGAAACTAATAGAATATTGTATGTTAGCTATATTTTAATAAAAATCTTAAAAAAACAAAATAAAAGTCACCCCAATAAATTTTAATAAAAACATAAATAAAATAAAAGTTTTTTAAAAATGCATTGCAGTACTTCTTGTATTTTTCACTTAATTACTCTGCTTGTACATTGTTCTCTGCCCCTTTCTTTTTCATGGCTGCACAGTATTCCACTGATTTAACCAGTCCTTATGGCCATTCAAGTTGTTTCTAATCTATTACCGCTAAACATTTTTGTACAAATGTCCCTGCAAAAATCTGTGAGCATCTCTGGAAGATAAATTTCTATAAGTAGCACTGCACATAGAGGGTATATATATATACATTTAAAAATTTGAGAGACATCAATAACTTCCCTTCCAAAGAGGTTGAGCTAACTCTTGTAGCAGTAGGGTATGAGAGAGCACGTCTGTCTGCACTCTTGGCCCAAACCACATTATTAAACTCTTAGAACTTTGCCAATTGGGTATGTGAAAATGGTATCTTGCTTACAATTTTAAATTATGAGTGAGACAGAACCTATTTCTACATATTTATAAGCCATATGAACTTGTGTCTCTCTATAGTCTTCCTCACTGTGTCCTTTGACCATTTAAAACATTCTTTTATTTATTTATAAGTACTTGGTCCATTTCATCTGCGCTGTCACATTTATGTGTAAACAGTTGTTCATTGTATTCCCTTATTATTCTTTTGATGTCTGCATTGTTCATTTGTGTCTTCTCTATTTTTTTTTTTGTCAGTGTTGCTAGAAATTTGTCGATTTTACTCTGTTCTTCAAAGAATCATCTCTTTGTTTCATTAGTTTTCTCTGTTGTATTTCTGTTTCCGGTTTATTAGTTTCAGTTCTTATAGTTATTATTTCTTTCCTCCTGCTTGATTTGGGTTTATTTTGCTATTCTTTTTCTTGGTTCAGGGCAGAGGCTTAGATTACTGATTTGAGTTTCCTTCTTTTCCACTGTATGCATTTAGTGGTATAACTTTCTCTCTCAGCACTTCTTGAACTGTGTCCCACAAAATTTGGTATGTTGTATTTTCATCTTCACTTAGTTCAATATATATTTTTATTTCCCTTGAGCTGCTTCTTTAACCATGGGTTATTTAGAAGTGTGTTGTTTAGCTTCCTAGTGTATAGAGATTTTTTGTTATTATGTTATTGGCGTCTAGTTTGAGTTTATTGTAGTCAGAGAACACACTCCATGTGATTTCTATTCTTTTAAAATTGTTGAGGTTTGTTTTATTGCCCAGGATATGGGTTATCTTGGTGTATGTTCTGGGGCACTTGAAAGGTATGTGTATTTTGTTGTTTTGGGGTGGAGTGTGGTCTGTTTTACAAATGTTCATTACATCCTTTTGGTTGATATCGTTGAGTTCTATGTTTACCCTGATTTTCTGTCTATTTGTTCTATCAGTTGTGGAAAGAACAGTTTTCAAGTCTCCAGATACTTGTACTTGTCTATTTCTCCTTTCAGTTTTACCAGTTTTTGCTTCACATGTGTTGCAGCTCTGATGTTTGGAGCCTACATACTTCTGGTTGACTCTTTTATCGTTATGTGGTGTTCCTCTCTGTTTCTCATAATTTTCTTTGCTCTGAAGTCTCTTTGCATGACTTTAACATGGCAATTCTTGCTTTGTATTGATTAATGTTTGTATGATATATCTTTTTCCATCCTTTCACTTTCGACCTGCCTGTATTATGTTTGAGGTGAGTTTGTTATAGACAGCATATACTTAAGTCATGTGTTAAAAATATACTTTGTCAATCTGTCTTATAATTGGTGTGTTTAGACTATTTACATTTAATATAATTGATATAGTAGGGCTTAAGTCTGTCATTTTATTTTTTCTTCGTTCTCTTTGTTTTTCACTTCTCTATTTTTCTTCTTCCTGTCTTCCCACAGTTACTTGAACAGTTTTTAGAATTCCATTTTCATTTATCAATAGTGTTTTGAGTATATCTCTTTGTGTAGTTGTGTGTGTGTGTGTGTTTCTCTAGGTATTACATTATATATACATATCATCATTTTAATAGTTCAAGTGAAGTGTAGAAACTTAGTTCTCTTTACATCCTTTACCTTCCCTCATTTATAATATAATTGTCTTAAATGTTTCCTCTACATACATTTAGAACACCATGAGGGTTATAATTTTTGCTTCAATTGCCAAACATAATTTAGAAAACTCAGGAAGGAGAATCTATTTTATTTAACCATATTTTTGCTTAACATTTTCTCCCTTCCTGATGTTTCTAGTTTCCTTCTTTTATCATTTCCTTTCTGTTTAGAGAACTTCTTTTAGCCATTCTTTTAGGGTAGGTCTACCTGCAATAAGTTCTCTTAGTTTTTCTTCAAGTGAGAATGTCTCAATTTCCTCTTCATTCTTGAAAAATACTTTCACCGGATATAAAATTCTGGGTTGGGGTGGCCAGTTAGTTCAGTTGGTTAGAGCCTGGTGTTAATAACACCAAGGTTGCCAGTTTGATCCTGACATGGGCCACTGTGAGCTGCACCCTCCTTAAAAAAAATAAAATAAAATTCTGGGTTGGCAGTTCTTTCCTTTCAGCACTTGAAATACGAGGTCTGACGATTAAATTCTCAAACTTGCCACCAAGAGCTTACATTGGCAGCACTGTTCAAACAGCTCGGTAAGGTTTCATAACCGTGGTATATCAGTGTCTCACAGCTGTGTTTGTGTCAACATGTGGTGATGTCTTGCTGAGTGGTGTTTATTATTGTTGCTGCATGTTTTTGTGTACTGTTGTAAGAATGTCTGAGCTTGAATTAGAGCAATGAACAAACACTAAATTTATTGTTAAACTTGGCAAGAGTGGAAATGGAAAAAGGGACATGTTAGTCCAAGTTTATGGGGACAATGCCCATATGAAGAAAACGGCAGTGTACAAATGGATTAAATGTTTTTCTGAGGGGAGAGAATGCATCACTGATGAAGAGAGGTCAGGGCGGCCAGTAATGAGCAGAACTGATGAAAACATTGCAAAAATTTGTCGAGTTGTTTGTCAAAATTGTCACCTGACTGTGAGAAGCATACCGGACCAAGTAAACATCGATAGAGAAATAGGAAAATCTTAACTCAAAATCTTGGCATGAGAAAGGTGTGTGCAAAAATGGTCCCTACAGAGCTCACCAATGAACAAACTCAAAGGAAGGTCGAAGTTTGCCAAGAACTTTAGGAGAGGAAAGACTATCTTGGGGGCCATGTTATCACTGGTGATGAAACATGGTTATACCAATACGACCCTGAAACAAAGCGTCAAAGTGCACAATAGAAGTCAGCCAATTCTCCCTCACCAAAAATGTTCCATCAGTCCAAATCAAGAGTCAAAATGATATTGCTAACCTTTTTTGATATCAGTGGGATTATTCATTATGAATTTGTACCAACTGGACAAACAGTTAACCAAGTTTACTATTTGGAAGTGCTGAAAAGGCTGCGTGAAAAAGTTAGACGACCTCGGGCAGATGGGTGGCTCAGTTGGTTCGAGTGTCTCCTCTCAACCACAAGGTTGCCTGTTCGACTCCCGCAAGGGATGGTGGGCTGTGCCCCCTGCAACTAGCAATGACAACTGGACCTGGAGCTGAGCTGTGCCCTTCACAACTAAGACTGAAAGGACAACAACTTGACTTGGAAAAAATCCTGGAAGTACACACTGTTTCCCAATAAAGTCCTGTTCCGCTCCTTCCAGGAAGCTAAACAACACACTTCTAAATAACCCATGGTTAAAGAAGCAGCTCAAGGGAAATAAAAATATATATTGAACTAAGTGAAGATGAAAATACAACATACCAATTTTGTGGGACACAGTTCAAGAAGTGCTGAGAGAGAAAGTTATACCACTAAATGCATACAGTGGAAAAGAAGGAAACTCTCAAATGAGTAAGCTAAGCCTCTGCCCTGAACCAAGAAAAAGAATAGCAAAATAAACCCAAATCAAGCAGGAGGAAAGAAATAATAACTATAAGAACTGAAACTAATGAAACTAATGAAACTGGAAACAGAAATACAACAGAGAAAACTAATGAAACAAAGAAATGATTCTTTGGAGAACAGAGTAAAATCGACAAATTTCTAGCAACACTGACAAAAAAAAATAGAGAAGACACAAATGAACAATGCAGACATCAAAAGAATAATAAGGGAATACAATGAACAACTGTTTACACATAAATGTGACAGCACAGATGAAATGGACCAAGTACTTATAAATAAATAAAAGAATGTTTTAAATGGTCAAAGGACACAGTGAGGAAGACTATAGAGAGACACAAGTTCACATGGCTTATAAATATGTAGAAATAGGTTCTGTCTCACTCATAATTTAAAATTGTAAGCAAGATACCATTTTCACATACCCAATTGGCAAAGTTCAAAAAATATATCAATTAAATCCAGCTCATCCAGTGTATTATTTAAGGTCACTGTTTCCTTGTCGATTTTCTGTCTGGAAGATCCTGTCTATTGGTGTCAGTGGGGTGTTGAAGTCCCTTACTATGATTGTTTTATTGTTGATCTCTTCCTTTATGTCAGTCAATATTTGTTTTATATATTTAGGTGCTCCTATGTTGGGTGCATAAATATTTGCTAGGGTGATCTCTTCTTGTTGGACTGATTTATTATTATATAATGTCCTTCTTTGTATAGTCTTTGTTTTAAAATCTATTTTGGCTGATATAAGTATTGCTACCCCAGATTTTTTCTCATTTCCATTTGTGTGAAATACCTTTTTCCATCCCTTTACTTTCAATCTATGTGTGTCTTTTGATCTGAGGTGAATCTCTCATAGACAGCATATGCATGGGTCTTGTTTTCTTATCCATTCAGCTACCCTGTGTCTTTTGATTGGAGCATTTAGTTTATTTACGTTTAAAGTGATTATTGATAGGTACATAGTTATTGCCATTTTATTATTCATGTTTTTGATCTTCATTTTGTTTGTTTTCTCCTTTTTTTAGCTTAAGGTCTTTTTAACATTTCTTGTGATAGTGGCTTGGTGGTAATGAATTATTTTTTAGCTTTTTCTTCTCTGGGAAGCTCTTTATCTCTCCTTCAGTTTTCAATGATGGCCTGGCTGGGTAGAGTAGTCTTGGTTGTAAGCCCTTGTTTCTCATCACTTTGAATATGTCCTGCTATTCTCTTCTGGCCTGCAATATTTTTCTTAAGAAATCATCTGACAGTCTTATGGGAACTCCCTTGTAGGTAACTAACTGCTTTCTCCAGGCTGCTTTTCGGATTGTTTCTTTATCTTTAAGCCTTGGCATTTTAATTATGATATATCTTGGTATTGGCTTCTTTGGGTTCACCTTGTTTGGGACTTTCTGTGCTACCTGGGCTTGTAAGTCTATTTTCTTCATCAGGGTAGGGAAGTTTTCCATCATTATTTCTTTAAATAAGTTTTCAATTCCTCTCTCTTTTCTCCTTCGGGTACCCCTATGATGCGAATGTTTTTATGCTTGATATTGTCCCAGAGGCCCCTTAAAGTATTTTCATTTTTTTGGATTTTTTTGCTTTTTGCTGTTCTTATTGGGTGTTTTCTGCTACCTTAACTTGTAAATTGCTGATTTGATCTTCTGCTTCATGTCATCTACTGTTGATTCCCTCTAATGTAGCCTTCATTTCAGTTGTGTATTCATTATTTCTGACTGGTTCTTTTTTTTAACATTTTCTACCTCCATTTTTGTTTCCTATCTCTTTGTTGAAGTTCTCCCTGAGATTATTAAGCATTCTTATAACTAGTGTTTTGAACTCTGCATCTGGTAAATTGCTTGTTTCCATTTTGTTTTTTTCTGGAGCTTTGTTCTGTTCTTTGGTTTGGGACGTGTTTCTTTGTCCCCTGATTTTGGCAGCCTCCCCTCCCTGTCTTTGTTTTTATGTATGAGGTAGGGCTGCTATGTCTCCCAGTCTTAGAGTGGCCTTATGTAGTAGGTATGCTGTGGGGCCTATTGGTGCAGTCTTCCAGGTCACCTGAGCCAGGTACTCTAGCTGTGTCCCTTGTGTGTGTTCTGTGTGCCCTCCTGTTGTAGTTGAGCCTTGGTTGCTGTTTGCATGTCAGTGGGAGTGATTGACTTTTGGGCTGATTGGTTGTGAGGACTGGCCATGACTACACTGGAGTTGCTGTGCAGGGGCTGACCCTACAGAGCAAGATTCACTTTAACAGGTTTCTGGTCCTTTCCCTGTCTACCCTTTGTGTGTGTGGTTCTTGGAGGCAGCCAGGTGATTCTCTATCTTGGTCTAAAACTGGCCACTGGGCATGCTGGCCCCAGGGTCTCCTGGGAGGGTGTCTACTGCATGCCAAGTTCAGCTGCAGCCTGTGCCCTGCCAAGAGCCACCTGGCATGAGCCACAAACAAATCCACAGATGACTACCATCTACACTGGGCTTGGAGGTGACTCAAGCCCAGTCTGCAAACTGAGGTCACCTGCTGCTAGTACAAGGTTGTGGCTGCTCAGCAAGAGTATGGGACATGTGGAAGCCAGATGCAGCTTGCTTGGGTTTTGTGATCCTTGGAGAGATTTTATTAAAGTCTGCTGCATGAGCCAAGACAGGCCATTTATATGGAAAATCCTGTAAGCTGCTTGCATGTACCCAAAAGTTGGATGGTGTGGGGTCTCAGGGAATCACCAAGGTGGGGCAGACCAACAGTGTTAGTCATGTTGATAGAGATTCAAATATGGCGACTACCTGAGTCTGCATGCCGGGAGCGGGGAAGGCTCAACAAAGAAACAATGGATTTTGCCAGTACTTCTGTTTAGTAGAAATCTGCCCCTCCAGCCCTTGCACTGAAGCCAGACAACTCAGTTCCTTCCTGCATGTTCCTGGTGTCTTTTGGGCTGTTGCCCCAGCACTGGAGCTCAGAGTGAGTGAGTCTGTCAGCAAGTAAGTCTGTGTGCAGGTTCTTTAAGAGGAATGCCTGGGACTCCAGTCACTCTCCATCTCACCCAACCACACTCTTCACTGGTCTTCTCACAGCCAGAAGTTAGGGGCATTTCTCTCCCTGGCACTGGAATCCTGGGCTGGGGAGCCTGGTGTGGGACTGGGATCCTTTGCTCCTCTCTTTGGGGTGGACCACCACAACAGAGATATCTCTCCGAATTTTTAACAGTCACACACAGGAGTGGGGCCAGCCCATTTTATGTGTCTACCCCTCCTTCAATTCTTGAGGTAGCTTCTTCTATATGTCTTTAGTTGTAGTACTTCTGTTCAGCTAGATTTCAGGTGATTGTCAATCATGGTTATTCTGTAATTTAGTTGTAATTTTGATGTGTTCATGAGACGAGGCAAGCACAGCACTTACCTACTCTGCCATCTTTATTGGAAATCCTTAAGCAACTTCATCTTAAGCTGATTTTTCTCTTCTGTGAAATGAAGATAGCAATAGCATTGATTTCAACGTTTTCTTGTGAAGATTAAGTGCAATAATATATGTAGAGAACTTAGCATGGTGCTTGACACATAGTAAGCACTTGGTAAATATTAGACTTTACTGCTAATATTTTGCACTGTCATGAACAGGGTTGCTGTGGTCATGTGGTGGCAGCTGGAGGCCAGGACAAATGTAGAAAGCAGTTACTTGGAATTTCTTCAGAAGCCCAGTTTGTTGATGCAGTGTTAAATTAAAGCCCATTAATTTATTGTGAAAACAAGCCTTCCAAATGGCCTGGAATTTGCAGCTTCTTCTGAATTAATGCTGCATGGCACCACTTTATTTTAGAAATAATGAATGCTAACTCAACAGTGAAGAAAACCCCTGCTGCTGTGTTCACTGGGTGGCCAAGCTGTTGGCTGCTGGTGCCACCCGCTCCCTGGCTGGAAGCTGCTGTGTGTTTTCCCGGCAGGGACTCAGCCTAAGGCCACATACCCAGGACATACTGAGGATGTTAAGTGGGCACAAATCTGTTGCTGGTGGTGAACAGGTGGTGGAGACAAGACTGGTGCCTGATTGAGCTGGTTCTGTGCCATCTCAGGGAACATACACAGCAGTTCTGTGAAGATGCATAGAGTAGGCTGTGGGGGAGAGGCTAGGAGAATCCTTGTCAGGGCCAGGAGCTGCCCTTGGCTGGCTAGGGTCAGGGGTCTGTCTAGGGTTGGGGGAGAGTCTGCAGAGGGTTGACCTGCCTCCATTTGTCATTAGTCCTATGCTTTATCATGGAATCTCATAGCTCAGGACAATGATGTGTCAAAATGGACCCAAACTAAGTACACAGAGGGAACGAGGATCTGGTCTATTTGCTGACTTTACATGAGAGTTATTTCACAATGGACAAATGATGCCAAAAGACCTCTGATTTCAATAGAGCTGCCTACTGTGACTCCTAAAAAAATAACTCGGATTCAGACTGTCATAGCTGAAAGTGACTTCAAAATTCAAAAATCCTTTAGTTCAATTGCCCAAGTTAAAAAATGTATAATTGAAATTTTTTTATCAATGCTATACATAATTTAAAGAACCCGATAGGTGTATGAATTTTGTTACTAGAAACAGCCCTTCTTTCTTTTTCTTCTAGCTCCAGAGTCAACAATTTTTAACTTTTCAGTCCATTATTTTGGTATTTATCTCTTATCTTTAAATATGGAGCTTGTAGCTAATTCTTGATTTTTCAGTTTTAGGCACTATCTACTGGTTTCCCACTGTGGATGATAAGACTTTAGTGCTCTCACCTTTTTCATTGCTGCCCCATTCCCTCTCCTCCCAATGGATTGTATGATTTGGGTGAGATCTCTCTGTAATATTCACATTATAAGGTCTCTGTAAGTAACTGTACAACAGGATTATAAAATGTCCTATGTGTACTTTTCCCTTCTTGCCCAACCTTTTGTCTTCCACACAGTTAATAATTGTCTTGGGTTTTTCATTTCATTGGTTTTCTATGGACTTTTCACCAACCCAATGGCAAACTCAAAATCTCTTCTCACGGTGCTCAGACATATTGGATATTCTGAGCTGTGAGTTCTCTCAGCCTGCTGCTAGGTTGTCACCTGGGACTTTCTGTTACATTATCCTGGGGATTCTCTCTGTCACTGTCCCATGTGGGATTTCTGTCTCCTCCATCCTGTATTTCTCTTCTCTGTTTTACTCCCCTTGTTGGCTAGAATGCACTTCTAGTATCTTCCTGAGAAACAGTGACTGGGAGGTAGACTTTTTGACATCTTGCATGTCTGAAATATCTTTATTTAATCTTTACAATAATTGATAGCTTGGCTGGATAAAGACTTACAAGTTGGAAATTATTTTCCCTCAGGATATTAATGGCTTTACTTCATTGTTCTCTAGTTTTTAGTGTTGCTGTACAATTTTTAGTCATTCTGCTTTTTGATCCTGTGTACAAAATCCAGAACGTTGTGGAACTTTCCTTTTGTTCCCAGTGTTCTGATGTTTGGGGTACATGTGTCTTAGTATGGAGTTATTTACATTTACTGTGCTGGGCACCTGGTGGCCCCTTTCAAAGTGAGTCCTGCAGTTTTGAGAAATTTTATTCAATTTTTCCTTTTATGATTTTCTCTCCTTTGTTTTCTCAATTCTCTCTTCCTGACCCTCCTATTGTTTATGTGTTGTACCGTTGAAGTATCCCTCTAACATCTTGTGATTTTTTTCTCCCTTTTATCCATCCTTTTGTTCTACTTTCTGAGAGGTTTCTCTCAACTATATCTTGTATCTTTCTATTAAAATTTTCATTTCTGCATAATTTTACTTTTCAAGAGCTCTTTTTGTTGTTCCGTTCCTACTTTGATGACAATCCTCTCCTCCCTGCTATGATCGATAGTTTTACTTCCCCCTTTTTAGAAATTTGCTTTTCCCTGCATGTCTCTGCTTCCTGTAAGTCCCCCCTACCACCATCTTTGTTTAAGAATTTGTTTTTCACATTAAAGTTTTCCTCAGATGTTTGAGGAGGCTTTGTTGTGCTCACATTTAGAAGCTGACTGGAAGCTGAGCTTATGGGCGTAGCTGGTCGATTGTGTGCTCTACTGTAGGTGGTCTTTGGGGAACCCCATGTTGGTATCTTTAGGTTTTTCCTGTAAGGATTGTCGGATGACAACGAGAAAGGGATTTTGGGAACAGAGGGTGGGGGAGAAGGTTGAAGGTGGGTTGACCATTGACAAAGTGAACTTTACTAATCCCCCTGCTCTCAGCTTTTCCTGGTGTTCTTCAGTCCCTGTGTTTTTGTTTCCCTGAGAATAGACCTTCCAGAGGCTAAGCCTTCAATCCTTTGAGGGAGTGAGGAAAGTGTCTTCGAATGTAGCTACTATTTAAATAGGCTTTCAACCAATGTCATTGTTTTGGTGTCATTTTAACCTCCATGTCCAGTGGCAAATGGTAGTGGTGGTGGGTGGTCTGAGGTGTTAACCCGGTTGCATTTGGCTTTCCTTACTCTTAATTGAGAATTCAGATTTCTTAGTTACAACTCCTCCAACTGCTTTCCCAACTGCTTTCCAACTTCCAAAATTTTGTAGCAATTGTATGCTTTCGCTAAAAACAAAAACAAAACAAACAAAAAAAACCTTATGTGCTTATCCCTTAAAATAATTTTATTGTTGTTTTAGTGGGATTTGAGATAGAGCAGAACTAAGTGTGTGTGTTTAATATGCCATCTTTAATAGGAAGTCTCTTTTTAAATTCACAAATAATACATGTTTACTGTGGAAAAACTAGAAAACTTAGGTAAGAAACAAAGAGGAAAACCTGAGGGTTGTTAGATGGATGGGGGTGGGGTGGGGAAAAGGGCGAAGGTGAGGGGATTAGAAAACAGTCGGTAACCACAAGATGGCCACGGGGTTTTGAAAATTAATTTGGGGAACGTAATCAATAATGTAAAGATTTTGTAGGGTATCCGATGGACACGTGTCCAATTTGGGAGACCACCTCAGGGAAGATGTAGATGCCAGATCACTGCAGTGTACACCTGAAGCTGAACAATAATGAATGCCAACTATAATTATATATATATGTATATATATATGTATGTATATACTTACAAGAGGCAGAGTACAGCATTGGGAGTGGAGACAGTGGAAATGTGATGGCTTGGTGCGATGTCAGAGAGGTAGTGGATGGGGGAAAAGGGGTCCACAGTGTGAGGGATATAAATGATAAACATCTAAGTATTACTTTGCCTTGAGCACCTGAAACTAATAAAAAAAAAAGAAGGAATTATAATCAGAGTAACAATGCCCTTACCCTGGGAAAACCATTGTTAATATTATGGAGGTAGATCTTCCTATTATTTCATATATATAAATTATAGATTAATATATTATACATGTGTACAATGATAGGGAATTAATAAACATTATTTTTAATCTGTTTCCTCACTTAACACTATGTAGTGAACATCTTTCCAAGTCACTAAATATATTTCTAAAATTATTTTAGTGGTTCATATAATTTCATGAAATATTTCATAATGTAATATAATTTTGCCCACTTCTATATTATTGGACATTTGGGTTTGGTCTACCAATTTTTCAAGATCATAATAAAAACTTTAATGAGCATTCCTGTTCCCAAAGCATTCTGTAATCCTCAATAATTTCCTTAGGATAAATTCTTAGAATCGTTGCTTCAAAGGTGTACATCAAGTCCTCAAACAATGTAGTTTCGTTCAATGTCCTTTCATTATAATGTTGATGAAATGCCTTAGGAACTTAACTCTTGTTTATGTCAAGTAGAGTATGGTAAAATTGGTTTCATTATATGTTGTTTAGCTTAAAATTGCAGAATCTATCAATTACATTAAGTGAGGACTTATTGAATTTAAATTATAATTCTTTTAATTCTTATTACCCAAGTCTCCCTCTGAAAGATGACATGCTTTTCATCATCAGTATAGTAGAGGCTGGGTTCTTTGCTTTTGCCAATATGGGTATTGGACTTTAAGACATGTCCCATTGAGGTGCCCAAATGGTGTGTTACTGGTGTTTTGATTTGTGTTTCTTGGATTACTGCTGAGACTAAGTGTCTCTTCCTATTCATTAGTGGTTCATATTTCTTCTTTTCTGCATAGACTTCCCATTGGGTTTAAAATTTATAGTTACACTCAGATGTGCAGAAATGTATCTTTCTTCATTTTTTTATTACTAAGCTTAACTTATTCCTGAGCTCCCCCATTTCCACTCAGCAGAAACAAACCAACTTTTTATTCAAAGTAACTTACTGCTCAATAACTTCTAAGTGAAGGCATTTTGACTACTGCTCCAACTCCCATCCCTTTGTGAAAAGGGTGGTTGGTCTTTTTACTATTCTTAGGTGCCTTGGTCTTTCTGTGGCAACCTTTGTAGCTGCTGTGGGAATTTCCTGCTGTCCAGATCCCACCCCAGCTGACACAGGAGCTGCAGAAGTCTGTGAAATTTGCGTGCAACAATAGTCTTTAGATTCTAGGTTTGGGACAGGTCTCAGAGACACATAGAAGGTGAGAATAACATAAGAGAAAAGCTCTCACTGACACCACTTCTATTGACTTTGTCCCCTCATTCCTCTAGGAGGCTGGCAAGGTTCCAGGAGGGTAACATATAAAAGACCCTGCCTTATCTGGGGGCAAGGGAAATTCACCTATGTCTCCCTTCCTTGATCTCCCTTCCAATTGTTCTAGTCTCCTAAGAGAATTTAATTTCCCTTGGAGTGCAAAAATGCTTCACCTCCTGCCCAGAACCCTTCCAACTCTGTGATCTTGACCTTCCAGGCTTTGATCTTTTTGTGTGTGGTATTTAAAAAGAAAAACTGTTTCTCTTGCAAACAAAAAATGCTCTGACTGTTACTTGAGGGTCTTTAAAAGCTCTATTTTGAAAGTTAAGTCTGAGCAATAAGTTTTTTTCTAAACCAGTGGTTCTCAGCCTTGGGTGCTCATTGAGATCACCTGGGAAACTTTAAAAAATCCTGATGCTTAGGCAGCACCCAGAATTCAGAACTTCGGAAAGGTGTCCCAGGCATCTGTATATTTTTAAACATTGTAATGTGTAACCAGGGCAGAGAAATACTGTCCCAGGCTGTGACTGTCCTCTCATCTTTGGGGCAGTGGACTTAAGGACAAGTTAACCTCTCTGTCCTTGAAGGTAGAAGGGCTCTAGATACCTGGGGAACAAAGGTGGGCTCTGTCACTGGTCATGAGGGGCTGCCAACACCTGGGACACACATCTGCATCTCAGGGGGCCTTGGAGGCAGAGGAAGCTCTCAGCTGGGTGTGGAGTACTCCTCGGCTGGGTTGACAGGCCTGAGTTGGAGGCTCTGCAGTTGGACCCCATGGGGGCAGTGGAGTTTGACTCAGCCCCCAGGCAGGAAGCAGAGCAGGTCCAAATTAACTTGGCTTCAGCCAGTGCATGAGGGGAAGGGTTTCCTCAGTTGCTAGAGCCTGTCAAGGACCAATATGTTAGAACATATGTTTTACAGCTTCCTGGGGTCTCTGATAAATCGAGACTCCATTGTCTTCCACCCCCCTATTTCCCCCAAACCCCCTCCCCTGCCAAGGTTATGAAAACAACTGTTTCCCTCAGCTTGAAAATGTGCTGAGCAAGGGAGCTCATTTCCATCAGAAATTGGCCTCAGAGGAGGGAAGCTTCTGGAGGAAGCTTGCACTCCTTTCACAGGACTAGGTTGTTGGGGTGGGGCACACAGTGGCTGGGACCCCTCCTTGGCCATGATTTTCTGCATGTAACTCAGAACCCAGGACACAGGGATCTCCCCAGAATAGATTACCCCCCCAAAAAAAACTTGAAAGAAACTACTTTTTCTTTCCTTTACAGTTGCATACTTTTGCTTTCTATGTACAAGTCATTGATGGAAGAATTAGGCACATACCTGCCCTCAGGTCACTGGCCAGGTAGCAGGGGAGATAACATGTAACAATACTAACTATCATTATTTCCAGCATCTACTGCCTGTCACGTACTAGTGATAGACATAATAGTATTAGTAAAGCCTCCCACTTATTGAGCTCCTACTGTGGGCCCAGCCCCTTAGAACACTCTGTATTCCTCACAGGAATCAAATATATTATGTCTCGCTGCTGGAAGTATGGTTCTGGACCAGTAGCAACAGCATCGCCTGAGCTCTTGTTAGAAATACGGGACATCAGGCTCACCCAGATTCTGTGAACCTGAATGTATGTTCTAACCAGATCCCCACGGGGTTCCTGGGTGATCATTATCCCCATTTTACAGACAAGGAAACAGAGGCTCAGTGGGACTAGAACAGCTAGGAGGAGGCCACAGGGTAACCAGAAGTTAAGTCGGGATATGAACCTACATTTTGGTTCTATGCCCTACTTGTTTCCTACTCTGCAGTGCCGCGTCATAGGACTAAATGATGTTGGTAAAGGTTAGACTGCAGCACAGCTGGAGAACTGAGTACTGGAGAAGGAGCGCTCCCTAGATTTCAGATGAGGGAACAGTCAGGAGGCTCCCTGGAAGAGGGGGCATTTGAATCAGTCCTAGAAGGGTGAGCAAGACCTGCAGAGAAGGGAGCAAGCCTATCTGAGGTGGGGGAAGCAGCATGAGCACAGAGCAGGAGGTGGAAGAGTAAATATCATTCACCAGAACCTTCCATTGATGGCTGCTGTTAAACAAGGAGGCCATTCGACTGAGGTGGTTTTTAAGCGTTGGCAATGCATGTAAGCCAATGAAAACCTAAGCCTGTAATGCCTCAAGGTTAAGAAATCAAAATCTAAGGACAACAAATCACAAATAAGCCACTGGGCTCTCCCAAATAATGCAACTACTTAAGCCATAGCCAATCAAGTGATTTCCTTGCTTCGCGTCCATATTTTCTCTATAAAAATTTCCCCTAACTCCAGTCACTGGAGTGCTCCTAACCATTTCTGGTTTGGTACTGGCTAATTTGAAAAGATTTTTGCTTAAATAAACTCTTACAAATTTAAATATGCCTTGGTTTATCTTTTAACACTGTAGTCTTCTACGTTCAGAAGCGAAACAGGATTTGAGGCAGTAAAGAGGTGACTCAGAAAGCTTTGATTTCCCCTTGATCTGTGGCTGCCAAAGAGAGTGGCCACACAGGCTGTAGGATGCTGAGAGATGGACCTGTCTTGAGGTTCCAAGCCCTTGGCCCCTCCCTTTCTGGGTATGGTGACCCCTTTCCTCCCATGATTCCCTGTGGTACCATGCCCCCCTCAACTGTCCATGCTCAGAGAAGGGCTCACATAGGCCCTGACCCCTGGACACAAAACCCCTGGGTAATAACCAGTGGTCCAATTGGAAGCCATATTGTATCCTTGACCCCAATACTTGTTCTGACTTTGGCAGTCAGTCAGCTACCCAAAATATAGATACTAATAGTTTCGGTACCTGTCAAAGACAAAAGCAACCATATAAAGAGATTGATTTTATTTATGCAATAAGAAGAGCTCCCTGAGCTGAAGATCAGAAGGTGTCACTAGGATGGTTTTTTCCTTGGATTTTTACAGGGAGGAGTAGCCAAGTTATGGGTGGGGAGTAGTAACAATTAGGATTTTTTTTGTAATCAGGGGGAGTCTCGGTTGGGCAGTTGAACAGGAAGCAGTTATCTCTGTGTCTAGTAGTTTCAGGAAGACAAATACTTCAGCTAACCATTTATGAGACAAAGAATGGAAATTTGGAGGTTCGTGTCTGACCTTGTCATAGGTAAACAAGGGCAGTCATCTGCTAGTTTTATCTAAGCCACGTGGAAAAGGGTGGGTCTTTGCAGTAAGCCATTTGTTTCCCTGAACATGGGGGTCGGGTGGGGGTAGGGGTTCTTAACTATCCTGTTTTCCCAGAGCACAGGGCTCAGGTACATTTCAACATCATGCCAAAATTTCTGTACACAGGAAGCTTAAGGGGAATGACCTGGTTGGAAGGGGTGAGGGCCAGGATATTCCCTTTAAATTGCAATTCCTTAGAAAGTACATTATTTTGCTTGGATTATATATTAATAAAGATCAATTAAAACAGAGTTTTTAAAGGATGTTCTTCTTTACATTTTACATAAGATTACAAAAGCATGAATTTTCCACATCAAAAATCATTATTACAATCAACACATAATGTTGTTAATAATTGACATGTACGTTAATAGTGGCACAGAGAATATGGCGAGTGGAGGGTGCAGTTAAGGCCTCCACAGCCGCCCTCCGATGCTACCACGCGTTACTTAATGGTTGAGATTTACTGCTGGGTGAGACAGCACGTTGCTGTGAAAGGCTTCTCCGATCTCCATCCATGGAGTCCATGTTTAAAAACCACCTAGCATGTTTTCTGAAAATGCAACATTTTGGGCTCGCCGTGAGCTGCTGAGCCAGAATCTGGGCATGGGGTGGAGAGGGCCTATAGGGTCTGTGCACTAAACCAGCTGTCTAGTCTTTGTTCAGGTGGGGGCAGGGAAGGTTTCCTCATGAAAGATGATGAAAGTGAGACCTGGAGAATGAGTGAGGGGAAAGGATAAGAAAAGGAGCATTCCAGACATCGGGAACAGAATGTGCAAGGGCCCTGAGGTAGGAAGGAGCCTGGGACACTTGCAGATCAGACAGAAGCCGTTGTGGCTGGAAAGCAGTCAGCAAAGAAGACAATGCACAGATGGGGCTTCGAGGAGAGCCCTGGGCCGGGCTGAGCACGGCGTTCCTTGAAGCCCTCCTGAGCACTTTGGACTTTATCCTAAAACACATGGGAAGTCATTGAGGGTTCAGTGGGGGATGGGTGGATGGGAGAGGTGGGGATGTGATGAGCTCGCTGGCCCATCTTACTCAGAGTCCAAAATTAAACTTGTAACCTCTCCCAACCTTACCCTGATCTTCCCCTATGTTCACCGGTTCAGTGGGTGTCATCACCACCCACCCAGACACCTAATCCCCAAGCCTGGCAGTCACTCTTCTGTCTTGTCCCAAATATCTCTTAAGTCCACCTGCTTCTCCTCGTCACCTATTGCCTGAGTTGGGCAGCACCTTTTCTCACCTGGACAACATCAACAACCTGGACTTCCTGCCTCCTGGCTCACCCCATTCCAGCCCATTCTCCCACCAAATAGCAAGACTTTCCCCAAATGATGATTTCCCGCTGTCCTCAGAAACTGTCCTTCACCCAGAATGCTTCATGATTGGGTCCTCATAATCATGCTAAGCCCCCTGGGCTCGTCTCTCACCACTGCCCACTTCAACTTGACCGAACCTGGCAGGTTCTCATCGCCAGACCTCTTCACTCAGCCTGGAACTTGCTCTTGACTTTTTTCTGACTGTCTCCACCACATTCTTCTTGTCCAAGCTCAAGGTCACCATCTCGGGAAGTATTCCTTGACCTTCTCAGCCTGGATTAGGAACTCCTATGGCTCCTATTCTGCCCACTGTATTCAGTGGTGCTTATCACACCATATTGCAAATATCCACTTTTAGTCTGCCCATGAGACCCTGGCACCTCCTCAGTGGCAGGGTCTGGGTCTTTCTTCTTGTGTTCTACTCCCAGAAACTAGTGGAGTAACCGACACAGAAAGGGCTGGGGGAGTAACTGTTACGTAAGCAAGGATAGGTTTCTCTGCTTCTCTAGTATTCTCTGGCACGGTGAGCGGATGAGTGCATCAATATGGCGGCTCCATCCTGGTGGCCGTTACTTTCTGGATATTCTCCTCCCACCCCACCTCCCAGCCTCTTTATAGTCTCCCCTTTTGCTTTAATGCTTGTGAGACCATCCAGGATAATTAAGAGAGAGAAGTTTTATGCTATTTATGGGGCTTTGATCAAAGATTTTAATTAACCTACCTTGCTTTAAGCCTTTTAAAGTTCATTCCCCAGGGCTGACCATTTGAAAATGGAATTAATGCTTCTAGGCAGAGTGGGGGAAGGGGGTGCTCAACAAGGAGGGCCTAGTTATTGTCTCATTAACCCTTCCCAAGAAGGATAGATTTCAGCTCAACACAAAGGATTTGTCTTGATCTAAGCTGTTCACCTATGGAATGAGGTGCGTGGAGTGGTGGTCTGAACCCTGTTGCTGGAGGCATGCTAACAGGTGTTAGACACGCTCCTAGGAGGGATCTTAAAGCCATGAGACAGTCACAGCAGCACTGATCTAACTAGGTCACCTTTAGGGACTTGCCAGCCCTAGATTCAATCTCTCCCTGCTTGTGTCATGCTGGGGCAGCACAGGGCAACTTTGACTCACAGACACACACCTGGGGCTCTCGTTTGAGGCCAACCCTGCAATCCTGATAAAAAACATCAGTGAAAGGCTGCAAACCCGTGGATACAAAACCCTTCCAACCAGCCTCCATCGAGCTACAGCAGAGTGAGTGTTCACATGTGCAGGTGCCATATCAGCGGTCCTAACAGGACTAGTGAACACCTGTGCAGCCTGGTTTTGGAAGCCCCAAGCTGGGAGGCAGTAGTCCTGCAGGTGGGGGTCCTGAGCAGGACACACCTCAGAACAGCCCTCCTGGAGGATAGGCTCTGGCTGTTCTCAAATGCCAGCTCCTTCCAGGCACCAACCTCTCATTTAATGCAGATGAGGCTCTTGGTGGGACAATCCCTTGCCTTGAACTTGGAGGGAAAAGAGAGTGCAGTTGAGAATATCTGGGGTGGGTGGGATGCCTGGGGTGGGAGGTGTCATTATTAGCTAGGATCTTTGGAGCTTACTATTTTCCAGCCACTGTGCTAAGTGCCCCACATGTATTACCTCATGTAGTTCTGAGTAGTAGTATTCTTTCCTCATCTTACAGATAAGGAAGTCGAGGTACCTTGAAATATGGCTTCTCAGGGCTTGCAGGCTAAAGGCCATGAAATTTCTGCCTCTTCCTGGTCTGGACTGCACAGGCTCAACATCCAGCAATTTCCCATGTGCACAAGCTTGCTCATTTTTTCCTTTATTATTCTTCCAGGTCTAGCTAAAATGTAGATGCCAACGACCTCACTCCACTCCACCCCCCACTCCCTGCTCCACAACTCCCACCCTGGGCCCCTGGCTGGACTGTCCCAGATTTCTAATATGCTCACTTGTATTGTTATGTTGCCAATTATTTCATTCTTTCTGGCATCATAACTACCTATTTCATTGTTGAACTCACCACCCCCTAGAGAGAGACTGTTTCAAGGTGGAAACATATTTGATTGATCTGTGTTCCATCTTTGCCCCACCTTGGCAGTAAGCACCTCGCTTCACAATTAGGTGCTGGATGAAGTGAGTGAAGGAAAGCTCTTGTCTCTACCCCATTGTGTTCTGAAAGGACGGAAACATTAAAGTTTTAACCAACATGAATTTCCTCAGTCTCTACAACGTGCCTGGGGCATGAGAGGTGGGGGAGCTTCTCATCATAAGCCCATCTGAGTCACTTGAATTTTTAAGAATGTGTATATATTAATTTGACTGTAACATGTATATTTAACAAACGAAACAACAGCATTTCCTTCCTCCTCTAGAAACCCCCTATCAGATTCCAATTGGCTATGCATGAACTTTGCAGGGGTGACTTCAGCTACCCGTTTGGGTGGCCTAGATTTTGAGAGAAACCCCTGTACATCCCAATTATGTCCAAATGTCTTCAATAATTCAGAAAAAAAAAGAGCAGCATTTCTTTAGGAAGCCGTTTCTGCAAGAGGTGTGTGATGGGTGTAAAATGCCAGGTCAGACAAGGAGACTCTTCTAGTCCTGCCCGTGAGGAGAGCAAGAATGGCTTCCCGGTCCTGCCACTGGAAAGGCATGTTGCAGAGAGCCAGATTGCTGAGGCAGGGGAAGGCTGGCAGCCATTGGAGCCACATGATAGAAGGTGCGTAGGCATCTCATTCCACATCCAGAAATGGGGTGCAAGGGCTGATTGGTCCCACATCTTTGAGAAATTCAGATGAAGAAAAGGCATAGGTTCTCTGTTACAAAGGTAAGATACATTTAGTTTGATCAAGTAATAAGGGAGAACAACAGTTGGAGTGATTTGAGACAGTGCTTATTATAATGTGTATTTTAATAAGCAGCCACATTTTTAGGGAACACTCTCATGGACTGTTTGCTATGGCCTAGAGCATCATGAGTAAGGGGGTGTTCTCAGGATTCAGACTATCTGGGCTAAGTCCTGACTCTGCCTTTCTTTAGTCATATGATCCTAGTCAGGTTTCTGAGCCTCTCTGGGCTTCCATTTCCTCACCTGTGAAATGGGAACAATGATAATACCTATCTCAAAGGCTACTGTAGGAGATTAAATGAGTCATACCCATAGCTCATGTATTCCTATGTGCCTGGCACATAGTACAGGTTCCATAAATGGGAGCTGCTGCCATTATCGCTGTGACTGTCATGTAGGATCTGCTGCTTGTGACGAGGGAAAGCCAGCCAAGTCAGATCCTAAGGCACCACCATTCCCTACCACCTAAGGAGGAAATAGCCAGCTTCTGCCGTTCATCTACAGTTCCCTGGCCTTCAGGGCTGCACTTGCCACAACCTGGAGTTCTCAGTGGGGCAGGGGATCAGGAGTGCACGCAGGGTTGTGAGAAACACAGCTTTGGAGAGCACTTGGAAGGAACAACCTTGGGGAATTTAAAGCAGAGATTCTCAAAGTTCAGTATGCAAGAGCATCACCTGGGGAAATGCACCGAAACGCAGCTTCCTGGCTTCAGTGGCTTACTGGGTGGGGCTGCAACATTTGCATTTTAACTGAACACCCGAAGTAGTTCTGATGCAGTTTCCTTAGGTGGCAGTTACCTGAGAGGTACAGCACGCGGGGTGCACGCCGGAGCTTCCCCACAGCGCTGACAGCCTCTGTGACTGAAGGAACTTTAGAGGTGCCGGTTTCTAACAGGGGTCCCCAGCTCCCTGACTCTGAGCTCAGCTAAGCCCTGACAAGAAACATAAATGGAGTCTTTGTTCTGTTCACAGAATGATCCGCATGCTGAGCCCTGATGTTTGCCGTGTATTTACTCTTAATACTTAGCACATTGACCGTGGCCCATGACCTCAGCCTAAATTCTAACTGCAGTCACAGATGATGCTTTGAGCTCAAACACAGACTAACCTTCGCTCAGCCATTTGACTCTCACATCGAGGGGCATGAGTGAGGGAATGTCATGGACCTGTGCAGGGTGTCCTCCTCCCCAACCCGAGGAGACTGAGATGAGTGCCCAGGGACCCCTTTGGTGGCCCCTGGGTGGGGGCGGGGGAGGTGCTCCGGAGCTTCGGGGCTGTGTGGCTTTTCAGGCCCTGCCTGCCCTGGCTACCAGCACCTCTGAGGCTAATTACCGCGCATCAAGCTTCCTTTCTTCCCCAAGGGCCTTCTCCAGATCATTGCCTCCCTGATTAATTCCTCAGAACAAAGCACGGGCACTTATATGGAGATTGAGTGGAAGATCCCAGAGGCCCTTCTCAGGGCTGCTCCCCAGGCCTTCCCTGAGTGCTTGCCCTGTTGAGGTGTGTGAGACACTGGGAGTCTGATGCCCAGAACCTGGCCAGAAAGCAGATAGCCTTCTGCCTCCGAGATGCTGAATTTGCTGGTGCTTGGGAGATAGTTTTACACTGGAGATTCTCGGTGAGTGACATCTGACATTCTGATTTAAGAGTTACTGAGTATTGGGTTAAAATCTGTCAGTCGTTGAAAATGGTTCTCCTTTACAAAGAAAAGATAAATATAGGATTTATCTTACCACCACCACCACCATCATCATTACCATATGATTACCTCATCATCATTGCTCTCTATGTGCACTATGGGAAAGTCCTTACCTGAATTATTTCATGTTTAAATACCAGAGGTAACTTTGTGTACACGAGCATCACTACTGACAGGAGAAGCCATGTTACTCCATTGAGTTCAGGACCAGGAAAGCAAGTTCCTCACTGACCTTGTAATTTTCCATTACTGGCCTCTGAAACATATGAAATCCACACAGTCACGCTTGTTTCCTTGACTGCAAGGAAATTCCAGAATTTCTTTCCATTGCTGAAGCTTTCCTCAGCAGGAAGTTTTTCATTATATCTTTCCTCTATCCATCTGCCTTTGTTTTTTGGTTATCAATTCGTGTTTTTTGTTTGTTTGTTTGTTTGTTTGTTTTTAATCTTCGTTTTCTGGCATTTGAGTCTGCACTACAAAGATAGACAAACTGATGTGTTGAATATTACTCTAAAGCCAATTTGTTAATTATGTTTGGGTTTCTCGTCTTCTGTGTTTCCCCGAAAATAAGACCTAGCCGGACCATTAGCTCTAATGTGTCTTTTGGAGCAAAAATTAATGTAAGACCCAATATTATATTATATAATGTTACGTTACATTATGTTACATTATACTATGTTAAAGACCCGGTCTTATATTATAGTAAAATAAGACTGGGTCTTATGTTAATTTTTGCTCCAAAAGATGTATTAGAGCTGATTGTCCTGCTAGGTCTTATTTTCGGGGAAACACCATAGTTTGGTGGAGTAAGTGCTTAACAGACTGACGCTCCTTCCGATAATAACCACAAACTCTAGGTAAAATATATAAACCCTGAAGGCTCTGAGGAGTGAATAAAAGCAGGCAGGTTTTGTAGGGTATTTGAAACTTGAAAGAAGGGACTGGCATGAGGTAAGTTTCCCATTTTTGACTTTTAATCTGAGGGAAACTGAAGCCATGATATAGCGTAGTGTAATGAGAAGTCTGAGAGAAACCACCATCTGTCCAGCCTGAAGAGCTGGAGGACAGAGCTGGAGGACAACAGCTGGAAAGTGAGGGGGGAATTCTGGAAAAGAGAAAATCAGGGAGGGGACCCCTAAACTCTGTAGATAAACTCTGCCCAAGTCTCTGGCTGACCCCAGATCCAAGCATGCATGGTTCAGACTCAAAGCAGCTTACAGCTAAGGCTGAAAGAAATGAAATTTTATCTGCTGTCCACTGCAAATGAGACAGTGTTTGTAGTGTGAGTCTAAGCATGTTAGACGTCTGTTGAACAAAGACATTAACACTCTTCAGAGTAATATGAAGAGTCCAGAGTCTCCACAACATTTAAATGCAAATCCACCAAATTTAGATGCAATGCAAAATTCTCTGACATACTAAGAACCTGGAAAGTGGGACCAATTCTCAAGAGAAAAGATAATTAATGGAGGACAAGTTTGAGATGACCTAGATATTGGAATTATCAAACAAAGTTATTACAGCAATTACAGAGGATGCCAAAAAAAATGGCATTTTTAAGAAAGGAAAAAACTGTATTAAAATTGTATTGCTCAATATATACCAATAACAAAAGATGAATACAAGTCATGTATACATTTTTTTTGGCACCCCCAGTATTACAAACATGGGAAATGTGCTTATAATGAATAAAAAGAAGGGAAATCGCAACAGAGATATAGAAGCTGTAGGAGAAGAACCAAATGTAAATTCTAGAACCAGAAAATAAACATCTAGAATAAAAAATTCACTGTGTGGACTCGACAGTACAATAGAGATAACAGAAGAATAAGTTAATAGATCAATAGAAACGACTAAATCTGAAGAATGGAGAAAAAAAGATTGGAAAAAAGTACTAGAGCTTCAGGCACTGATGGAGGCAAAATGAAAATCCTTAACATAGGAAAAATTAGAGCCCCACAAAGTGGAAGAGGGAGAAAATGGAACAAAAACTACTTGAAGAAATAATGGCCCCAAACTTCCCTTGTTGTAGGACATATATTTATAGATTTATTTATATGAGTAAATCCAACACAGAATAAATAAGAAGAAAACCATGCCTAGGCATATAAGAATTTAATTGCTAAAAGTAATATATCGACCAGAAGCATTTTTACTACGAGGAGTGTATTTTTTTAATGAACATGTATTAGGCATCTACTGTGTATCAGGCACTGTTTGGGTGCTGTGAACATAACTCCCTAGTGCTGAGAGCAAAGTGAGGTACTGAGTTGGCCTAAGATTGAGTTTTGTTCAGCAAGACAAAATTTACATGAAGAATACAAGCAGAGTACAACTAGAGTCTAGGACACAGAGATAATTCAAGAACACCAGACAGCCTTGAACTGAGCATTTCAGAAGAAGATCAAGACTTTTGGGGAAACAGATTGAAGGCCCTTGAGAGAAGAGACTTTAAAATATCCCAAACTCAGGAAATAAGGACTAGGGGATGGAGGTGTGTTCTAGTGCTAATCACAAGTAACTTTTTTTCATTTCCTCTCTAAGGTTTGAGTTTATCCAGTGGAAAACATGGCCCCTGGACAGGGAGGCCTCAAGGAAACTGTTAACACTTAGTAGATGAAAAGTAAGAATTGGTGTCCTGGAGCTTGGTGTTACCTGTTTAGGTAAAGAATGATGGCTGGCTGGTTCTGCAGAACTTGGGGAATGCTTGTCCTTGTGTGTGTGCAGATGTGTGTCCAGAGGCAGTGTGCTGGAGTGTGTGTGCATACACTCAGCTGGTTCATTCATCCACTCACTATTGTTTTAGCACTGAAGACGTGGACACACTGACGACACGGTGATGAACAAGTCAGACGAGGACGCTGGCCCTTTCTGCAGTCTGGCGGGCAGAGACAGAAAATAGACAAGAAAACACAGATCTTTTCTGATTATGAGGAGAGCGTCCTGGTTTGGCGCTATGACAGGGACTTAGGAGCTGGTAGTTTACATGGGAGGTGACTTCAGGAAGCAAACTTAGGAGGCAGGGAGACTGAGACAGGGAAGGGAGAGAAGCCAACAATATGTGTCTTAGTAAAGTCAATCCAGTGGGGACCCTCTGAGCGACAGTGGTGTCCCACTTAGATGTAGGAGCTGGGGATTTAGATGCTCCCACCCATCACCCACTGGTTCAGGGCTGTCTCCAAGGGTGCTAACTTCTCCATGCTCCTGGATCATTCTTGGGGGCACTAGACATGTTCTCTGGGCAGAGAAGCCCTTAGGCCGAGAAGCAGAGAGACCCAGGTCCTTGCAGAGCGAGAACTGTCTGCCTCAGCTGCAGGTGATCTCAGAGTGGGCCAAGACCCCACTCTCTAGCCAGCCATAGTAAGGACTTTGGATGTTTTTCTAAGAGCAAAGGTCTTCACAGAAGCTTTTAAGAAGAACGGTAAAATGAGCTTAATTTGTAAAATGCAGGAGAGGAGCAAATTCCTGGAGAAAGTAAGGGAAAATGGAGTCCAGGTCATGCTGGCCTCTGAGAGGAGCTGGACATGTCTTCATTGAGACAGGAGTGAGGGTCTCAGTAGGTCTGGCATAAGGAAGAGGAGAAAGTTTCTGTTGATGGTTTTCTTTACTTCCTCCTTGAGGAGTGAGGTGCCCTCATGGGCTGAAATGGGGATGGAAGGAGGTTAAAGGGGAGAAAATGTAGAGAACAATTTTTTCCATGTTGCCCCTTTCCCTACCCTCCCCCCCCATTTAAATTTTGTCGGAGGCATGAATTTAAAGTGCAAGGAATCAGTTCATTCAGAGTGATTTTTCTTCTTTGCCAACATTTTGCTGCCCTGGTGTTGGTGGACAGAAGTGAAATAATTACCTTCAACTTGGCTGGGGATTTGGCAGGTGAGCACAGCCCAGGATGGGAGTCCTGGGTGCTGGGGGCCCCAGAAAGGGGACATGATTTGCTCACCAGTGGAGTCAGGTTGGTGGCCATAGACCCAAGGCAGTGTGGTGTCTATGTTTTCAGGGTGAACTTGGCTTTGGTGATGGCATTTCCTTTTTTTGGGTTTATGCTCCACAACTGAAAATTCACTTATTTCCACACCATCCTCTTTCCACCTCACTCCCTCTCATCCGTTAGAAGAGCAACGGAGAACCAACCCAGAATACCTTTCTGAATGCAAAAGCCTATTTTGAACATCAAAATGTTTTCTGAACTTTAAGATGAGTTGTTTAATATCCATTGATTAAGAAGATATCTAATAAGAAACTATACTTCTGGGACATTTAGTAATTATATATTTCATGGGTATTATGTTAATATGTTCTCACTTTTCTAAGATTAAAACAGTACAGAGCAAACCACAGTAAGTTAAAATTTCCAGACCCAAGTTAAAGCTTAGTGCTTATTAATGAAGGATCACGTGCAGATAGCAAAGAGTGAACCAGTTCAATCATCCTGGGACTTACCATCTGAGCTGGACACAGACCTCTCTATCTCATCTTATGCCACCTAGTGGGTCAGCTTGATGTTTGACCCAACATTGGTCATAAAGAAATCACATCCCTCTCAGTAGTGGGTTAAATTTGCTCCTTAGAAGAGAAGGGACATGTGGCAGGGATACTTTGGAACCACCATCAGACATGACTTGTTAATCACAAGTATCAAGTCACATATCTGAGAAGCAGAGGATAACACATGGATCTGGGGCTATTAATTGGATATTCCAAGCAACAGGGCTTCATTCCTGACAAGGAGCCTGCTCACTCAGGGGTGTCAGCTCTCAGGGGCTCACGGCCTCGCCTTCCCTCAAATCTCAGAAAACGTCTCCAGCATGACCTCAAGAGGCTGAATACACAGTTTGCTTCAATCTTGGTTTGGGGCAAAACATTTCTTTCACACATGAAAGTCATCCTTCCTTTGCTTATTGTTTATTTTCCCTCCCCTACAGTCAACCAGTGTCAACATCTTGATGTTCATTCTTAAAGCGTCGTGTGTGTGTGTGTGTGTGTGTGTGTGTGTGTGTATAAACACAAGTGGTATCATACTATACAAATTATTTTTCAGTGTGATTTTTACTTGATGATATGTCTTGGACATTCTTCCGTGTCTGGACATGAAAGTCTACTACATTATTTTAGTGTGTGCAGAAAAGTCCATTGTTCCATAATTTATCTAGCTTCTCTCCTGTTGAGGTATATGTATGAATTCCCCAATCCCCTGCAGTTTTGCTATAATCTACCAGACTACAACTATTGTTGAATGTATTCTATCTTTGTGCCCATCATCAGTATTTCTTCAAGCTTGGGTTTCCAGAAGCAAAATTGTGGGGGTAAAGCGAATATAAATTTAAACACTGGTTGATGATGCCCAATGGCTTCCAAAAGACTTCCCAAGTTCACAGTGCTTCCAGCAGGTATCTGAAAGCATCTGATTCCCCATAGTCTTGGTAATCAATCTTTTACATTTTTGGCAATATAATGAGTGTGAAATCATACCTCATTATTGTTTTACTTTCTATTGCCCTGGTGATTAGTGGAAGCTGTGCATTTTCTCATACAATTATTGGCATTTGTATTTTTCTTCTGTGAATTGCCTATTCATGTAATTTGTCCAATTTTTATTGTGTTGTGTGTCTTTTTCATTGATTTGTATAAGATCTTGATGTATACTGGCTATAAATTCTTTGTGTGTTAAATGTGTTCATGTAATGTCTCCTAATTTACTGCTTGTAATTTAACTTTGTATTTAAGGTGTCATTTTTCAACAAAGTGTTTTAAGATTTTATGAGATTAAATATGTTAATCTTTAATATGTGGCTTCTGGGTTTTGTGCTTTGTTTTAGGAAAATCTTTTCAATACCCAATTATAAGAATTACTTTATAGTTTTATTCCAGCTCTTTTATAGTTTCTTTCTTTCTTAATTTAATTTAATTTTACTTTTTTACATTTAGCTTTATAATGTAACTGGGATTTGTTTTTGGTATGGTACAAGTTATGCATCTAATTTATTTTTTATATTTTCATTACAGTTGATATTCAGTATCATTTTATATTAATTTTAGGTGCACAGCATAGTGGTTAGACATTTGTATAATTTGAGAAGTGATCCTCTGAGAAGTCTAGTACCCACCTGGCACTATACATTGTTATTACCATATTATTGACTGTATTTTCTATGTTGTACTTTACATCTTCATGACTATTTTGTAACTGCCAATTTGTACTTCTAAATCCCGTCACCTTTCTCACCCAGCCCTCCAATCCCTCTCCCATCTGGCAACCATCAGTTGGTTCTCTACCTATGGATCTGTTTGTTTTGTTTGTTCATTGATTTTGTTTTTTAGATTCCCACGTATAAGTGAAATCACATGGTATTTGTCTTTCTCTGTCTGACTTATTTCACTTAGCATTGCTCCCCTTAGGTCTATCTATGTTGTTGCAAATGGTAAGATTTCATTCTTTTTTATGATTGAGTAATATTTCATTGTATACATATACCACCTCTTCTTTATCCAATCATTTATTGATGGGAAACTTAGGGTACTTTCATATCTTGGCTATTGTCAATAATGTTGCAATGAACATAGGGGTGCATATTGCTTTTCGTTTCTTTATTTTTTAATTAGCCATTTTATTTATTTATTTATTTATTTATTTATTTATTTATTTATTTATAAGAAGGGTGCAGCGCACAGTGGCCCATGCGGGGAACGAAATAGCAACGTTGGTGTTATCAGCACCACGTTCTAACCAACTGAGCTAACCAGCCACCTACATATATTTTTTAAATTAGTGTTTTGGATTTCTTCAAATAAATACTCAGAAGTGGAATTGCTTGTTCATAAGATAGTTCTATTTTTAATTTTTTGCGGCACCTCCATGCTGTTTTTCATGGTAGCTGTACCAATTTGCAATGGCACCAACAGTGTATGAGAGTTTCCTTTCTCCACATCCTCGTCACCACTTGTTGATTTATTGATGGTAGTCATTCTGACAGTTGTGAGTTGGTATCTCTTTATGGTTTTAATTTGCATTTCTCTGACTATTAGTGACATTGAGTATCTTTTCATATGTCCATTTGCCATCTGTACGTCCTGTTTGGACAAATATCTATTCAGTGCTTCTGCCCATTTTTAAATTACATTGGGTTTTTTTTTTTTGGGGGGGTATTAAGTTGTATGAGTCCTTTATAAATTTTGGATATTAACCCCTTATCAGATATATCATTGGCAGATATCTTCTTTCATTCAGTAGGTTGTCTTTTCGTTTTGTTTATGCTTTCCTTTGCTGGTTCCTTTTTATGTTTCCTATCTCCATTTTTATGTTTTCTATCTCTTTGTTAAAGTTCTCACTGAGTTCATCTTCTCTTCCCCTAAGTTCCTCGAGCATCCTTACAACCAGCGTTTTGAGCTCTGCGTCTGGTAGATTGCTTACCTCCATTTCATTTAGTTCTTTTTCTGGAGTTTTCTCCTGTTCTTTCATTTGGGACATGTTTGTTTGTCTCCTCATTTTGGCTGCCTCTCTGTGTTTGTGTCTATGTATGAGGCAGATCTGCTATGTCTCCCAGTCTTGGCAGAGTGGCCTTATGTAATAGGTGTCCTATGGGGCCCAAGAGAGCAGTGTCCCTGATCCCCTGAGTCAGATGCTCCAGAAATGTCCCTTGTGTGGGTTGTGTGTGCCCTCTGGTTGTAGTGGAGCCTTGGTTGCGGTTGGCACGTCAGTGGGCTCACTGGCTGTGGGGATTGGCCATGACCACAGTGTACAAGCTGCTGTGCCTGGGCTGATTCCATGGAGTGGGACTCACTCCAGCAGACTCTGGTGCCTGCTGAGACCACCCTTTGGGCATGCCACTTGTGGGGCTAATTGGGTAGTGCTCTGTTGTGGTCTGAAGCTGACTACTGGGTGTGTTGGTTCTGGGGCTTCTTGGGAGGGGCTCCTGTGCAGTCTAAGGTCAGTGCTGACTGTGACCAGCCCAGGACTACCTGGTAGGAGCTATAAAGTGATTCATGTCGGTAACTGCCTGTGCTGGACCTGGAGGCATGTGGGAAAGGCCACACTGTGAACCGAGAGTGGTTGCCACCAGTACTGGGCCTGGGGCAGCTCAGCAAAATGCCCAGTGCACCCCAAGGCCAGCTGCCACTTGCCAGCTGCCCATAAAACTCAGTTGCTGAGAGGGCCTTGGGAGTGCATGAGGTGGGTGTGGCAGAGTCTCAGGGAATCATCAGAGTGGAAGGAGTTGAATTCACCGGGCTGATGTAGATTCAGATTTGGCCATGTGGGCAGAAGTTTCAACACAGGAAAGTTGGCACCTGCCTGCTGGCTCTGTGTGAGGCGGGCTTAGCACAGGGACAATGGAGGCTGTCCCTCATTCCTCACCCTGCAGCCACAAAATTCAGTCTCTCCCTGTATGTCTCTGGCACCCGCTAGCCATTGTTCCTCTGCTAGAGCCCAGGGTGAGTGCCTGTGAATGAATGAGTCCATGTATGGGCCCTTCAAGAAGATGCCTGGTTTCTCAGTAGCTTTCCATTTGACCTGGAATCCTCAATGATTTTCACAACAAGATGTTGTGGGGGCTCCTCTTCCCCACACTGGTGTCCTGGGCCAGGGAGCCCAGTGTGGGGCTGGGGTCCCTCACTCCTCAGATGGGGGAGACCTCTGAAGCTGAGATATCGCTCCCAATTCTCAACTACTGCACGTGGGTGTGGGGCCAGCCCATTTCATGTCTCTGCCCGTCCTACCAGTCTCGAGCTGGCTTCTTCTTTATATCCTTATTATAGGACTCCCGTTCAGCTAGTCTTCAGATGGTTCTTGAACAGGTTGATTGTTCCATAATTTAGTTGTAATTTTGATGTGGTCATGGGAGGAGGTGAGCACAGTGTTTTCCTACTCTGCCATGTTAACTAGAACCTCATTTAAACTATTTTTTGAATAGTCCCTTCTGTCCTAGGGATTCAAAATGCTGTATTTAAAGCAAAGAATATTTTATCACTCACTATAAATGCATGTATTAAATTATTTAAAGTAGAGCACTTTGAACAATTCCTACTTTTATTATCGTTGTCATTATAGATAAAATTGCCATATATACACAAAACTGTGTGTAGATCTATTTCTTGTGTGCAATCTATGAGTATGTGTTCATCTATCTGTTTCACTCAGTTTGTGATGCTAGAACAGAATCCATACCGTAGAGTGAGTAGCTTAAAAACAGAAATTTATTTCTCACACCTCTGGAGGCTAAAAAGTTTGAGATTAGGATACCACCATGGTTGGGTTCTGATGAAGCCCTCTTCCTGGTTCACAGATTGGCTGTCTTCTTCCTGTGTTTTCACTTGGCAGAGAGCAGAGAGAGAGGAAGCAAGTTTCCTTCTGTGTCTTCTTATAAGGACACTAATCTCATCATGATGGTTCCACCTTCATGACGTAATTACCTCTCAAAGGCACCATTTCCAAATACCATCACACTGGGAATTAGCATTTCAACATATGAACATAGGAGGGAGGGACACAAATATTTAGACCATAGCACTATTCCTGTGCTTCACTACATCATTTAAATAAATATAGCATTAATATTTTTCTCACCTTCATCTGTACAAATTTCCCCTCATTTTATTTTTCAGAATTTTCTTAAATATATTCATACATACATTATTTCACCTCTATTCTTCTGTTGGTTGGAAGTTATATACAACTCTCTTAGTCTTTAATGATCTCTCTAGATTACAATGTGCTTCATTGACTTATCAAAGTCTCATTTTGACTGGTAATTTTATTTTTCTCCTGTACCAGGTAAGGACCTTAGGACAGCTTTACTCCATTTATTGCTGTCTTGACTCATGTGGTATTTTGTGTATTTTAACTTTATGAATATTTAAAATCTCACAAGGCAATATTATTAGTGTTCTATATAATTGATGTTCATTTTGATTTATCTACAAATTTCCTTTTTTTTCCTCTTCATTCTTCATTTCCGGTGTTGCACTGGGGATAATTTTTCCTTCAGTATTTTCTTTAGTGCAAATTGGTTAGTGGTGAAGTTTATTGGTTTCTGCTCTTCTGAAAATGTCTTTATTTCAATTTTGTTCTCGAAAGGTAATTTCACTGGGTTTAGAATTCTAGATTGGCAGTTATTTTCTTCAAGTACCCTAAAAATACCATTCTTCTGTTTTCCGTTATTGCTGTTGCGAAGTCAACTATAAGTCTAACTGTTGTTAGAAGTAATCTGTTTCCACTCCCACCTTTACCTATTTTTAAGCTTTTCTCTCTGTCTTTGGTTTTCTGTAGTTTCACTACAATATGTCTGAATGTATATTTATTTTTATTTATTTTGCCAAAGGGTCACTGGGTCTTAAATTTATGGATTGATTTTTTTTATTAGTTTTGGAGATTTTAAAGCCATTTTATTTGTTCAAATATTGTTTCTGATCTAGTTTCTCTTTACTCTCCTTCTAGGACTCCATTTAAACCTATTTTAGTCTTTCTAATTGTGTCTCCTATGTCTCCTACCCTTTGTTCTGTAATTTCCATTTTTCTGTTGGTGCTTTATTTAAATATTTTCTTTTGATATATATTTCAGTTCAAAAGGCACAAACTTTCAGTTATAAAATTAATAAGTCCTGGGGATGTAATGTACAACATGATGCCTATAGTTAACAATATTGTATATTTAACAGTTGCTAAGAGAGTAGATCTTAAAAGTTCTCATCACAAGAAGAAAAATTGTAACTATGTGTGGTGATGGATGTTAACAAGACTTACTGTGGTGATCATTTCATATATATATATTCATTGTTTTGCACACCTAAAACTAACATAATATTTATGTCAATTATATATCTCAAATAAAAGAATGTTACATTTGTCCAAATGTTTTTCCACCCTCAATTGAGATAATCTTATATCTTTATTCACTTACTTTATTAATGTGACTTATAATTACAGATATTCTAATATCAAATTTTTCCTACATTTTTGGGGAAACATTCTTCTTGGAGATAATGTAATAATCTAATACATTAGTGCATTTGCTATACTAATGTATTCTTTAAAAATTTTGCATTTAAGAACTCAAATGAGATTGGCTTGTAGAATTTAGGGGGGGGCATTATATTCATTCAGTTTTGGTATCATGGTTATGCCAAACCTTATGAAATGAATGGGGGTGGAATATTTGGTGTAATTAGGTATTTTTTGTTTTTTCAGGATCTTGGTGTAACTGGCCCAACTCCATATGGGGTGGTACCTATTTGGGAGGTAATTGTTGACTATTATTTCAATTTCATCCACAATTTGTTCATTCGGAATTTCTATCTCTGCTTGAGTACATTTAGGTACTGAAAGTACATTTAGGTAATTTTCCTAGAAATTATTTTATCTAGATTTTAAAATTTATTGCATAAAGTGATTAGTGTTCTCTTACAGTTTTAAAAGTCTTTCCCATATCTTTACTAGGTATATTTATCATTTAAAATATTATTTATTTTGCCTTTTCTGTTATTTATTCATTGCAGTTGGAGATTTGTATATTTTATCGCCACTTTAAAGACAGCTTTAATTTTACTGATCAAGCCCAGTTTTGTTCTGTTTTGGTTTTGTTTTTATATATTATGCTATTATGTACTATGGCCAGAGAGAAAATATTTTAGCACATTATTTTTGAGATTTTTATTTTGATGGTCACATTTTAATTTTCGAGTTATTTAGTTTTAAAGGGATCCTTTATTCCTATTTAAAAACTTGTTCTGAGTGCCGTTTAACTCATAGCTCATCAGTTTGTAGAGTTTGATTCCTCTCTTTCATAGTGTTGGGTTTCCGTACAGACTCGGTGAATTTCTGCTGTGTTTTCATAACCAGAAATACATGCCTATTGTGTTTCCCCTGGCCTGCCTGTGTGCTTACGAAGGAGGGGTGGGAAGTACTCAGTAGGGAGAGACTGGCTGGTAGCATGTTTTCCTGGGTATTTAGGTTCTCATTCTTCCTAGTGGTCAGTACCATCCAGGGTCCCCACTGGACACTCTGGACAAAGCTTTACACTCATGGCTTCATTTCTGTCTGTCTTAGGAGAAGGAAGGGGCCAGTCTGGCTGCCCTAAGTGCTGCTCCCATAATAACCCCTCTCTGAATGACCAGGCTTCACTCTCTCTTCTGATACCTTTGAGTTTAGATTTCCCTGGAACAGCATCTCCCTTCAAAATGGTATTTTTCTTCAGCAGTTTTCCTCTGATTAAGTTTCTTTTCAGACCAAATCCTGTCTATTTTCTTTTAAATGTTCTCACCATTTCTGAAGTGCTAGTATCACTTTCTGTTGTTTTCCTGGGCTATTATAAATTTTAAACATTGTTTTATTTCATTTTGGAGAATTGTATATGGCCACGTTCACTACTACAAATGCAACTGTACTTTTAAATAAATCCATGTTTTATTAACCTCAAGCACCCATGAACACTTGAAAAATAGTTGTATCTCTATATAAAAGTTATATGAGATGTATCTGATTTATCACTTATATGAATTTTTCTGTGTTCAGAAAATATTTAGTACCTCTATGAATTCAAGACTTCCCAATGGTCTGTGGTCCACAGGTTGAGAATAATGTGCTAGACAGACAGGACCAATGGGGCCGCCACATGTTAGAATACTAAGATAGGTAAATCTGGAAATGAATATAGTCTATTCGTCACTGTCATGTTCTCTTCTGAGATTTATCAATTTAAAAATTAACTTCTGGATGTTAATGTGGACTATATACATTTTTGTATGGGTGGTGGGAAAAGTGATGTATATTGATGAAGATAAGAAAAAATATGGTTGCTGAATTTGGGTTGGTTGTTTTAAGCCTGTTTGTATAACAAAGGTTAAATATGATATACCTGTTGGGGTCTGCAAGATCATCTCCAGGTTTGATTTGCTAGGAGGACTCACAGGATTCAGCAAATGATTATACTCACTGCTGTGGTTTATTACAGCAAAAGTATACAAAGAAAAGTCAGCAAAGGAAAAGTCACATGGGGCAAAGCCTGGAGGAAACCAGGCGTAAGCTTCCCAAAGTCATCTCCCAGTGGAATCACACAGGATACTCTTGATTCTTCCCATAATGAGTTGTGACAATGTGTGTGGCATATCTACAGGGAAGCTTATTAGAGATTCAGTGCCCAAAGTTTTTATTGGAAGAGCCCTCTGCCTAGCATGTACCAAAGTTTCAGCCTCCCAGAAGGAAAACAGGTGTTCATCCAAAACCATATTGTTTGTGCAAACGATTTAGGCATAGGGAGTCACGCTTATCTTTTAGGGAACGTTTTATATCAGTGTGAGGAGCTGTTTACCATTCAAGTTCCCAGAGGCCAGCCAAGGGCCAACCTTGCCAGCAGGGCTTTCTAAGGATAGCAGTCTCAGCTCCACTATGTGTGATGTCTTTTCTGCACAATTTCTAACTTTTGCTTTTGAAAAGAAGTGATGGAACAAATAATAGATTATTGACTAAATCTATAAGTTCCCCCTCCCCTTCTTTTTCCTACTCACAAACCAAGGACACGTCAGTTAATGACATATGCGATTCATGGGATGTACTTTGACAAACATTTATGCCACTAAATGCTGGGGCTGCAAATACCATGAGACTCACAAACCCCAAACCATAGTTCTTTGCTGAGATGTGCAGTTGCCAATCCTTCTATCCAGCCCTGAGACTGCCTAGGACCTGAGAGTCATTTTTCTGGGAAGAGCTGGATTTTCAGTTGAGACTTTTATTGACTTTGACGATCGGAGGCTCAGAACCATGCCATCTCAGGAAGGATACAGGAGCTTATGGAAACTGTCCAGCTTGAACTGTTTGGGTGAGATTCATCTGCCAAGAGTGGCAGGCTTATTTCCCCTGGCAATTTTTTATGTTTCATTTGGTTTTATTTCACTGTTTGGGAAAGATTTTCCCCTGATGTTTTTTTTTGTTTGTTTCTGTTGTTTATTTTTATCTGCTAAGGTGGTGGTGGAAATACCAAGTGGCATGAAAGAAATGTACACAGGGGCTGTGAGGAAACCGAGGTCCTGGAAGAGCCCTTTTGTCCTGGTTTGTCCCCAACACCGTCACTGGATCCCACACAGTGCCTCAGGACAGATGGTATGGCCACATATTAGAATACTAAGGTAGGTAATTATGGAAATGAATATAATCTGTCACTATAATGTTCTCTTCTGAGATTTATCAATTTAAAAATTAACTTTTGGATATTAATGTGGACTATGTAAATTTTTGTATGGGTGGTGGTAAAAGTGATGATGTATATTGATTAAGGTAAAGAAATATAAGAGGTCTGACAATTATGTTTGCGAACCTGTTCCAACGATGTTGCTAACCCTTTTTTGATATCAGAGGGACTATTCATTATGCATTTGTACCAACTGGACAAACAGTTAACCAAGTTGACTATTTGGAAGTGCTGAAAAGGCTGCGTGAAAAAGTTAGATGACCTGAACTTTTCGCCAACAATTCATGGCTTTTGCATCACGACAATGCACGAGCTCACACGGCACTGTCTGTGAGGGAGTTTTTAGCCAGTAAACAAATAACTGTTTTGGAACACCTTCCCCAGTCACCTGATCTGGCCCCCAATGACTTCTTTCTTTACTCAAAGATAAAGGAAATATTGAAAGAAGACATTTTGATGACATTCAGGACTTCAAAGGTAATACAACGATAGCTCTGATGGCCATTCCAGAAAAAGAGTTCCAAAATTGCTTTGAAGGGTGGACTAGGCGCTGGTGTCAGTGCATAGCTTCCCAAGGGGAGTACTTCAAAGGTGCCCATAGTGATATTCAGCAATAAGGGATGCAGCACTTTTTCTAGGATGAATTCACAAACTTAATTGTCAGACCTCGTATGTTTGCTGAATTTGGGTTGGTTGTGAACTGTGGTCTTGCATTCTATGATCATCAAGAAACAACTCACTCTGAGCTCCCCTAGGTCCTGGGTTTCTTATTACAGGAATCAGACTTTGGAGGGACCCGGAATAGAGGAGAAGTCAGGCCCAAGATTTCTCAGTGCTGCTACTGAAGCTTGGAAAGGGGTTTTCAGTGGGGGATGCTGGACCAGCCCAGCAAATTACTCCAGGATAAGAGGTCAAGTTGCAGCTATAAAGCAGAAGGAAAGGCAATGGGGCCGGGGCCAGGAAACCTGAATGAAGAGGAAGCACAGGGTTAGGTTCCCCCAACACACTTGGCGAGAAGCAAAACAAGAAGTGCTTGCAGAACTAAAGTCTGTTTCCCTGCTCCTGGAAATTCAGTGTTGATCTGTATTAAGAGTGTGGGTGGGTGCTCTTTGGTGATCCCGGGCGAGGTGGGAGGACACAGTGCTCCTTCATGGCCTTTCCTGGGATAGGCTGGTAGATTTTGTTCTAAGTGTATACTTCTGTTGTGTCTGCTTAACAGTGCTGGTGGGAACAGTCCAGGCCTGGCCAATGAGGACAATTGCAGGGCACATAGGCCCAACATCAATGAGACAGATGGCTCATTCGGAGATTCTCACTGTGGTTTTTAGACATTACCGGTGTCACATGTGCATTTTGGTTTATTTCTAAGTTGCTTCAGGCCCTGTAGTGGTCATGGGATATGATGCCATAAGGGATTTTTAAATGAACTTTCAGTTTGAGGAAATTTTGGGTGTAAGAGTTAGTCTGTAATTTAGGAGTCAGATAAAGGTGAGGGGTTGGGTCATGATCTGGTGACGGGTTCTGAGAAATATCCCAAGGCTCTTATCTCAGTCCACTGAGATCATGGGGTTATAATTGTGTTTAATAGAATGGTGAGTTGCAGAAAAGAGGTGAGTGGATATTGGGAACTAGTGGCTGGAGTGGGGTGGTGCTTTTCAGACGAGCCAGGGAGAGAGAGTGGCAGTGGGGTAAAGCACCTCTTCCATCTCAGGTGCTCTGTGCCAGCCCATTACCCCGCTGAGCTTCTTTTTCTTTAGCTGTAAATGGGGGATAATATTTGTACCTACTTCTCATAGGGAAGAATTGTTATCAGGATGGAGAAAAAGCAGGCACGGGAAGCAGTTAGCCTAGGGCCTGGCCTACAGTGATTGCTTTTCTGCAAACTCATATTGCTCCTTTTGTTATTACTATTACTATTGCTATTACTCCTGCAGGCTCTTACCAAGAGTGAGGCTGATGCTGTAGAGTCAGGGCGGGAAGTCATGACTAGGAGAGTGAGGGTCAGACCTTTCTGGGAGAGAGGGATTTGATCCTTTGCTAGGCCAGCTGGGGAGAGAGATACCTGCCCAAGGAGAGAGGAATATAATACTCATGCATTTCCCTCTCCAGAGTCTAGATTAGTCTGGGGCTCTTGGGTCACGGAGGACCTTTCTTATCCTGTTAATCTGAGGGTTTAGTCAGTTACCTGTGGGCCTCTAAGAACTGAACAAAAGCAAATGCAAACTTTCAGGACGTCTGTGCTGAACTGCTATGCAATTACACTTTTCTACTATGTCTCTGACTCGGTCACTAAGTCAGCAGCTATCTATCTGTCCTAAATGCGCCTACCCCTGCCCCCCCCCAAAAAAAAAATCCCAACCTACAATACAGAAGTTGGCCGTTGTTTTTGCTTTACTTGAACTTTGACTTTCAGAGTTGCACCCCCCCATAATAAATGGAACATTGTGCAGATTCATGTGTGGGGTAGCCACACAGAGTCAGCTGCATGCTGGTACCTTTGCTCCTTAGAGCCTCTTCTGAAAACAGCTGCCGATGATCTGCTAGAACCAGAATCAGATCAGATCTCTTCTCTGGTCAAAATCTCTCCCCTCGACTCTCAAATGCTCCATCCCAACACCTCTTATTTCCCCCGCCTGCTTTGTATTTTCTTATTAGCACTTATCACCATCTAACATTATGTATTTTATGTCATTAGTTTAACATATGTATTCGTTTTCCAAGGCTACTGTTAACAAATTAGCACAAACTTAGTGGTTTAAAAGAATACACATTTATTATCTTATGGTCCCAGAGATGATAAGTGCAAAATGGACCAAAATCAAGGTGTCCACGAATGACCTCCCAGTTCATAATTCTTTGGAGACTGAATCCTACTTTCAAATGCCCAGGGAAAAGTCTGGTCAGCTCAGCCAAGCCAGGGGGCCAGGTGTGAATCGTCAGTCAGTGGGTGCCAGCAGATGGAGCGTGCTCCTGTGTTTCCCCGACTTCATCCACCTGAGTTCCGAACAGCACACCCCCTTCGATAAGACTTTCCCAATTGCAGTGGCACCCAATGTCCCTGTATCTTTAGATGGGAGAGATGCAGTATGCTCCAGTCGGAGCAGGAATGGCCCATCTGCTGTAGTTTGCTGCTTTTTGAGAAGCATGACTTCTTGGTGTTCTGAAGACCTCAAAGTCAGAACTCTCTGCCTCCAGGTCATGGATAGAAGTCCCACAGAGGCTGCTAAGGTCAGGTCATAGGCCAGTCAGAAGCCCAAATGTGTTTGCTCAACAGATGGCTTTTGTGATGAACTCCAGGTCCTAAGGACCTTACCAGTTGGGAATTAAGAAGTTCTTTGAAATTGAAGAATTGAGACCAATCACACAACTGTGCAAAATAACCAGTGATGTTATCTAGAAGCTACCACTCCTGCTAGTAGAACAGAAATTTTTCAGTGATGCCAGGTAGTGGGGCCAAGGAGTGGCATTCTCTCCCGAAGCCCACATTTACCAGGTTCCTTAAATCAATAGCTTGAGAAATTTAGATTTCTTTCAGTAGATTTTCAACCTTTGGTCTCAACAATTTCTTCTGTAATTTTCTTGGGGCCCCTGGGAAAATCAACGCCTTCAGGTCTCAGTTTTTCCAGGGTGGGGAACGGGAAGTTACCCCTATGGCCCCCTCCAACTAGATTGACTGTGATTTTGTGACAAGAGTCCGGGGTCAAGGGGGATTGATGAAAAAGTTTCCATGACTGAAGATGGTTAGGAACCTTGTGCGGCTGGATCTGTGCCTCTCTTTGGTCTGTTTCGTGTTCACATCTCAGCTTTTTAAATCATCCTTGAGCAGGCCCTGTGGGGGTCTACTGCAGGGACTCCATCTTACTAGTCACCTTTCCCTGATCATCGTCTGTTCATTTGGGTTCTCTGCTTTGATATTTGATTTGACTGATGTTGATTGACATAGAAGATGCAACCTGGGTGGGTCCATAGGGAAAAAGTCCTCTTAGGTGTTGCTGCTGGCCCCCTCTTGTGGATGGGCCTGCCTTCAACTTGTCAGGATCTTGGAGGACCAAAAATTATTTTTGCATATTCTAAGGGTGAGAACGATCCAAAAATTACTGGGAAGCCCAGCAATAAAATCAGAGTTCTACAATTAGAAGTGTCCTTAGAGTAAGTTGGTTCAACCTTCCCATGTATGCTAGGAATTTCTGCTCCATCATCCCTATGAGGTGGTCAGCGAACCTCTGTTTGCACAGCCCAAGTGATGGGGAGCTTATTACCACCTGAAAAAGCTCATTCTATTTTTAGACATCTCCGATAATATCAACTTGTTTCATCTACAGAACTGAGATTGGTTCCCTTTAGGGGCCATCCACCTAAAGATAAATCTTGGGTCACCAGTTTGATCCCACAGAGATCTATAGGCTATGTAACTGGTTCATGCGAATCTTCTTGTCTCTAGGTTAAAGAGTCCCCAAAGCACCAACTTTTCATTTAAGCACATGGCTTTCAGTTTCTTCCTCATCTTGGAGAGTCCTTGGAGAAATCTCAGTCATGAGCTGAGTCACACAAAATAAACAGTGGGGAGCTTCTTCCTGAATCTGAAATGCCTTTAGGAAGAGTGTTCACTCACAGGTATTTGCCAAGGAGGGAGAGGGTTGTTTCAGCTGCTTGGGAGTATCTGGATCACATAACTTGTTGAAAAAGTTCTGAACCTTTGGGCCAGAATGAATGTCCCATTTGTTATCATGTCTTTCCAGGGCCCTTCCTATAGAATGTCAGAGCAAAAGTAGCCCTCAGAGATCATCTGCTTTAACCTGTTATCCCATTTTACACATGGGGACAACTGAGTCCCAGAGAGAGGAAGAGGTTTGGCCAATGTCATTCAGTGGAAGAAAAAATTGGAGCCCAGATCTTGTGGTTCTCAGGTTCAGTGAGACTACATTTTATCTGAAAGAAATACTAAAGATCCCTACGTGTCTTTGGTTGCTGTGGTCCTCAGAGAGATTTTCCCCCTGGAAATTACCCGTTCTTTCCATTGTGATTTCCTCATGCTGATCCTTTGTCTCCACCCTGAGCTCAGGGGTCACAACCCCCACCCTCATCTCTGGGACTCAGCCCCTTCCTAATTCATGACTCTAAGACTTATCGCCACAAAGATAGGATGAAAAGAAAATCTGTTAATATTCAAGCAACTTTGCTAAACAAGCAACTCTTTCAGGGTGACTATTTATTGCTATTTATGATGACAGATTATCTTTCTGATTTCCCCCAGCACAGGTCTCCAGAGGAAATTAGATACAGTACTTTCCTTAAGCAGGGCCAGGAGAAAATGTTTCTATAAATACTTAACAACTTGTCAAGGGAGGTTACAAATATTGGCACGTCCTTCACAATGTCATGTTGGTTATTGAAGCTGTTGTAAGGAATCAGGATGGTTTATTTTCTTCCTGCTCCGAGGTAGTGCTACATTTTCTGAGGTCAGAGGAGGTGCTTCTAAAGGCAGAAGCTGCAGGTCCAGACCGAAGGCCAGGATCCTAGCATCTCCTAGCATTTGTCTTTTCATGGCACTATTAAGAGTTTGGGCTTAGAGGTCAGAAATCTGGGTGCACTGACTCCACTGTTTCCCAGCACAGGACCATGGGCCAATCCTTTAGCTTCACAGTACCTCAGTTTTCTCTTCTGAATGATGATGACATTACGATTCATTACAAGGTGTTTCAGTGAGTATGAAAATCTCCGATGTGATGAGTAATCTGCAAATACAGATCTTGTTCTCTCTTCCTTCCAGTCCAAGACCTCCCTCATTAGCAGATATGGATTACACTAAGCTCCATTGTCTTCCATGTTGCTTAGGAGAAATTTGACAATAACAAGTATAATAAATGATGTTAATAAAAGCTAACATATCTCCATCTCTTACAATGTGTCAAGCATTGTTCTAAGGGCTTCATGTGGATTTCATCATTTAATCCTCATAGCAACCTTATAAGGAGGATATTAGTAGTATCCTTCTTTTACAGAGGAGCAAACTGAGGCAGAATAATGGGCTCAGGACCACACAGGTGGAAGGTATGCAGCTGAGATTACCCTCAGACACTCAACTACCCAGCTATGCGGTCTCCAAAGGAGCTGGCTCCTTGTGCTTTGTAGTAACTTCTCTCCTCAGTACCTTTAGGAATTTTCTCTTTGTCCTATATGTTCTGAGTTTTATTATCATGGGTCTGGTACAGATTTTTTATTTATCCTGTTTACCACTTGGTAGAATTTTTAGATCTGGGACTCATGGCTTATTTAAGCTCTGTGAAATTCTCTGCTGTTATCTCTTTAAGCACCGACTTCTCTGTTATCTCCATGTATCCTTCTGGAACTCCTATCAGATCTATATTGAGGCTTTTGGAGTTGCTTTTCATGTCTCTCAACTTTTCTTTCATATTTTTAAATCTCTTTTCTCCTTCTGGTTATGTTCTATTTGATCTCTGTGTTCTCAGTTTTCCTTTTCAGTTATGTTCCACATTCTGGTCAATTTCTTGATTGAGTTTTAACATTTCATGAACTCTCTATTTCATTTCTAAGATGTCTAATTGGTTCCTTTTCATAGCCACTTCCTTTTTATTTCATCATTCTATTTCTTGTGTCATAGGTGTGGTTCTTGACCTATTTAAATTTATTACCATGTTTGCTTGTTACCTCCATAGTCCTTTTGGAGGGTTTTGTTTGGTCTCTTTTCTCTCAAATGGCAGTGATTTTACGGGTGTGGAGTTTGTTGTTAGTCCTGAATGCTGGCATTTTTCCTCAGTGCTTTGTGCCTCCTGATTTTGAGTTCACCTGCTGCGTCCTGAGCTGGGCTGAGCTCTAGTGAGGGCCCTCAGCTGCCTCTGCCCATCTCCAGGCCCTGTCCTCTTGGCAACCAGAGGCAGGGTGTCTCAGTGCCATCCTGGGTGGACAGGAAGTGGGTTTCTGATTCTCGGCTTCAAATGGGAGGTGTGCTTCTGGCCTGCAGCCTGGGGTGGTTTTAGCCTCTGCTAACTGATGCTACATTCCTTGCATTCTCATGTTTCTTTTAGGAGCCTTGCTTTAAAAACTACAAGGATATCTCTTTCTTATTTTTGAGCGTGCGTGTGTATTTTTCCTTAACACGAGGAGTTTGGAGTAGAAAGTAGGGGTTTTAATGTCATCTTAGTCCATCATCTTGAACCAGAAACCCTCTCTCATTGTTATTCTTTGTTAAAATGAAACCAATGATATATGCAAAAGGTATACATAATATTGGCTATAAAGCATAATAATAATAAATAATAATAAAGAACACACCTGTGCACTGGGCCCCCGGCTTAAGTATGAGAACATGACGAGTGCTGCTGAAGCCACTGTATATTCCTTCCTGATCCAATCTCTTTGTCTCCCCCACCCCTAGGTGACTACTCTTGGGTATTTTTTCTTTATCTTTCTCTTGCTCCCCCTCCATTATGTTGCACCAATTTTTTTTTTTTCATACAGGGAAGTGCCATAGCGTTGTGCTTTAGAATTGTGTTATGAAGCTACAAAAATAATGAAAACACATTAGCACATAAATGGACCAACAGATCAGTGGAACAGAACAGAGAATTTAGGGAAAGACTCAAGTTGTTCGGAAATGTTCTAGACAGTAAAGGAGGCATTCTAAATCAAGGGCAAAAATGACGATCTATCCAATACATTGGTATTGGTCGATTTGTTATCCATTTGGAAAATAATAAATTGTAGATCCTTATCTCACACCTTACATAAAAATGAATGTCTAATGGATTTAAAAAATCTAAATTAAAAAACCAAATCACAACAGAAACAGAAGAAAATTTAGGAGAAAATTTTTATAATCTTGGGGTGGTAATGCCTTTCTAAGTAATACACAAAACCCTCAAAGCTTTGAAGGAGGAGATTTATACACTTAACTACATAAATATTGAAACCTTTGACCTCGTCACAAAAGACACAAAGGAAATCCAAAGACAAACTCCAGAATGAATGAAAATATTTGCAACATATATAATAGATTAAATAGTTATTATCCCATTCAAAACAAGTCACCTATAATTTTACCACTTAGGACCACTATTTACATTTTAGTTTACAGTGTTTCAGACTTTTCCCTCTTCTTATGTGCCTTTTTTCCTTATGTACATTGCTTCCATATCTGGGATTACACTGTACAAAATATTTTTATAATGCTTTTTACTTAATATAATGTAAATGTTTTCTCATGTAAGTAAATACATGCAAATTATAATTTCTTCTGCAAATATTATAATGTCTATTTGTTATACATTAGTTGTATAACTAATGCATAATTTGTTATACATTAGGTGCCATCGTGTTTCCCCGAAAATAAGACCTAACTGGAAAATAAGCCCTCGCATGATTTTTCAGGATGACATCCCCTGCACATAAGCCCTAATGTGTCTTTTGTAGCAAAACTTCATATAAGACCTGGACTTATTTTTGGGGAAACACAGTAGCACCTGTTTAACAAATTATTTAAATAATTTTTAAAAGTCAATATGCCTAATATATGAGGGACACTTACAAATCAATAAGTAAAAACCAAACATACCAGGGGGCAAAGGAAATGAATAGGCCATCAATCCACAGAAGACTGAAGAAGAAAAACTGCAATGGCCAACCAACATAAATTGCCAATCTCGCTCACTAATAATTAAAAACATGTAAATAAAAAACTTTATATGTATCCACTGAGAAAAATTTGGAAAAGTAGATAATACTGAGGCTGGGCAAGGATGTAGGGAAATGGACAGGCGTATAATCTCTTGGTAAATTGATATAGTATTTGCCAGGCAACTTGGCATATCTATAAATTTTTTTTTTTTTTCAAAAGTGCAGGCTTGGGCTGTGACTCAGCAATCCCACTGAAATCACAGCCTGAGAGATGTTCACTGAAGCGCTGTAGAAGACAGAGGAGAGGGTGGTGAGGTTGGTGCATAGGATGGTGGCAGAGAGTTCTAATTTTGATTAAGTATGCTTAGAAAATACTCTTGGGTTATGAGTATTTAAAAAATATGTTTTTCTAATTTTAAAATTTTTTTCTCATAAATATATTGCTAATCAGAAAGTAAACATTTTTAAGGACAGATGCATTAATGAGAAATTTGAAATGCTTGTACTATATCTGCACTCAGTATGTGTCCCCCACAAAAACAATAGCAGAAACAAACAAACAAAACTAAACGAAGCCAAACCAAACCAAAAAAAAAACCAAACCACAAATCTACACAATAGACAGACAGTGGCCATCTCATTACCTTCAGAGAAAAATCCTCAATTCCTTAGAATGAGATACAAAACCCATAGGGAACTGGGTCTGCAGCCTTCTGTAGCTTCCCAGCTCATCCTTCTCCCTCACCCCGAGCATTTAAAGCAAAGCAACCTCTAGTATTTCCTGAATGTGAAATAGTCTTTATTGACTGGGTTCAACGCACTTGCTTCCCCTGCTACCAAAGGGGCCACTCCTTTCCAAGCTGTCTGCCTTATCAGGTCACATCCCTGGAGAACAGACGCTGGCCTGATCCATCAATGTATTGTTAGCACCCAGCACAGGGACTTAATATGCAGTCATAGTAAATATGTGTGAATGAATGAATGAATGAATGAATGAATTCATCAATGTATTCTTTGCATCCAGCACAGGGACTTAATATGCAGTCATAGTAAATGTGTGTGAATGAATGAATGAATGAATGAATGCATGCACGCATGAAGCTAAGGCCCAGGGTTTTGGCCAGAGAGGGACTTAAGACCCCAGGGAAGTCGTGGTAAGGCAGGGCTGGACCTGGCTCCTTGCTAATGGGTGCTCTTTCCCCCACGTCACATATCTGCTGCTTCAGAGTTATTATGGGAAGAAAGTGGTAAGAATACAGGAGAGGGCTTTGAGAGCTGAAAACAGGCCATACATGTTCACTCTGTCTCACCGGCTGCTATGTCCCACTTATGTCACAAAATCTCTGCCTGCCAGCGGCCCAGGGCTGTGGAGCACCCTTTCTCTAAAACAGTGTGTCCTGCTGGAGGTCCTAATTAAGCACAGGACAAGATGGAGTCTGCAGGATGCCTTTGACAGGGGAGAGAACTGGGGCAAGGCAAAACCTCGCCATTTATCAAGTGTACACAGGTGCATTTGCTCAGCAGATTTGGGGCCACATTAATAAATCACTCTTTTATTTGAAAGCAGCTCCAACCGCACAGCAGAGACACTTGAGTCATCTCTCTGTCCAGGACTTGGCTTCCACTGGGCCCTTCTAATGAGTCTGGTTATTTTTAGCTGTAATTAAAATCATAACATACAGTATCATGCACCCCATTTTTTCTAACTGACGTGCAGGCAGTTGTTTTTTTTTAATTATTAAAACTGACTATAAAAACTTTTTAATTTGGGGGTATTTCAAGTGTTCGAGCAGAAAGTCACCCCAACATTCATGCCACATGACAGGTAGTCAGTGAGGAAATTAAAAAACCCACACTCTGGCTCTGTCGATCCCTCTGCTCTTGCTGCACGAAATTACCGAATTAATAGGCTCTTGGAAAAGACTGACACACAGTTACTGTGAGAAAGACAATTAAACATGGAAACCCACTTTTCTCACTGCATTTAATTTTAACAGGAGGCTTTGAAACTGACTAAATCTCTTTCTTATTTCTTTTCCACTTTTCCATAATTTCTTCAGAGAAGCACCTAGAATGTTTAAGATGCTTCTTCCTTCCTGATCCTCTCAAACTGTTCATTAAGGGTATGTTTTCTCTGGAAGGGTTCTTGGGAGATCAAGGAGAATTACAAATACCCATGTTGTTCAGTCAATTCCTGGATGGTCTTCCTGTTACTGTCTTCACTTCTTCCAAACAATCTAGGCCCAATACATTCATTCATTCATTCATTCACTCACTCATTTGTTTATTTATCTGGTAAACAGTTCTTGCATCTTGCCTTCTCTAGGCACTAAAGAGGTTGGCTGGTCTGATCTTGCTCCAATTCAGTCTAAGGGAGAGAGAGAGAGAGATGTAAGTAGGTGATTATATATCCAGGGTGAGAGCCTCAGTGATGGACATAGAAGCAGGAGGACCCAAAGGATGAGTTATTCACACACACAGGTGCCCTCCTGCTTCTATGCACCCACCACTGGCCTCTGTCTGCAGGCGCTCAGCACTCACCTGGTACAAAACAGGCACTTGCTAACTGTGTCCTGAATTCATTCAAGTTGTTAACCTTTCCATTGAATCCTCCCAAAGTTACGCATCCAACTCAAATTAGGCTGCTCTCTGCCCCAGATACTCTCATGATTAATTGTGAAGAAAAACCTTTTTTGAGGAGAAGCGGAGGACTTTTTTTTTTTTTTGAACCCCGCTTTTCTTCCAGCCTCAGCTGTTCAGCAGTCAAGCATTTGTCATATTTTAGTCCTTTAACCACTAGTCATTTCTGACTAATACCCAGCAGGCAGACATGGGGTATGATTTCCAAGATGATAAATGCTTCCTTTCTTATCTTTTGATATCTGGAAGTAGAAAATTTCAAGGAAAAGGGGTTTTACACCAAGATGACCATAAATCTCATTGTGTTCACAACAGAAGGCTGACCAGAGGAGTTTATTAAATCCGTAAAAGATTTGATGTATATCAAACTGTTACATAAAGTCAATACTTTGGAGAGAAGCAGACAATAAATACTCAGCAAGAGGCAATATTTCTATCAGGGAGAAGGCAATCGCATAAAGATTAGGGGAGCAATTTCAATATTGCACGTCTCTCTCTGCAGTAAGGAGATATGTCTTGTTTTCCAGAATGATCACTGGGGAAGGAGTAGGGGTGGGGCAGGTGGCCTTCCAGACTTGGCTAATCTTACCATCAAGCCCAAACTAGGTGTTGTGGACTAAATGTTTTTGTCCCAAATGTTTGTGTCCCTCTCCTGGATTCATATATTGAAGCCCTAACTCCCAGTGTGGCTGGATTTGGAAATGGGGTTTCTGAGGAAGGGTTAAGCGATGTCATAGGGTTGGAGACCCTGACTTGAAGGTATCAGAGGTCCTATGCCATCCGCATGGTTACTGCACAGGCCTCTCTGGAGGTTGGGCTAGAGGCTGAAGCAGAATTCTCAGCACAGAGGCCCTTATCACAGGCATTCCCTGGATCCATCCAGAGCTATCAGGACCTGGGAATCTGAAGAATGAGTTTTCCAGGTGACCTGGTGTGTGTCTTAAGAGCGTCTGTATGGAGACACTGTCAGCCAGACCCATTGTTTGCAGCTCTGAAGCCTGCCTCAGCCACCCTGCTTACCATCTTCACCAACCTCTACTGTTGATGGTGGACCTGACCTGAGCAGCTCATCTCCTTCCCTTGACCTCAGGGGGTCACTTCTTTTAAGGCCTCATCCTTCCTGCTACCTAAAGGTGTACACTCTTGGGCTCTTCCTTCTTTGATAAAATATTCTTTTCTGGAAGCCCACCCAGAGCAATTAGGGGCCCAGGGAAGGCTGCTTGTGTTGGGGACAGGAATCGCCAGCTGGCCCTAGGATGACAAGCAGGAACAGCGAGCGCAGCAGCCCTGGGCTTGGCCCCAAGTGTCCTTGGGTTCAACTGATCATTGTGCTTGTGCCCAGAGAAGACCTATCACCCAGGTGGTCTCTCCAATGGAGGGAGGAAAGGAAAGGGTCACTTATCACAGTAGAATGGCAGGCCCACTATTGGAACACAGGTAACTCTGGGGGTATGAATCCTGAAAATCCACAATGGGGAGATCCCACCCTGCCGATACACCTCACCAAACTCAGGGTCCAGGCTCAGTCCTGTGAGATGGTCTGCTATCTCCCACCTCCCCCTCGCTCCCCAATTGGGTCCGGCAGAGTCATAAGGCCAGCCTTGGCCCCCTCATATAACAAGGACCATAGAGAGGGGAGGGCCCCTTGCACAGTCATCCTCCCAGCAGTGGGGTCAGGTCTGGAAGCCCGCGTGCTGATCCTTGGGCCCCTCCCTGCTCTGTGAAGGAAGGATTTGGCCCAATCTCTCTGTGAGCCCCCTGGTGGGTCCAGTAGGGCTCTCTAAAAAGTCTCCTTTCTCTCCCCAGCAACAGGAGTTAACTGTCTATGGGGAACGAGCTCGAGACAGGACTGGACTGGACCCAACCACAGCTCGTTCCCCTCCTGACTTGCCTTCCCATCATGGAGTGTGGGCTCCACTTGTTCACAGTTAGTGCTCTGTCTTCTGAAACCCCTCTGTCATAATCCTAACACTGAACTCTATGGAAAGTACAGAGGATGGATGGAGAATGACCAGCCCACACCAAGGGATGGAAACTGAGCATGGGCATAACTGAGCTGAGGGATACACAGGACGCGTCTCACATGATGTCCACTCCCAGACGTGCAGTCACTTTGGGTCCTAAGCTGACGTCCCCCTCACCATCACTGTTAGAGGGTTAACTTCAAATGCAAAATCTTTGCATCGATGCTGCCATCCTGTAGGCATCACTTAAAAATAGTTTCATTTTTTCAAATAGGTACATGTAAGTGCAAAATTCTAAAAGGGTCCTGGCAGAGAGTGTCACTCCCACCTCCTTCTCCCTGTTACCCTGGGACAGTTATTGCCAATGATGCATGTGTCTACTTCCAAAAAGATTCTATGGCTTAAAAACATGTGGCAACTTCATGTAGATCAACGGAACACAAGCCTATTCTTATGCATTTGAGTCAATAATCTGAATCACAGATTTTAATACCGATGGCAGGTCCGACTCTTAGTCTTTCTGGTTAGGGAAACCTGTTTGCCTTCAAATTTATTCTCTGTTCTTCCCCCGCCTTTTTCTCTGTCACAGGGCAGAGCGGAATGAGGGATGGATTGGCCCCTGCAAACAGTATTTTCCCAGGCTCCCTGGCCAACTGGCTTCCATTTAGATTTGGCCACTGGCTACTCCTCATCAGTGATTGGTGGGGAGATGGCAAGGGAGGAGGGGAGAAGCCAGGTTATCCCACATCCCGCCTTCGCTTCCCATCTCTAGAGTATTGTGGGCATTGTCTGTGTCTCCTCTGTGGTCCACATTCCTCCCAGGCTGCTTGCATGGTGGTTCCAGCTCCTACTGGCTGCCCCAATTGCAAGGCTCTTTCAAGGTTCTAGCTCCTGCTGGGGATCCTGGCTCCCGTGATGTGGAAACACCTGTCTTCCCTGACCCTGCAACCCTTGGATAACAGGGCTCCTTGTGGTTGGCAGTTTCCGGGCTGCCTTACCTTCTCCTGCTTGATTTTTTCCAGCTTTCTAACACCTTTGTAACTGGTTCCATGTATCACACTCCTTCTAGTAAGGATTCTGTTTTCTTTACTGGCCCTTAATGGATCCACTCTGGGAACGCTCAGGATTTACATTTTGAATATGGAATCACCGTCAACTTGACTTCTCATTAATGGCACCCAGTGGTTCGAGCCCAAAAGCCTGACTCCCTCTTTCTCACTCATCCAAGAAATCCCCAAGTCCCATTGGAATCTCATGTGTCATATTTCCTGAATGTGTGCTCTCCTCTCACCTCCAAAGTCCCACTTAGTTCAAGCCTCATCTCATCTCACTCTCCAACCCATCCTCACAGCTTCCACTCCTGGCCCCTCACCGTCCATTTCCAGCCTATAGTATTCTAAAAGGAAATCTGTTCATGCCACTCTCCTGCTTAAAATATATCCGTGTCTTCCCATTGTCGTTCTGATGACATTAAAGCCCGCTCCAGGCCCCTATAGTCTCTTGTTTCTCCTTCTTTGCTGCCCTCTGCACAGTGAGAACAAGACATATAAAAACACTCGAAGTTCCCAGTTGACACTGGCTGCCTCTTGTCTTTGGGGCTTTTAATGGAACATTTCTTTTCCCCTCTCCTTGTACCTCATCATCTGCCTGATTCCTACTCATCCTTCAGGTCTCATTGTAGATGTTACTTCCTCCAGGAAGCCTTCCTGGATCTTCCAAGACTTAGTTGGGACCTTTCCTTTGTACTCTACAGCATCCTGTGCTGCCCCCATGATCTCATTGTTTCTATTCATGTCACTCTGCTTCTGGACCGTAAGCTCCATAAGAGCAAGGGCTGTGCTGGTATCATTTGTAACTCAGTTCTCTGTATTCTGCCCAGTGCCTGGCACATAGTAGGAGCTTCAAGGGCTTGTGTCCTTGACTATTGAGTGCAACCACCTGTGAACCTCAATATGTAGTAGATGATAGCTCCCCTCCTTGGGTTTGGCTGCAATGAACCCCTGTCTGGGGTATGGAGAGACCTCATTCATTTGATTAAAAAACACTCACCTGTGTGAGCCCTGGGCGGGAGCTCGCGATGAATCACCCTCAGCTCTGTATCAGGAAGCACTGGTCTAGTTTTTAAAGGAAATGCTGCCTTGGGAAGTGTAATTGGGTGATGCCTAGGTTTGGAACATGCTGATCTGACCTCAGAAGTGACCCACCAATTAGTTCAGAGGTTGAAACATGGTGCTAATGAGGGGAGAGCCACAGGGTCAGTCGTGAGCTGGAAGAGGGGACTGTCACAAGCAAAGTAAAACAAAACAGAGCTCTCTCCCAGACTGACCTGGCAGTGGCCCTGCTCTGGGCCCAACTCCTGCCGTAGCCTGAATGTCCAAAGATCCAGATCCCTCATTCTCCCTGTACCAGCTCTCAGGGTGAGTCAGCCACATGGCTGCTGCAACCGAGTGAGCAGTCAGGGAGACCAGAAACACACAGAGAGGTCTGGGATTCCCACAGAGTTACTGAATAAGCACTGCAAGCCAGGCGTGGGTATCGGTCAGCGTGTGCCCATTGCACGGACTGGTAAGGTGAGGTTAATGAACTCAACAAGCAGTAATGGGCGCTTGTTAGTCTTCAGGCTCTGTGCTGTGTGCAGCTGGCAGATAGAGTGGTACTGACCGCCAAGGAGCCCACTGTGGGCTTGAAGAGCAGGACAGAGAAATAAATAAGAGTCGTAGCCATGGGATAGTGGATACCTCTCGAGAGGCCTTTTGAAGGACAGAAGGTCAAGGTGGACTCGCTTCCACATCCCTCATGCACAGCTGTAGGGAAGAGGTCTTCATGCTCCTGGATGGAGAAGAGGGACCACTTCTGGCGAACACACTTTCAAAGGGAGCCTGAGTGTGGGGGGTTTGCAGGTCACAAAGCAGGGTTGTCACAAAGTGGGGTTTCTCCTCAAGCATCTGACCACACAAGACTCTATTTTGCTTCACCTTCCTGAGACCCTCTCAGGGATGGTGCCTTGTTGCTGAAGAGCAGAAGCCCTGTTTCCTTTGTTTGCGTGTCGGGACAGATGGTATTCCGAGGAGCAGGCAGGATATTGAGGTCACAGGTTCTGCATTTGCAGAGCCTGTACGTTAACAATATGGAATTGTGCACTTTAAAAAATGTTAAGATAGATCTTGTGTGAAGTGTTATTACCACATAAAAGCCAAAAACTGAAAAAAGAAAAAAAGATACAAAAGAACACAAGGACATTTTTGGAGATGATAGGTGTGTTTAATACCTTGATTGTGGGGATGTCATCAAAGGTGTGTGCCTGTGCCAGCTTGGGGATTGTGTGCTCCCTGTTCACATTCCCTGGGGAAGAGGATATTTTTGTCTGCAACCAGCAAACAAAATTTCTGGGCTTCAGTTGTTTGGACCAACTTAAGTGACAAAATCTCCAAGGGGATGAGGGTACACGGATTAATTTAGAGCTGGTCACAGGCCCTGGTGGGGGAGGGAGTGGGAGCTGGGGGTGGATTCAGCCTCCTCTGATGCTCCCAAAGTGAGTGGGGAGTGTAGATACCATCTGAAAATCCCTGTGGTTAACCCTGAGAAGGGAGAATTGTTCTGGGAAGCCCCATGTAGCAAGTGTCCAAAACAGTGACTTCCCTCTTTGTAGAAATGTCAGTGGTGTGCCAAACCCAGAGACAGGGACAGGAAGGAATCCGGATGAGGATGTCAGATTCCTTGACTCCAACATCCTCATTTTCCAGATTGATAACTAAAGGGGTCAGAGAGGCGACAGAAGGATGCTGATTGCACCATAGGTCGTACAGAGCTGGGATTAAACTTGTTCTCCTGAGGCCCATGGCAGCATTTCCCCACGATAATGCACGGGGAAGAGAGTGGGAGGAGAGTGGAGGGGCTGATGTCTCAGATTTCTTACTTTTCTCTTCTTGGAGGGCTAGGAAGCCTTTTGCACAGTTGCCCTTGAGGCAAGGCCAGCGCCGTGGTTTGTACTTGCTGTGAAATTGGCCCTGGGAAGTCTGAGTGTAAAGAGCAGAGGACAAGAGTAAAGAAACAAACACTCCAATTCGAAAATAGGCTCAACACTCGAACAGTCATTTCACTAAAGAAGATAGAAAGTTGGTAAATAAACCCACAAAATGATGTTCAAAACCATTAGTTACCAGGGAAATGCCAACCAAAAGTACAATGACATGTCACGGCACTCCTATCAGGATGGCTGAAATAAAAAATAGCGATGACACCAAATGCTGGTGAGGATGCTGAAAACCTGATCATTCATATGTTGCTGGTGGGAACGTAAAATGGAACAGCCGCTATGAGAAACAGTTTGGCAGTTTCTTAAACAACTAAATGTGCAACTACTATACAACCCAGCAAATTGCACACCTAGGTGTTTATCCCAGAGAAATGCAAGCTTCATGTTCACATAAAAATCGGTGCATACATTTTCATGACTGCTTTATTTGTCATAGTCAAGAACTAGAATCAGCCCAGATGCCCTCCAACACATAAATGGTTAAACAACCCAGTGCATTCATACTATGGAATACCACTCAGCAAAGAAAAAGAATGAACAGGTACATGTAACAACTAGGATGAATCTCCAGAGAAATACACTGAAAGAAAAAAGCCAGGCCCCAAAGATTACACACTGTAGGATTTCATTGACCTAACACTTTGAAACGTCAAAATTATGGACACGGAGGACAGATTAGTGGTTGCCAAGGGTTGGGGTGGTGGTGCGTGGAAGGACATGAGTGTGGTTTTAGAAAGGCGACAAGAGGGAAGACAGTAGTTACTGTCTCGACTGTGGAGTTGCCTACGTGGCCCTACAAGGTGATAAAATTGTATAGAACTTAACACACACACACACACACACACACACACACACTTAAAATTAGTACAAATAAAACGGAGGGGATGTGAACAAGATTGGTAGAGTGCATCGATGTCAATATCCTGGTTGTGATATTGTAGTTTTGCAAAATGTTATCGTCAGGGGAAACTGGGCAAAGTGGGCAGGGCTCTCTCTAGTATTTTCTTACGACCGCATGCGAATATAAAATTATCCCCATTTTCTTTAAAGAGCAGAGGACTTTGCAGAAGTCATTGTCACTGTTTTGTTTGCTAGGATTATCACAGCATCCCTGAAGTTGCCAGTACATTTGCTTCGAGGACTGTGAGACAGGAAATTAGCTTTTGGTCATAGCTCTCCAAAAGGCCAGAGGATCCTCCTCTGATAACGGCTCCGTGCTCCAGGCAGCCAGAAGCCGGGAGGTCCACTAGTCATGAGTCTCTGCAGCCATGAGACACCTGTTGCCAGTAATAAACTCATCCTGAATGGCCCCTGGGCTGCCCAGGAGGATAAAACAAGCAGCAAACACACGTTTGAAGAAACCAAAGCCTTTCGTGAAAGAGAATTGGGATGGAAAGTTGTTTTATTTTCCCAGAGTCCTTGGGAAAAAGACCCTGACATAATCACTCCCAGGTCCAGGATAAATGAACACAGAAAGTGCTTCAAGAATGCAGTGAATCTGATGGATTTTATTGATCGGCTCTTCCCTGGGTTTCCTCGGGAAATGCTCCGGCTCCCTCGCCTCAGCCTGGTGACACCGACACGATTGTTTTCATTAGAGGCGGGCATTTCCTTTGGAATGAAATATGAAGTGGGGTGCGTTCAACTGTCACCTTGGGCTGGTGTGCGGCCTGAGCTTCGATAGACATTTCATTATTTCCAAACACATATCACCTTCGATCAAATATTGGTTTTCTATGAAACCAGAGTGATCACAAGTACTTTTTGTCACTAGAGTAAAAGAACAATGAGGAGCCCGAGGGTCATTAATTTTTCCCTCTGAAAAGCAATTGTATGTGTGTGTTTGTGTGTCTGAGAGAGAGAGAGAGAGAGAGTGAGAGAGAGAGAGAGAGAGACAGAGAGAGACAGAGAGAGACAGAGAGAGACAGAGACAGAGACAAGACTCAGACTGAAATAGCAGTCATCTTTTTATTCTGACTCTTGGTGTTTCTGTTCTCTTTCTCCAGGTGGGGTCACAGCCCTGCTGAGTTTCTCCACATAACTGGAGGAAAACAGAAGTGTGAGGTGGTGTAGGACCAGAGTGAAATCTGGGATGCCAGCCCACATGACTTGTAGGGTCCTCTGGCTCATATGTTCTATGGCATTATGGCATTTATGACAGCTTGCGGGATTTGCCCATATGCAGTTTCCTTTGGTGAAACCCACTAAGGATGAGGAGTAGCCCAGGCTGTAGGAACTTCAAGAGTCTATTGGGGTCACTGAAGCATCTGACCTCAGTCACCCACTTATTTGGTTTCTGCCACCTCCTGGTTTTCTTCCACCTTCTTTCAACTTCCTTCTTGATATTAGGCAACTACAGCTCTGACTCTGGCTTGAATACCTCTCGTGATGGGGCACTCCCCACCATCTAGGCAGCCTCGTCTATTATTGGGAAGTTGTACTCTCGGAGAGCCTTTTCTTAGGCAGAACAAAGAGATGTTTCCTCATCACTCTTCATGCTGTTCTCTGCTATCACATGGAATAAGGCTAATTTTTCTCACAAAGGACAGTGCTCAAATGCGGAAGGATGGTGATCAAGACCCCCTTAGTCTGTCCATCTCCAGGAAAAGAACTCCCAGATCCTGAGTCATTTATGAGATGCAGTCATGAGAGTCTGTATGATTCTGCTTTGGTTCTTGTAAATAAGTGATATAGCGAAAAATGTCCCTTCTTGTGTATATAAGAATTGATTATAAAGGTAATATAATATCACTATAGAAAATTTATTCACTAAGGGATAAGAAAAAAGTCATCAACATTCCCATTTTTAAACCATTTATTATTCATATTTTGGTATATTCTTTTCTGTCAAATTTCTAAATTTGGGTACTTTTTTTATCCCTTTCTCCACTTAACATTGTGTGAGAATTGTTTTTCATGTTTCCTTATAGTCTTTATAACCATCATTTTGAAAGGATGTGTACTCTCCCATCTATTAATATGTTATATTTAACCAAACTCATACTATTGGGCATTTAGATTGTTTCGATTTTTATGTTATAACCAGTGCTATGCTAGATATTTTAGGGAGTAGCTTCTTTGAGAAAAATGTCAATGAGACACATCAGTGGTTCTGACGATCTGAATATTTGTGGCTTGCTCTGTCTGGTCCCATGGCTTTTCAGGAGGGTTACCAGGTGCCCACTGTAGGAGAGTGCAGGCCTCATGGCTTCTTCACTGGCAGCCAGCACCCGGGCTGAGCTCTGGCGGGAATGTTGCTAGAGTACCCTGGCAGTGCTGAACAGTGGAGAACAGTCAGTTTCCTGACCCTGGGCCCTGAGTATCTACTGATGGAAACAGTGACAGATAACGGGTAAGAACTTGGGCTTTAGAACCTGGCAGTTCTGGGTTGAGTGCTGGCCCTGCCACTTGCCTGATGTGTGACCTTGAGGGATTTACAAAGACTGGGTTTCTTCATCTGTAAAACGGGAACAATATTTATCTTAATATCGGCTCTTATCATGATCACCAGTGGCCTGTGTATTAGTTTCTGTCTTTCTTAGTGGGTGCTGTAACACATTACTATAAACTTGGTGGCTTTAAATAACAGAAATTTATGCTCTCACAATTCTGAAAGCCAGAAGTCTGAAATCAGTTTCACTGAGCCAAAATCAAGGGCCACACTCCCTCCGGAGGCTCGAGGGGAGAAGCTATTCCTTGCCGCTTCCAGCTTCTGGTGGCTGCTGAAATTCCTTTGCCTCTGGTCGCATCACTCCAATCTTTGCCTCTGTAGTCACATGGCTTCTCCTCTTCTGTTAAGTCTCCCTCTGCTTGTCTCTTCTAAGGACACTTGTCATTGCACTTAGGACCCACCCAGATAATCCAGGATAATCTCCCTAGTTCACAATCTTTAATCACACCTAAAGAGACTCTTTCCAGATCAGGTCACATTTATAGGTCCCAGGGATTAGGACCTGATATCTTTGGACGTCTTTTTTAGCCTGCCACATCGTCTGTATTGCTAAGTTCTCTGAACATTGTCATGCTTCGGACTTGGTCCGTGGCCATCTTCTCTTTCCTTTATACTCACCCCTTACCCCTCAGGGATCCCATCCGCTGGTGAGGGATTTTGCCTTTCTGGTCATGCTGCTCACCCAGTTTCATGGCTGTAAATACTATCTGCATGTTGATCACTCCAGCTCAAACTTTGCCTTTGAATGTGTCCTCTCAATATCTCCATTAACAGAGGCTTAGAACATGCAAGCTCGAGCTCCAGATATTCTCCCCAGAGGCTGCTCCTCCTGCCACCTTCTCCATCTCAGAGAATAGCAATCTGTCCTTGTAGTAACTCAGACAAAGGGCTGGGCAGCAACCTTCACTCCTTTCTTCCTCATCCTGCACCCCAACCCATCTGCAAAATAGATCAGATTCTGACCCATTTCCACTACCCCACTGCCACCATCCCCAGTCTGAGCCACCATTACCTCTTTCCTGGAATGCTGAACGATCTCCTAACTGGTCTCTCTGCTTCTGTCCAAGCCTTCCTTATTTTATTCCCTATGTATGAGGCAGACAGAATTGTAGAGTTAAAATCGAAGTCAGAATAAAGCTACCATAAACATCTGTGTGCGGGTTTTTGTGTGGACGTTAGTTTCCAACTTCTTTGGGTAAATGCCAAGGAGAACAATCACTGCATGATAGGGCAAGAGTATGTTTACTTTTGTGTGAAACCACCAACCTGTTTTCCAAACTGGCTGTTTGCATTCCCACCCACCACAAATGAGAGTTCCTGTTGCTCCACATCTTCACCAGCATTTGGTGATGTCAGTGTTCCAGATTTGGGCCATTTTAATAGGTGTGTAGTGGTGGCTCTTTGTTGTTTTAATTTGCACTTGTTTGATGGCACATGATAGGGAGTATCTCTACCTGTGCTTATTTGCCATCTGTATATCTACTTTGGTGAGGTGTTTGTTAAGATTTTCGGTCTAGTTTTCAATCAGGTTGTTTATTTTATTATGATTAAGTCTTAACAGTTCTTTGTATATTTTGCATAACAGTCCTTTATCAGATGTGTCCTTTGCAAGTATTTTCTCCCAGACTGTGGCTTATCTTATTCTCTTGACATTGTCTTTTGCAGTTCTTTATATCATTCTGATGTTATAAACTACCAAAATAACTACAAATAAAGCTATAGTCTCAACTACTAAGAGGGAAAGAAAAAGATGTGGGAAAGTGTGTGAAGGCCCTTGGGACAGAGTCAACTTGCCACCTATTTTTTCCCCACCTGTTTTTATAAATAAAGTTCTGTTGGAAGACAGTCATACTCATTGAGTGTGACTGCTTTCCTGCTACCACGGCAGAAGCAGGGAGTTGTGACAGAGACCATATGGCCTGTAAAGCCTAAAATATTTACTATCTGGCCCTTTATAAGAAAAAAATTGGTGACTCCTGTGTAGAGCAAGACATCAAGATATCTAAGAAGCAAGGATTAAATGTTATTTGTAAAATTATAAAAAACAACTACCAGAAGATTAGAACAGACTTTACATCTGTTCACAATTTGTGTGAATTTCCAATTCACAAGAAAGAAACCTTATACTCCAATAAAACAAACAAGACAATCTTTGTGGGCAAGAATAGGCATCAAGAAAGCATTTAAAGCAACAAGAAGTGGGTAAAATAAGATCAGATAGATCTATTATTTAAATAAAATAAGACAAGTAGTATATAAGATATGTCTTAAAAATAAAGTGATGCAAAAATTAAGAGTTAAAGAAAGGGACTCGTGGTTAAAATGACTAGACATGATCTTATCTTCCTCTAGAGACTACTAAAACGATAGCAAGAGGAAAAGTAAGTATGATTGACAATGTCAAAGAGAGTGGGTGAAGGCCCAGCATTGGAGATGAAACTTCAACAAATTTCTTTAAGATAGAAGAGTGGTAACTGATAATGCAGGATGGAGAAAGCTGCAGTGTAGAGTAAGGTGGATAAAGATGGTGGATAAAGATGAAGAAGACTCTCATTTGCACTCTAGAACACAGAGAGACTTGGGGTAAAGCCTGGGTAAACGAAGTGAGATAACAGGGTGAAAGTAGGGATTAATTAAACATCTACACCGTTTACCCTCTCCTCTTCTTTCCTTCACCTGAAATAATATGTCGGACATCTCCCCCACCCTTCTCTGGAAAATCAAATCAGTGTTCTCATTTAAATACAGTAAAAGGCACAGAGAAAAAGGCTACCTGCTCCTTCTATCATGAGGGAACTCATCCTTGTTAGGCCACCTCCTTACCTAAATATCCTAAAGCAACACCCATAAGTGGATAAGACCTGCCCACATATTCAGAGCTTCTTACAACTTTAGTCTTCATTCTTGAAAAAACAATTCAATAAAGCATAACCAAAGAGTTGAGGGAAATCTCTGTATTAATTATCTGTTGCTAAGTGTCACGCAGGGTGGCCTCTGGGGTCTCTGGTCCCGCTCCCCATAAGAACGCAGGACATGGTGAGGCCAAAAAGGAACACCCATGGAGCCATGGATAGGGGAGTCATACCACTATAGTCTTGCTGGCGGCTGGGTTGGAAACACAGGAAGCAGGAGCCACATGATCTGCAACCTGCCGTCCGCTTTTCTACCAGCCAACCAACCCCACTTGCTAACTGCAATCCACGCTTGCCAGCTCAGCCACCATCTTCTTGCTAGGCCCCATTTCTTTTTCTGCTAGCGTAGCCACAGCTGTTATATTAGTGGCCAATGGCTCACTGGTTACAGCTGACGGCCAACTGGCCACAGCTGATGGCCATCCAATGACAGTTGATGGCCATTTACTACCTGAGCCAGCACCTTTCTTTGTGAGGCCGACAGCCTGGAAACTGCTCTCTGGGCCTTTGTCCCCACACTAAGTAACAAAGTACTCCCCAGATGTAGCAGCTTAAAACAATAACCATTTATGTCTCACAGTTTTTGTGGGTCTGGTATTTGGGAATGGCTTGGCTGGGTGGTAGTAGCTGAAGATCTTTTATGAGGTACAGGTGTGAAGGGAGGAGGGTCTGCTTCCACGATGGCTGGCTCACATGGCTACAGACAAGAGGCCTCAGTTCCCTCCTGGCTGTTGGCAGGAAGCTTCAGTTCCTTAACACATGGACATCTTTATAGGACCTCTTGAGTATCCTGGTGACATGGCTGCTGGCTTTCCCTGGATTGATTGACCCGAGAGAGAGCGAGCAAGAAGGAAGCCTTTTACAAGCTAGTCTTGGTTATTATACGCCATCATTTCTATTTTCTTCTATCATTAGATGAGACCACACTCATGAAGAGGGAAATTGGGTTTCACTTCTTGAAGAAAGGAGTATCAAATGATATGTGAACATATTTTAAAACTATCACAACTTCTAACTAAAAGAAGACATAAACATAAATATCTAAAAATAATTTTAAAGAAAACTGAGGTAATACAGGCAACAAAAAAATAAAAAAAAGCTTAATGGGTGTCTTTAGAGGTACTTGAGGGAAGATTGCATTCGTTAAACAAACAACAAAATGGATGTTAACGAAAAGAAAATTAAGAGAACTAAATAGAGATTTGGGGGATTAAAGCATAATTGCTGATTCCTTTTTTTTTCACTTGTTTTTAGAAAAAATTTATTTTTAAAACTTGAGGTAAAATTCACATAATATAAAATTAACCGTTTCCAAGTATAAAACTTAGTAGTAATTAGTACATTTTAAATGGTGTGTAACCATCACCTCTACCTAGTTCTACAACACTCTGATCCTCCTCAAAGGAGACCTATACTCATTAAGCAGCCACTCTCCAACGCCTCCCCCAACCCCTGACAACCACTAACCTGCTTTCTGTTTCTATGGAATAGCCTATTCTGGGCATTTCATGTAAGTGGACTCATACAATATGTGGCCTTCTGTGTGTGGCTTCTTTCACTTTACATAATGTTTTTCAATTGCTGATGTCTTTTTTCAAATTAGTGGAAGGATTGGAGGCTACATTAAAAGAAATTTCCAAGAAAGGAAAACATAAAGAAAACATGAGGGAAATTTGAGAGAATAGTGGTGCTAGGAGATCAACCCATGTGGTCCAGTATCTAATATAAATTCCAGAATGAACAGAGAAAATGGAGAAAAGTTAATGAAAGAAATAATATATAAGAAAATTCATCAGAAATGAGAGACAAAAGTATCGAAAGGACCAGCATAATAAATGGCAAGAGACCCACATTAACACAAACCATTGTGACATTTCAAATCACGAGAGGTAGAGAAAAGATATTAAAGTTTTCCAGAGAAGGGGGAAAAGCAAAGTACATCAAAACAAAAATGTAGGAGAATCAGAATATGTAATTTTTTTCTCACACACTATCCTTAGAACCTAATCCCCATATAAATTATGCCCCCTTTGTCTGATTCATGTTATCTGACTTTGATACAATAAAACTTGAAATCAAGACAATAGCACCTCTCAGAAATCAACCGCCTGGAAATTAAGAAAACTCTCACAAATAACTCCTGGGTCAAAGAATAAATTAAACCTGGAATTAAAGACTATCTGGAACATAAGAATATGCATATATGAGAATGGAAACACTAAATTTTGATGATGAGAAATACAGGTTGGAGGAAAATTTTACCCTTAAAACACTTATCTCACAAAACAAGTATAACCAATTTGTTCAACAAGCCGGACTCATTTAATCCAGAAATTTCTTTATTTTTGACAGTCTCTTTAATCTGCTGTTTTGGGTTGGCCATCCCCTGCTACCCAATGAATATTGAGCATATTTATTACTTTTCTGAGAACCCTCAGGCGGTTAAAATTGTGTATAATCAATTCCGAGTGCAAACATTATCTGATGCAATTAGAAGTGTTTCCGACACCTCCCTTCCCACCCACCCCCAGCCCAATTTGGTCTGAAGCTGAGGGGAAAGAGGAGAAGGCAGGGGTACAGGAACCTGTGACTTGACTAGTAGTATCACAGATGGCTTCCCATGCTTTCAACTGTTTGTCTTATGAGCACTTTCCTAATTTCTTAGGAGGTTCTTCTGCTGAGTCCCTGGGCTCTAACGCTTGTTTCTTGGGCAGAGCCTCTTCTTTTTCCTGACTCCCTGGCTCCCCTCAGCCTCATTTGATAGGAGTGCTGTGACTTTTTAGGCGCACTGGTCTGCTTTGTTGCCACTGGCGGCTTTAGCTTTCTCAGGGTGGGTCAGGCTCTAGTTCTCTGTGCCTCCAACTGCGGAGAACTCACGAACCCGGCTCCAACCTGTCCACTAGCTTGAGCTCAGGAGATGACATTGTCCACGACACCTCCTTGGAGTGGGGTCTGACTTAAAGCATAGTTATCTCCAAATAAATGCTCTTCCTCAGTGTATTCTAAGTCTCGTCATTCAATCCTAATGCATCCTTATTGCCGTCATTCATCTAACTAGTTTATTTAAATACTCTGCATGGTGCTTCATCTCTCATCTCACTTTCATATCTGATAAGTAGGATAGCTTGTTTAATTGCCCAAACCCTGAAATTTATGAGCATGTTACCCAAGGAAGAATTAAAACAAATGAATTAAGCATTTGATAAAATTGATAAATCTCAATGGCACTACACTAGACATAAATAAGAGAAAATACCACAGATCCAAAAGAAATGGGGGAAAAAAAGATTTTGCAAAAATTCAGTGGAAGTAATTTGAAAATATGAGTGAAATAAGATATTTTCCAAGAACTATAAACGATCAAAATTGACCCCATAAGAGATGGGAAACCTAAATAGACTAAAAACAGTGGAGGAAATTGAGAAAGTTGTAAAAAAGCAAACTTTCCACAAAAGCATCAGCTCCAGATGGTCTCAAAGGTAAATTCTTTAAAATGTTCACGTAACAGATGAATCTGATGCTAATTTAAACCCTTCTAAAATGTAGAAAAATAAGGATGGCTTCCAAATTCTTTTTATAAAACTAGCATAACACAGACACCAAAATTTGACAAAGTTAGCACAAAAATAGAAAACTTTAGCGCAATCTCACATAGGACAACCCTGAAAAAAACTTAAATAAAATAATGGCAAGAATTTCCATAGTCTATTAAAAAAATAAAATACCACTTTCAAATCAAATTCTTTCTCCAATTCAAAGGTTTTTCAAAATTATGGAATCTATTACTATGATATATTATATTAATGAATCAATGGGAAAAACACCAGAGGACCACTCAATAGATACTAAAAAGGAATTTTAACTGTTCACTCTTAATTAAACCTACCTACCTAACTAACTAACTAACTAACTAACTAACCTTACCTAATGGAAATAGATGGTGCACTCCCCAGTATCCCTCCATCCCTCCCCATTGTAGGTAGCCAAGGACTTGAGTTGTATGATTCCCCACTCTGCTCAAAGGGAGGCTCCTTAGCCCCAAGTTCGTCTTTAGAATTCTACCACAACAGGAAACAGTTAAGGGTAGACAAATAATTTTCGTGACCACAATGATTGATTCAAATATGAATAAAGAGTCCTAGGATGGTGTAATCAAAATAAACCCCAGGACTTTTTATTTCTTCAAAGGTTGGAGGAAGAGAAGCTTTCTCTTTTTCTGGGTTATATCGTGTGCAAATATCAGGTCTAGTGCTGGGCGGTCTTTTTTTTTCCTCCTCAAGGGAAAAGCCAACCAGACAACAAAGCCAGCAAGTCAAGCAGGGTAGAGCTCAGAGAGTCACAGAGAAATGCAACTGGAGCCCTGCACCCTCACCAAACAAGCTTATACTATCATTTGGGCTACTTTTACACAAAGCTGATAAGGTCTCTTTACTGTTTAAAATAATTTGAATGGGTTTTCTATGGCTTGCAAGTGAAAACACTCTGATTCAGATTGAAACTTTCTTAGCATAATTTATAAAGATGAGCTCAAATCAAACTCAGGGTAAACAACTAGAAGCATTTGCATTAAACTCAGGGCATATAAAATGGAAACAGTACCTGCAAAAGGCGTCTGGGAAAAAATCCTGGATTTCTCGGAGTATGAGGTCAAGGAGAGGTAGAATAAAGATGAGGTTGAAAGGACCTGACTGTTCTGGGGATTCTGAAATGAAGAGAAAAAAAAAGACAGATGCCTCGAGGTGATTTGCTCAAAATCAGCTCTAGGATCAAGGGATCCAGCTAATGTCCCCCAGCTTCTTAACTTGGGGTGATTTTCCTTCCCAGGGGACATTTGGCAATGTTTGGAGACATCCGTGGTTGTCACAGTTGTGGGGAGGTGTTATGGACATCCAGTGGGTAGAGGTCAGCAATGCTCTTAAACATCTAACAATGTACAGGGACTCTTCCCTGTCCCCAACAAGAAATTAACAAGTCCGAGATGTCAATTGTGTGGAGAACGCTTGCTTTTACCCTCTTAACCACACTGGTTTATGTCTACATTCCTCCAGTGGGGGGGTGGGTGACCTCACTGTGTGATTAACATTATTCTCACAGTGCAAGTCAATGAGATTAGACAAGAAACCAAAACACTCCAAAGGACAAGGCCAAGTGTCATTCACACATGATGTGACTACATGCCTGCTGATTCCAAGTGAGCCAACTGAAAAGTTGAAGCAATCGGAGAATTCAGTAAAGTGGTGACTCCAACATATGAGGTTGGACAATTAAGTTCGCGAACTCATCCTAGAAAAAGTGCTATATACGTCATTGCTGAATATCACTACAGTCACTTTCGAAGTACTCCCCTTGGGAAGCTATGTGCCCGTGCCAGTGCCTGGTCCACCCTTCAAAGCAATTTTGGAACTCTTTTTCTGGAATGGCCATCAGAGCTCTCGTTGTTACTTGATGTCCTGAATGTCATCCAAATGTCTTCCTTTCAATATTTCCTTTATCTTTGGGTAAAGAAAGAAGTCATGGGGGCCAGATCAGGTGAGTAGGGAGGGTGTTCCAATACAGTTATTTGTTTACTGGCCAAAAACTCCCTCACCAACAGTGCTGTGTGAGCTGGTGCCTTGTCGTGATGCGAGAGCCATGAATTGTTGGCAAAAGTTTAGGTCATCTAACTTTTTCATGCAGCCTTTTCAGCACTTTCAAATACTAAACTTGGTTAACTGTTAGTCCAGTTGGTACAAATTCATAATGAATAATCCCTTAGATATCAAAAAAGGTTAGTAATATTGTTGCAACAAGTTTGCGAGCTTGATTGTCAGACCTCATAAATATTCAAGATCCACAGTTTTGCTCAATGCTAAAAGTAGCCTATTGGAAAATGGTATGTAAATACAGAAAAGTGCAACATTTGAGTATAAATTTACCCTGAGCTGGTCAGCATCCTTATGAAGAACACTTCTAACCCTTATTGAGAGAAGGCTGCTTCAAATGAGAAGCCAATCCTTGTGTTGGACAGTAATATTCACCATCATAGAGAGGAGCATGACCTCAAAATGAACTGATGAATGAAATCCCAATGAAAATTTTTTAAAAATTTGATGCAATAAAACCAAACTATATCTTGGGAGAAACCTGCAAAAATAACGGGGAAAATTGTCACCCTGATCAGATACTAAAACATCTGAAACTCAGCAATTAAAGCAGTTTGATATTGGAGAAGGAATAGGCAGATGGATAAAAACAATGGAGAAGTCAGAAATAGACCCAGACACTCCGGAGAACTTGGTTTATGTTAAAGGTAGAATTTCATGGGACAATTCTCTTACTATCCAGAAGAAAGAAAACCTTCTCAATGTAATTTATGTTTCCAACAAAGGATTCATTTGCAGACTATATAAATAACTCATACAAATCAATAGGAAAAATGAAAAAAATTTAAAATGGACATAATACTTGAATCCCTCCCTACTTGACAAAAGAGCCTGTTCAAATGGCCAATAAACATTTAAAGAGGAGCTCAGCCTTATTAGTCAGGGAAATGCAGAATAAAACCACAATGAGATGCCATTACGTCCCCACCAGCAAAACTGAAAGTTAAGGGACTGACTACAAAGTGTTGGTGAAGACACAGAGTGACCGAAACTCTTATTCTCTGTTGGGAGTGTACCCTTGTACAGCTGCTCTGGAAGGCTACTTTCCAAACGGTTTGAAAAAAGTAAATTTACACATACGGCACACACCATGACACCAAATTTCCACTTCTAGTTGTGTAACCAACTTAAGCAACTCAAATGTCCATCAACAGTGAAAAGGATGGATTAATTTTGTGACATCCAGACAATGGAATATTCAGCAATGGAAACAAATGAATTCTAACCACATGTACCAAAATAATGTTGAACAAAAGAATGCATCCTGAATGATTGCATTTATAGGACATTGAACACAGGCAGAACTAATCCATGATGACCGATGTCAGTTTACCTTTGGGAAAAGGAGGGTGTGATTGGGAAGAAACGCAAGGAGTTGCTGGCAATGTTCTGTTTCCTGAGGCAGCTATGTTCCCTTAGTGAAAATTCATTATGTATGTGGGCATGTAAGGGAGGAAAAAGTTTTCCTCAATCCTGTGAGAGTCCCAGGCTGGGTCTGAAAATTACGCTGACAAAGACAGATGATCAAGAGAATAGCATACAAATGTATTTAATATAAGTGTGAATGTGACATGGGAGCAAACCATCATGAGGAAATGAAGACTCAAAGAAAAAGACTGTTTTATGCTGGGTGTGATGCCAGGGGTGGAAGAATGTGATAGGTAAGGAGTATGAGGTTCGTGTGGTAAGTGGGACACTTAGCAAGGCTTGTTTGTTTGGATTCTTAGTGTCTCTCTGTAAGGATAAGGATATTCCTTTCCTCCTCCAGGTGGAGGGAGGGCACCTGTCACAGAAGGGTTTTAGGTCTTTTCTCAGGGAAGAAGAATGAGGGCAGGGAGATCAGAATGACCTTCCTGCTTCTGCTAGTTTCTCAAACTCCTTTGGCTGAAAACACTCAATATGCCAAAGTGACATATTTTGGGGTAGTATATCCTGAACCCCTTCGGGGGCTTTTCTCCTATGTAGCTTGCTCATCAATAAAAAAGGTTAAAAAGAAGTACAGAAACGTAAACCTTATTGCAAACGAGCTAATGAAGCTCCTGGGCCGTGTGGAAGGCCATTTCAGCAGCAGGTGTTTGTGAGTCTAGCCCCCCCATCAATATGCAGAATCATGCTGACTTCAGATGGTTTTTATGAGAATTAAATGAGACAATGGATACGGACCTATTCTGTAATCTGTAAACATTGTTCTGATTTTTACCATTACCCCGTGTTCCAACTGCTGAGAAGGACACACCGAGAATTATTATGACCCAACGCTGTCTGGGCCTGCATGCCCTCTTGTTCAGTTATTTTATGGAGAATTCTCTCTTTATCATTTAAATCTGCCCTGGCGTTCCACTCTCCACCGCCCCACTCCCAAGATTAATTCTTCCCTTAAACAATGGAAGATGGATGGCCTTCGTGGTCCTTCAGCTGATTAAAATCATTTCCTCTCTGTTGAGAGTCCATTCATGTGGAAACTGTGCTTCTGAATGCCAGCCTTAGAATTTAGCCACACTGGAATTGCAGGCTGCAATGTCTAAACATTCCTTTTCCTTCCTGGCAGCCTTTCCCAGACCCCACAGATGCCCCTCTCTGGGCACAGGTGGGGAAGGCCAGCAGAGTCCCACAGCCTCCTTTGAGGAGAACTGGTTGGAGGCTGTGGGTATGGCTGCATTTGCATGGCATGCTGACTATGAGTGTGAATACACAACCATCATAACAAGAGCTACCCTGTGCATCAACTCACTGGGTCCTCACAACAACCTTGGGGGTGGTAGATAACACAATCTCCATTTTACAGATGTGGAAACTGAGGTTCAGAGGCAAGGAGTAAATAAACCAAAGAGAGTATTTGAACCTAAATTTGACTCCAGAGCTCATGCTGGATCATTCATTCAATAAATATTTATGAAGTACCTATTATGTGCCAGGCACTTGGATATGTCAGTGAAAAAACTCTCATGAGCTTACATTTGATTGGAGGAGAAATGGATAAAACTAACCAGTCAATCAATCAATCAATCAATCAAATCAAATCAATTATGCAGTATGCTAGAATGACAGGTGCTTTGGGGAAAAAAAAAAAGAATTGAACAGCCTAAGAGGGATCAGGATTGCCCAAAGTTTGGGGAGGGAGGGTTTGGCTTGCAATTAAAGTATGATGATCAGGGGAAACTTCTTGGGGAAGGTGACATTTGAACAAAGTCTTAAAGAAGGTGCGGGAATTAGCCATGTGGGGTGGGGAGATTGAGACAGACTGAAAGAAAACCCTGAACCCAGGCCCGACTGTGAGAGAGGCTTGCCATATTTGGAAAGCAGCAAGGAGAATAGAGTGGCTGGTGCAGCATGAGGGAGGGGGCAATGGAAGTAGGTGAGGTCGGCGTGTAACTCAGGCCCAGTTCCCATACAGGCTTGTGGACCGTCACAGACTTTGGCTTTGACTCAGTGCACTGGAGGCCTAGGAGGGTTGGGGCAGAGGAGCATGGCTGCCTACTCGTGTTCTGAGTGTAATGTTGAGTTGCTGTGTCAATTCCCAAGCCTTGCTGGGACATCGGCATCCGTGGGGGGCTTGTGATTAGTGCAGGTGCCAGCCTCCTACTGCAGAGCTCCCACCTTGGCTGGTGATCACAGCCGATGTCCTGGACACCCCCTTCTTGTCCTTAGCCCATTCTCTCGCTAATCCTATTTCTGTCCAGCTACCTACCAGTTCTGGCGTGGAGACCTAACTTGGTTTTAGCCTCTTCTCCTTAAGTTCCTGCATTTGGCCTCTCTGGTAGCTCCTTGTGCCTCTGGGAGGGGTGCCCCTAACATCCAGCTTGACTGTCATTTGACCCACTTCACTTGGACCAAGGAGAAAAGAATTTCGTCCCCAGCCCTGCACCCCGGGAGGCACAATTAGGCCAGTGCAGAGGCAGGTGTTTGGGTTGGAGAATCCAGACCACGAAGGCCTAGGAGGTCAGTCAGCCTGGCTCTGGAGATGGTGATTAGGGTACTGAACTTGGGCAGTGGGACTCGAGAGAGACTGGAGAGATATCTGGTGTTTAATTCTCCCAGGCGGGGAGAAAGGCATGAAATCAGCCTGGATGTTCAGAATTGCTTGGGGTCAGGGTGGGGCAGAAGTGGAAGGTACTGGAGGCAGAATTACAAATTATAACTGAAGGCCAGTAACCAAATCTGGAGGAAAAGCATATCTAGAATGGTTTCACCATGAAGTGGTCTGAAGGGTCCTCTGTGGCTCGGGTATCTCTGGGAACATTGGGAGGTACTCACTGGAGGCGATGAAACAGGACTGCGCCAAAGCCCGTGGGTTCTGACTTCTGGGCCATGGGCCAGGCCTGCTGTCTCTTTTACATGGGCTGATGTTTTTTCACTTTAATTGGGAAGATAAATAAACAGCTATAAAATTTATATTTCTGTGAAAGAAATAAAGGGGAGAAAAGGGGGTTATTGCTAACACTCCTAACTTCTGCATGTGGGTCAAGGACTTCAGGATTCTTAAAATGTTTATACCTAAGCCCCCTCCCCCCTCTCCAATTGCCCCCATCACAAGAAATGTGCTTCACAGAATAGTCCTCTTTCTCATCCTGGTCCCTTGGGCTCAGAACAGGTTTTAGGAGGCCAATTTCTGTCCACAATTAGGATCAGGGCTCGTCTGTGCCCAAGGTCAGATGTCAATCTAAGTTCAGGATTGGGAATAGGGTTAAAGCTCAGTCTATAAAGGGCCAAGTTTTGGTCCCAGCCTATGGCCGGGCCAGGCCTCTGTTAGGGTTGGGATGTGACTTGTCAGCTTCCAGGGGACACTCATTTCCTGTGTGCAGTTCAGAGACTCATGGCTTCAGGTAGTTTCCTGCCTCCTGTGGTCTCTAAGTTAGCCTCTGAGCAAACCACATGGTGACTTGATAGCAGATGACCCAGCCTGCCAGACCCTGGGCTAGCCTCCTGGAGAAAAGCTGGTCTCCAGGCTGAAACACACCTGCTTCTGGTTCTTTCCAGGCCCTTGAGGGAGAGGGGAGGGCTTTTGCTCGTCCCATGGAAGGTCAGCACTATGCCTGGCCAGCACGTTCATAGGTGAGCTCCCCAGATTTTGAGAACAGTTACGTGGAGGTAGATTATCCTCATTTTATGGGTAAGGAAAATTGAGCTTCAGTTATTCTCTGCATCCAGGGGTCTGTGTATCCCTATGGTTTTGAGACGGTTTGTACCTTTACTCCTGGATCCTGCCGCATCCCATCAGAGGTCTCCAGACAGAGAGGCACACTTGGACGATGAGGAGACATTTCTTTTTTTACTTTAGTGCTCTGAGGCAGGAGCCTGATGCTGAGGCAGGTGATCAGGCCAGGTCTGTTCAGCCTGGGTCAGCCTGGAAGTCCATTTCTCAAGGGGATTTGGTATCTAGAAAAACAAGGTGCAGAGCAGGTTTTTTGTCTGTGCAGGAAGACTTCAGGCTGCTCATACCAGGGAGGGCTGGGGTGGGGGCTGGGGAACAGCCTTTGCTGGTTTCCAGAGGGAGAGGGACAACAACTCTTGGTCAAAGCAGCAAATCAAATCATTGCATCCTGGGGCAGTGGTGGACAGCATTGTCACAGGGCTGGCTGCTGCAGTGAGCTCTGAGGGCAGGGCTGTTGAAAAGTGTGGAAGAGGGGCAGTTAGGGGTAAGCCCTGGGTCCCTGGTACCATCCCTGAAGAATGAACAAGGGAGGGCTATCTGCCTGTCCTTCCCTCTTCCTCTTAGCTTCCTGCCACACCCCCTGCTCCATTGGCTGGTGGTGAGGGGAGGCACGAGCTGAATGGGATGGTTGTGAGAAGGCAGTTACACAGGTTCACAGGCTAAGTCAGAGCGTATGAGGCTCTGGAGGACTTCTCATGCTGTCTTCTCCCTCAACACAGCCTCCTTCTGTCTCCAAGTCTCTGGGCTCCTCCCCTTCTGGAAACCCATGACCCTTTCCTTCACCTAAAGCCTGGCGTTGCTGAACCGACTCCTTTGGCTGGAAGATAAAAGGAGGGCAATCGGGTCTTCCACGTGTGTGCAAAACAAAGATCCATTGGTGTGCCGTTCCACCGATGAGCAGCTCCTGTCAGGGCCTGACAAATGATCGTGGGCACCTTAGGTGACAGAGATGGATGGGGATCCCTGCGCAGGGGCCCTGCACACACTGTTCGTCTGCGTATCTCTTCCCTTGGGATCAGGCTAATCAGATGGCCATTTATGGAGCCATTACTCAGTCATTTAGTTGTGCTGGGTGGGGGAGTGTAAGGTTTCACCAAGAAGCCAATTACAACCCCTTCCTGGTACCTGCCACGGGGGGCAATAAGAGTCCATTAGGTGGGGATGATGATGACAGCCCACTAGCTTCAATCAGGTTGGAGGCCCACCTGCTCCTACCCAAGGTGGGGTCTGTGCTGACTCCACACACATCCAGCCCCACTGAACCCAGACATGAAACCAGACCTCATGTGTGGCCCACGTGGGCTTTCTGGGCTGCAGTGTACCGGCCACCGGTCACAGGGAAACAGAACCCGGATGCTTTCTTGGTAGCCTGCTGCCTTTGTTTCAAACTGGAGATCCAAGTCTAGCACAGCACTTGATATGCAGGCAATTCCCTGGGAAGAGATTCTTTTACATTTGTGTGGTAATATATTCTCCGTCCCGAAGCCTGCTATTGTACAATAAAACAAGAAGGCTGGGAATCAATATAGAAACGTAAAAAAAAAAAAAAAAAGGAAATGCTCTCAATCATTTTCGTAACCAGTTTTCAGCTGAGAAACATTTTCTTTCCTATTTGGAAATGGAGGGAGCAATTTTCAAGCCTGGGCACTGGGACTGAAGCTCTTTGCTGCTTAGAGGAAAATGTCACCCAGAGGACAGGCCACAGCAGACGGGACTGTGATGAGCTGGACTTGGCTATGATGATAATGGTACACGCTATTATCTATTTGCAAGCATCCATCATGTGCCATCTCTGTGCTGGGCGCTCTCCTATTGAATTGATTATATGTTTGAACAAATCCTTAGGGTTCCTCTGCTCCAGCCCCTTCAACGTATAGGAGCTTCCTGTACGCCATTCCCAATAGATGAGCCTAGAAGCTTCTCTTAAACATAGCAGTGAGAGCAACTCACTAATGCCAAAAGACCATGCCATTTTCTTTCATAGATGTAAGTATTAAAAAATGCTTCTGACTTCTAGTCATGGCATTGAGCACGTGGTGTGAGCACAGGCTGGAGCCGTCCCACTCCACTTCCTAAACACATGCAAAAATACAAAGATAAATGCCATGCAGGTGCAAATAGAATTTTGTCTTTTTGTTAACAGGACCAGTCATATTAAAAAGCAAAATAATAATTTCTATAGATGAGAAATAAAATGGAGATACTGGTGTGCAGGGGCTGGAACTATGAAACCCCAGGGCACCAAAACTGAATACAGCCTGTGGGCTAGGAATTCACACCTAAAGAAACAGGAAAATGGAACCTAGCGTAACTTACCCAAAGATTGCCCAGATATTATACTTAGCCAGCAAAAACGTTAAAGCAGCTATATAAATTTTTTTCAAAAGACTAAACGAAAATGCAGTCATAATGAGTCAACAAATAGAGAATCTCAGCAGGGAAATGAAAACTAAAAAGGACCAAATGGAAATTCTAGAACTGAAAATTATAATAATTGAAATAAAAATTCACGGGATGGGCTTAATAGAAGATTAGAGATAACAGAAAAACAAATATGCGTATTTGAAGATAAATCACTAGAAATTATCCAATTTGGGGAGAGCAGACCGCAAAAAGATTGGAGAAAAATAAACAGAGCCTCAGAAATGCATGAGAAAATATCAAATAGTCTAACATACATGTAATAGAAGTTCCGAAGGAGAGTATAATGAAAATAGTTTAGCAACATTTGAAGAAATAAGTAGTTAAAAATTCCCAAAATTTGGTTAAAAAAAAAAAAGAAAAACATACACTTACAGTTCCAAAAAGTTCAGAGAATCCCAAGAAAAATAAATGTACACCAACACATATCACAATCAAACTAGTATTGAAAATGGAATATAGGGAAAACCTTGAAAGAAGCCAGACGGAACTAAAGACACATTCCATTAAGGTAACAACAATAAGAATTGCCATGCGTTTCTCAGAAACAATGGAGGCCAAAAGACAAAAGAATAATATCTTTAAAGTGATTAAAGAAAAATAAAAAACCTGTCAACTCAGGTATTTTACTGTCAATACTCAGCGAAAACATCCTTCAAAAATGAGGGTGAAACAGTCATTTTTAGACAAGTCAAAGCTGAGAAAATATATTGCCGGTAGATCTGCACAATCAGAACTGCTAAAAGGTGTTTCTTAGGCTGAAAAGAAATGATAACTGATGGACGTTTGTACCACCAGAACCAAAAGAGCACAACTATGGGTTTCTCTTATAATTTTGAGAAAAGAAAAAAAAAAACACAATTGACTGTTTAAAACAAACTAATAACATTATAAGCTATGATTTAAAACATATATAAAAATATGACAAAAAAAGCAGAAAAAGTGGAAGGTGTTAGTATAATAATATAATTATACTTTTGTAAAGTTACGTATTTTGTGAACTGGGAAATAAGAGAGGGGGAAGAGTAAAGGATTATGTGGGAGGTGGAAAGTGGTTCAGAATTGACTAAGGACGCCTGTGGTTAGCCCTATAGTACTACTAAAACAAATAATAAAAAGAGATATAGCTAAAATGACAATAGAGAAAATAAAATTGAAAATTAAGAAATATTTGATTAACCTTAAAAAAAAGGCAGTGAAAGAGAAACTGAGGAACAAAGAACAAAGGGGACAAATGGAAAACATGGTAGGCTTAAATCCAACTGTATCAGTAATGACATTAAATGTAAATGGGCTAAACAGCAAGGTCACAGGATATAAGATCAAACAAACAAACAAAAATCCATTGTATTTCTATATACTGGCACAATAGGAAAATGAAAATTTAAAAATATCATTTCAATAGAATCAAGAAAGATAAAATACTTAGGAATAAATTTAACAAAAGGTGTACAAGACCTGTACAATGCTTAGTTTAGAAATGATCTAAATAAATGGAGAGATACATCATATTTGTGGATAGGAAGACTCACTTTTATTAAGGTGTCATTCTCTCCAAATTTATCTATAGACTCAATGTAATTTTGAACACTATTCCATCCCAGTTGGCCTTTTCTTTTCGTTTGGTAGAAATTAAAAATTTGATTTAAAATCTATATGGGAATGTAAAGGATCTAGAATACTAAAACAATTTTGAAAAAGAAGAACAAAGTTGAAGGACTTATAACACTTCCTGATATTTAGGTCTATAAGCTACAGTAATCAAGGCAGTGTATTGCTGTAGAGATAGACATAAAGATCAAAGGAATAGAGCGGAGAGTTCAGAATATATCCACGTATATATGATCAATTGATTTTCAACAAGGGCTCCAAGATAATCCAGGGAAGGGAAAGTCTTTTCAACAAATGATTCTGGAACTACTGGATATTTGTATGGAAAGAAATGAATCTCAATCACCTACCTCACACCATACACAAAATTAACTTGAAATGGATTATAGCCCTGAACGTAAAAGCTAAATCTCTAAAATTCTAAAAGAAAACATAGGAGAAAATTTTCATGATGTTATGTAAGCACAGATTTCTTAGACAGAACACGGAAAGTGTGAACCACCAAAAGAAAAGATTTAATACACTGGATTTCATCTAAAGTAAGACCCTTTCTTATTCTAACTACATCACTTATACATGTGACAAAGGATTTGTATCCAGAATATATAAAGAACACCTACAGCTCAATAATAAGAAAAATAATACAATTTAAAAAAATCTGGGGGCCGGCCCGGTGGCGCAGGCGGTTAGAGCTCCGTGCTCCTAACTCCGAAGGCTGCCGGTTCGATTCCCACTTGGGCCAGTGGGCTCTCAACAAAACAAAAAAATAGGCAAATGACTCAAATAAAGCCCATATCCTGACTCGTCTTAATCTTCTAATCATGCCCCAGGGCAGCAAAAAGCATACATAAAAGGTATATAAAAGAGCACTGGCCTGGGAGTCAGGGGACCGGCTCAGCGGCTGACCAGCTTTGTAACCCTGGGGAAGCTCCTTTCACGCTCTGTACTCAGATGTCTCACCTGTAAAAATGGGGATAACATTATTATTGTCTTTTAAGCATTTTACGAGGCCCAACTTAAATAGGCTATCTACAGGAGCTTTGGAAAGTACCAGGAGTTGTGTAGACGGGGGTGTGTTAGTCTCATTTTTGACTCCTTAGAAGATTACAGATGTTTGTTACAATAGAGGCATCCGATCGGAAGGATCAGATGTAATTACCTGGTTAACTGAACAGTTCACCAACCACACTCATGTACACACACATGTACAAACATATCGAATGTGAAACCCATGGGCATTACGGTCACACATTCATCCGTGCAAACACACAGATACACACGTATGCATGCGTCCCCATGGACACGTAGCATAGACCTTAGCTCTCCCGGAACCCACATTCAGTGTGCACAGAGATGTACACAGACACGTTCAGTGTCACACACTCAGGAACACGCAGAAGCGTGTGGAGGTGGAGGCACATGCTGAAACACGCAGGACTGGTGGACAAAGAGGCTTTCCCCGGAGAAGGTTGGAATCTGAGGCAGAGGGGGAGGGAAGGGTTTCTGCTGTGGAGGGTGGGCAGGGACAGGCTTCCCTGGCAGAGGGCCTGAGGGAAGCCTAGAGGTGGTGGGGCAGCCAACAGCAGATGGTGCTCATCTTCAGAGAGTAGGCTCTGAGGGATTCCCAGGGCAAGCCGATCTTGGCTCTGCATCCCGGGGGAGGAACAGAAGACTTCTGTGAGGTTCTGCTCACAGAGCCGTGCCCCAGCCACTCCCAGAAAGCCAAGTGGCAGAGGAGGGCTGGAGCCTAGGGCTGGGTGGCCATGGGTTGGGCCTCACTAGCTACCACTGGGGTGAAAAACTCATTTCTAGGAGCTGTGTGAGAATTTGTCAGTGGGTACCTCTGGGTGCAGAGTGGTTGAAGGAGATCTTCCTTAATCAATTCACCGTTAAATGATCAGTGGCCCCCAAATCAGTGATAATCCTCTAATCTCATGCTGGGACAGAACCCAGCAGCCAGGACATAAAAGAGCACTGGACGGGGGTTGGGGCGGTGGTCAGGAGTCAGCAGATCAGGTGGAGTGAGGAGGGCTATAGACTGAGATGAGCAGCACCTCAGAGTTAGAAGGTCCAATTCAGACACTTGATAGAGGGGAAACTGAGGCCCAAAGCTGGGGAAAGAACACTCTTTGGCCATATCCGGTCTGTTCATCCAAGAGAATTTCAGAGGAAGGCCAGGGCAGTTCCAGGTCTTGCTGTCAAGTCTGGATTTGGACATTCTCCTTGTCATCTCCTGTGGAATCACCTCCTGGCCCCTCCCCCAGGGGTGCCCCACAGGGTCGGACCAGCCATTCTATAAAGGGCTCTGTAGCAGAGACCTAGCCTGGGCCCATTTATGTTCAGCTTAGAGGCTGGGCAGGAAGGAGAACAAAATCAGGGCGGCTGGAAGGAAAGGGATGAGAAAGAGGACAAAGGCGGTGGGGGGGTGTGGGGTGTGTGGGAGAACAGGTGTTACTCCCAGCTGTTTGCCTGCGGGTAAAGCAACGAATTGCACTCACGTAATAAGGCCATTAGGGGAGAAGCTACTCAGGGCCAGTCACTTTACATCCAAAGCTCACTTACCCTCAGAACACACAACCAGGATGACTGTATTTCCCCATTTTACAGATCAGGACACTGGGGGCTCAGAGAAGTTAGAGAATTTTCTCAAGTTTACCTGGTTAGTAAGAGGTGGGGCCAGGGTATTGACTCCAGGTGTATATAAAACTAAGTACAGTAAAGAACGTTCTGCCTCTAAACAGCTGGACATCTGTCAGGTGGAAGGGACTTGAGAAGCAACTCTAACTGGATTCCATCCACCTGGCAGGGGCAAGGTGTGTGTCACAAGGAAAATCTCCATTTAGAGGGACTTTGCCCTGAGCCTGGGAGAGGTAGGGGACCAACGAGCCTCAGAGATCCAGAAAGGGCACTGGCTTTGAGCTCGGCAGACAGACCTGCTTGGGACAAGCTCATTACATGGTGGGTCACAGAGGAGGCAGCAGTGTGAGATAATGTGAAGTTCCTTCAACTCAGCACTGCAGAGGAAGCAGTCCTGAGAACCCACATTGTGCAGGTTCTTTCTACGCCTCATCTCGAACCCTCTTTCAAATCTGGCACAATCATCCCATACAGTAGCTGTTTTCATCCCCATTGTACAGACAGGGAAACTGAGGCTTATCCTCAGTCAACCAGAGTCTGGATTCTCATGGTTCCAGTACTGTGTGTCTGCTTGCTGCTCACAGCGGGTTGTTTCATGCCTTTGTGCATGGGCTTCCCCAGGGCCTAAGAGACTCAAGGTCTGGCCCCCTTCTATGTTTTCATGGGGGGCCCTCTGTGCTGGGATCTGGAATTCCAAGTTTCTCATTCCTAGGTCAGAAGTGGGGGTCCTCCGGAGAGGAGGAGTACTGCTCTACCCCAGGTCCCTGGAGGGTGGTATCTTGTCCAGGGTGTTAGATGTGGGGCTTGGTCCCAGCTCTACCTCAATCTGGCTGTGTGACCTTGGGAATGCCATTTCTCAAGCCGGTGTCCCACCTGGACAGTGAGGGGTTTGGCATTTCTTGGGCATCTCTTACCCTAGACCAGGGGTTGGCAAACTATTTCTATAAAGAGCCAGATAGCAAATATTTTTGACTCTGTGGGCCACATGTTTCGTGTTGCAATTACTCAACTCTGCCTTTGTCATAGGAAAGCGGATGTAGCCAGGATGTTAACGAAGGGTGTGTTTGTGTCCCAGTAAAACTTTATTTTATAAAACAGGGGGCAGGTTTGATTTTGCCAATGGATGTTAGTTTGTGGTTCTTTGCCCTGGTCCGTCTCAGATTTCTGGCTGCTAGAGACAGAGATATGTCACAGTCTAGCATGCATGGGAACCCCAAATTACAGTCTGGTATGACTAGATAGAGACATGCAGAGAAATTCACAAGTACAGTAGTTCCTCCAAGGTCTGGGAGACTTTGATGGTTAGCTTGAGTGTCAGTGGGTGACACCTGAGCAGGGTCTGGGCAGAGGAGGGGAAGGGCACACCAGGCAGATAGACTAGCACGTGCAGACACCGGGAGACATGATAGTACATGGTGTCTTGGTGAAAGTTGTGCGATTTGATGGCTGGAGCATGAGGCAGGTATGAGATCAAGGAAGATCTTAATTTCTGCACTAAGGAGCATGGACTTTTTAGTAAATATTTCTCAGTTACCCTAGTCCCCCTTATTTATAGTTTTGCTTTCCACAGTTTCAGTTACCTGCGGTCAACTGTGTTCTGATAATATTAAATGGAGAAATCCAGAATTAAGCAATTCATAAGCTTTAAATAACGTGCTGTGCTGAGTAATGTGACGAGATCTCGTGCTGTCCCACTCCATCCTGTCCTGGAAATAAATTATCCCTTTGTCCAGAGTATCCATGCCGTGTACACTACCTGCCCATTAGTCACTTAGTAGCTGCCTCTATTATCAGTTCGACTGTCGTGGTATCATAGCGTTTGTGTTTAAGTAACTCTTATTTTATTTAATAATGGCCCCGAAGCACCAGAGTTGTGCTGCCTTTAAGGGAAAAGGTGAAAGTTCTTGACTTAACAAGGAAAGAAAAAATCCTATGCTGAGGTTGCTAAGATCTACAGTAAGAATAAATCTTCTATCTGTGAAATTGCCTACTTTATAAATTAAACTTTATCATAGGAATGTGTGTACAGAAAAAAGCCAGAGCTCATGTAGGGTTTGGTACTGCCCATGGTTTCAGGCATCCAAGTGGTCTTGACACGCATCCCCTTCAGATAAGGGAGGGAACTGTATCTAACTCCTCTTCAATGACTAATATTTTTTCTTGGAAGGAGTCCACCCCATAACTGCTAACCTGAGTAAGGGGATATTGGATATGAAATTTCTTCTAATTACATGGAAATAGTGGTCGTTTCTTCTCTGTGGGCGCTGAGACTCCCTTGGGGTAGTGATGGGTACCCAGGGTAGCAGAGGAGCTGAGCAGAGTGAGCATGGCTGATTTGCACCCCAGTGAAGCCCTGGGCTCTGATTTCACACTCTGCCTCAGGCCAGAGCGATTCCGCCTGTGTCATCATTATGCTCATCAAGGGATGCTTTGTCTTCCCCTGATCGGCCTAATTGCTCTCCTCATTTGGACAGCCCTGGAGTCATTTAGTAATGAAAATCACCATGTGCTAATATGGCATCAGGAGCTCACCTGCTTGTTGGCATTTGGAGCAACATGGGGAGGAGAAGAGGCTCCGCTTGTCATTACAGGTGCAGAGCCTTGCCGAGCTGTTCATGTGCAATTACCGTCCAACAGCCTGGAAATTACAGTCCAGTTACAGTGGCTGCTAACAAGGAATAATTGCACCACCACAGAGCTGCCCTGGACACTTACTACAAATGGCTGCTGTGGGAACTTGATGATGGGAGGGGAAAATCATTTACTCTTGGTGTAGAGGAAAGGTTGCTAGGGCTTGGGAAGAGCTCACCTGGGGCTCCTGGGTATTAAACATGGGATTCCCAATCAGTGTAACTAGGAACTAGAGTTTCATGAAGACATCCATTCATTCATCCATCCATCCATCCATCCATCCATTCATCCATTCAATCATTCATGTATCCAACTATTTATCCATCCATCCTGCACTCATCTATATTTTCATCCATGCAACAAACTTCTACCAAGCTCTTGCTTGGTACAAGCTGTACACTTGATGCAGCAAGTCAGAAGTGATCCTGCCCCAAAGAAAATGTAATCGGTACTCAATAAATATTTTTGAATGAATGAAGAAAGAATAAGTATTTTCTCAATGGAGGGAAGAAAATTGTAGAGACTCACTTAAGTCGGAGAGTGAAGAAAGAGGTATATGAGTAGTAGGTATGAGGAGATAGAATATATAAAAACTGTCCATCACCGTCATGTATGTGTGTGAGTAAAAGACACAGAAAAGTAAAAGGGTTAGGATGTGTGTGTGCTCTATGTTTGAGTGTGACAAGTTACTTTACCTCCTTGAACCTCAGTTTCCCTACCCATAACATGGGGATAAAAATAGTTTCTACTTCATTGGGTTATTATGTGGATTACACAAAACACTGCATGTAAAGCTCTTAGAACAATGTCTGGTACTTAGGAAGCACCTGTTAAAAATTAGAGCTTACTATAATATGAGCTGTCCTTGACTCCTGGGGGGTCTGACCCCATACTATGGCTTCTCCCATCTTTCATCCCAGTCTACCCTTCCAGAAAGACAGAAAGGTTCTAATGCCTAGGCATCCATCCTAGGCATTAGAACCTAATGTTAGATGCTTGTAACCAGGGGAGTTTTAGTTCTATCCCTTGTTGTTGGAGCCCAGGGAGTGAAGGGCAAGTTGGGGAGGGACACTAGGGCCAGTGCCACGTCAGTCCAGGAAGAGCTGATAAGTCTGAGATTTGCTGTGGCAAAGGTGGGGAGCCATTGAAGAATTTTAAGCAAAGGGTTTGCATTTTTAAATTATTACTCTGATATAGGGAATGGATTGCCGTTAATTGACTATTATCCTGTGGGGAATTGATTGGAAGCCCAATGAGCCACAATGATTCAGGGATAGAGTCTGGATGAGAACTGGTCCAGTTCTCATTCCTGGTCCCAGCAGCCAGAACCCTGGCTTTGCACCTCCCTGTCCATTGTTTGCTGGCCTGGAGCTCAGGGTAGAGAGCATTTTAGAGCTATGGTTCCTCTGCCCTGTCAGGCCCTCTGCAGGGATGAGTAGGTGCTCAGGTTCTCCCCTCATCCCCACGTGAACTCACTGCTCTCTGCTGTGTGGCTATTGCAACTCTCATTACATACCTCCAGTGATAAGGACATCACTCCTTCCTGAGGCAGCCTGCTTCTCTCTGGCCACCTCTAACAAAGTCCTTGATCAGAGTAAACGTCATCCTGTCTCCCCATGGATTCTAATTATTCACCCTTACCCTACTCCTGATGGGCTGGGCAGAATAGGTCTCAGATGCAGCCTTTGGACACAGCTCATCCTGGGGCCAGGACCTAGGCTCATTCTGTGGTCAGTGTGACCGGGTCAGTGCCCAGCTGCAGCTGGGCTCAGTTGAGGCATTTTCCAGAAGGGGCTGTGGTGGGCTGCTGGTTGCACTTGTCGCCCCCTTTGTACCCTGCCCTCTCGGTGTGCATGTTCTTGTGTAGGCCCCTCCCACACTGATTCTGGGTGTGGCCATGTGACTTCCACGGATAGCGTGTGCTGAAAGGGCTGCTGTCTAGTTCAAGACTTGCCTTTATGGGACCCAGAAGCTTCTACCTTTGCCCACTTTGAAGCCAGCTTCCATGAATGTGGAGAGGCCACACATGAGCTCTCTTCTGAAAGCAGCCACATGGGTGGCCTCAGCTAAACATGGAGTAGAAGGGCTCAGCTGAGCCCACCTGCCCTCAGAATGGGGAGAAATAATACATCAGCATTGCTTTAAGCCACCCGAGTATTGGGATGTTTTGTATGCAGCAATAGGTGATTGATATTGGGGTCCTGACGAAGTACTCCCTGTCCACACCCAGGGCAGAGTCACCTCTCAGCTGTAGCCAGAAGCTGAGTTTAAATCAAGCCTGCAGCTCCGATCCCAGCACACCCCAAAGCATGTCACACCCGTCTTGGGCCTCAGTCTCACCATCTATAAAGTGAAGAGATTTAAATGCAAGGATTTCACCTCTTCTAGCTTTGCTTTGATGAGGCCAAGGGACCTGGATGAGGCAACGACGCTTCCGTTCCCCGAGGAGCCCCTTCACTAGGTGTGTGGCAGCTCAGGTGAGATTTTTCACATCCATGACCTAACTGCCCACAAAAGAACCTGATGCCAGTTTTTCTGGCCAATGCACCTGGATGCGTGTACCTCTGCTTCCGCAGTGCTAACTCCAACTTGATAGTCCAGGTGGCACCTGGAATGGGGCTGTCTGCTAGAGTGGACACGTGGCTAACTGGGCACGTGAAACCACGAAATGCACCAAACTGACCCCCCCCCCCCCCCCCGCTTCCACTGCTTCCTTTTTCCTCATTAGGCTTTGGCAAGAAGTGATTCACTTAAAAAGTGAGATGGGAACAGGCCGTGATGTTTGAAGCATTTCTCCCTCAATCACTTAACTGCCCTCTCCCTGTTTTATTATGTTATTGGCAAAAACATGATAATGTTTATACAAATTATGTTGGTATAATCATGTTTGACAGAATCAGTAGCTCAAGCTTTCCAGCCAATGTCTCTAAATGTGAGCTTTTAAACTTTTGCTTTACCATCAGCAGGAGATACTTTTAGAGATTGTGATATGCCAGCTTTGGGGGCAGCCAAGTGGGGGTGAGGGAGTCGTTTCTGCAGGACTGGGGGCTCAAGCCAGAGAAGAGAGGGTGAAAGACCCAAGCCCCACAGGTGAAACTCACCAGGGCCCTCTCTGGATTGAGGAAGCAATTGTCACCGGATCCTGCAGGTGGCCACGATGTGATTGGGGTCGTTGGTCACGTAGCTGGAAGATGGTCGGGTACTCACATAGCCAAAACATGCCGCTGGGGAAGAAACCTTGAGTCTTATTTTCCCACCAATAAGAAACAAGAGCAGTTGGAGCGGTAACTGCAAAAGAGATGTGATCAGATTTACAAAAGATCCCCAAAATTGTACCTGTGCTGTAATTGTAACTGTACCAGTTAGAGGAGTTTTCCTCTGGGTGACCTGTGCTCATTACCACACTAAATAACACCACCATCAGCGCCATCACACATCCAAAGTGGCTCATATAAGACCAAAAAGAGTTTGGCAATATAATTCTTGGAACTCCCTGCCCCACTCCAGGAAAACTCATGAATATTCCTCCCCTCAGTCAAAGTTAACCCAGCCCCTAACCTTGAGGGCCCATAAAAACGCCATGCCCGTAGACCTTGGGGAGTCCTATCCATTCTCTTTCGGAGTGTGCTCCCTTGGTCCATCAAGCTTTCACTTCAACGAACCTTTCTCTCTGCAAACTATTTCTCCCATGCTCTTGATTTCTATCCTGAGAGGGGCAAGGAGCCCTGTGCCAGTAACAAGACGAAGAACCAGCAGACAGAAGCAGAATAGTCAAGCAGAACTTTCTAGACGTCTGAGCTGTCCAGAAAGGGAGGATGCTGCTTTAGGAGGCTGTACAATTCCCCAAAGAAGCAGACACAGATCCAGAGAGGAGAAACATCTTCCCAAGATTGCCCAGTCGGACAGTAGAGGAGCTGGGACCGACAGCTAGAACTGGACATGGATCCTTCTCAGCCAGTGTGGGTGTTGGGCAGGATGGTGGTAAAGACTCCCTTTCCCTCCGATGCCTTTCCTTTCGTGGTGAGAGGACATAGACAGGGCTTGAAAGCAAAGCCTTTCTTGACTGCCAAGCAAGTGGAACTCATCTGATGAGCCTCTTCAATATTTATTTTCCCAACAGCCCTGAACAATTCTGAAGAGACACAATATTACATTTCTTAGAAATTTCCCTGAATACACATCTATCAGGGAAACCTGAATAAGCTAAGAAGGGCTCAGACCTATTTATTTATGTATTCAGTCATCTCAGGGCGCGAGCTATGCTGGCGTTAACGAGAAGAGACAGTAATTAGATTGTGCTGGGGCTGAGCCTCTGCTCCAGGGATGGGATTGGGGACAGGCTGCCAAAATTCCATACTCTCCCACACTCATGATGCTTGTCTTCAAGTTTGTACCTCTGGGGATGACTAGTTCTCAAACTTGGCTCCATATTGGAATCATCTGAGAAGCTTTAAAAAATAATAATGCTTGTGTTCTACTCCCAGAGATTCTGATTTGATTTGTCAGGGGGCAGTTTTAGCACTGGGACTTTTACAAGATCCCCAGGGGATCCGTTGTGTCACGAAAATTGAGAACCACTGATTTAGACTGTGAACACGTTGGGGCCAGCTACCACGCATATGTCATCCCTTCTCCTTCCCTGGTTTTTAGAAAGCTAAGTTATGCTGGTAGAAGGAGAGAGCCCAGGGCTGCGGGTTAGGGGCCAGGAAGGCTTCATGGACATGTGACCTGGGCTGTGGCAGAAGGACCCATATTTGGTTTAATGCTCTGCTGTAGCTATCTTGAAATTCTTAATCATTCTTGAACAAAGATCCTCACATTTTCATTTTGCATTGGGCCTTGCAAATGACATAGCTGGTGCTGGGCAGGAACCTGGGTTCTAGAGCCAGCTCTATCTGTATAACTGACTTGTTGTGCAACGTTGGGCAAATCTTCCTTTGTCTCTGGATTTCCATTGTCCTCACTATTCAAGGACTTTTTAGTACCCTCTCATTCTGTGTCTGTACACATATTCACACAAAGCCACCTAAGAAATAATTGGGCTGCTTTCAGTCAAACACAGTAATAACATGTAATGACAGGTTGTTTCCAAAATCACATGTTGTTCAATTGAATTCAACCAGAGTCTTCCTCCCCCACCTCCCAACAGGTTTTTGTGCTTAGAACCAGGCCTACTCTGACTTGGGACAAAGATGGCTAAGTGGAAACTTTCCCCTTCTTCTCATTCCCTTACCCTCATAGCTGGAGATGCCTTCTTTGCCCATTCAGTTTCCTGGCAACCCTACCTTCTGAGCAGAACTCTGCCTGTGCCAGCTTAGTTCCTGGGTTTTATAATGCAGAATTGGACAATGGTAGAAAGGCTGGGGGCTGAGAGGGGAAGGCAGGAGATTTGCATTGGAAAGAGGAAGAGTTGTTCCCAGCAGAAAAGAATAAAGGGAAGAGAAAGCCAGGGTGGAAAGAGAGGATGATGCGGAGTATCTGGGAATTGAGAGTGAAGGAAAGAAAAAGGTACTTGAGGAACAGCTGCTAGATATGTAAATATTGAAAGTGGCAGATGGAAGAGAAAGAATTTTTAAGATATTTTGCAATGCATTGAATATACTCTGACCTCCCCCAAACACACACACACACTGCAGACTCTCCCTTTAGAGATCTCTGAAGAGGGTAAACATAAATTGCAGTTGCTTTGAGCTATATTTTTCTGTCAGACTACAGATTCCTTGAATTGATTCTGCGCAGAGACTGGTCTATTTGAGACCACAGTGAAGCCAGGATAGTGTGGAAATGGCAGTAGATGTGAGTTGGGAAAACCATCACCATCTAGTACAGGCATTTCAGAGACTCATGGATTGGGAAGAGATTGGAGTGTGGTCCCTTGGTCCATCAAGGATTGGGAAGAGATCTTCAAAAGGGTCTATTTCAGCCCCCTCCTCCACTTGAACTTGATTTTCTACAGCATCTGTACGGAGTCCATACTCTGTTTATACAATTCCCATGAAAAAGAATGCACTACATCCAGGGGAAGCTTAATCCAACTGTGTATAGATCTATAGTGGTTAAAATGGTCTGTCCTGTCGACTGAAAAATAATAGCAACTAGCTGTTTCATCACCAAAAAGGATTTATTTGGGAAAAAGGAAAAGGTTGCAACCCAGTGTATGTAGACATGGCAAGCCACCTGCACACTCTGGCCTGTGTGCCAAGATGGAGTGGTATTTATGGAAGGGAAAAAGAAGTTAATGGAAGGGGAAGTTAGAACCATGGAGCTTTATTATAAACACACAGTTCTTCCTGTTGGGTTCTCACAGTTAGGAGCACTTCCATAATCCCTAGCTCCTCCCATCGGTCCTCCTGGCTGATTAAGTCTGCTTAAAGTCCTAGTTAATCTTCATCAGTCCACTTTCTTGGACACTGATTGTTGGTGTAAATTGTTACAGCCTCATTGGACATCCCTCTGGAGGTGTGTGAAGGTCCAGCCGCCTGTCACTTGAAAGAGTCAAAAATCAAGAGACATGGTTGGTAGCAAGAAAAGCAGGTTTATTCAGAATGCCAGCATCTGGGTGGTGACCTTTGGATAGTAGTCTGCCATCCTCCCCGATGCCAGCATTCTGAATAAACCTGCTTTTCTTGCCACCAATCATGTCTCTCAATTTTTGACTCTTTCAAGTGGCATGCAGCTGGACCTTAGCACGGTATCATTACCACAATTTAAAATGCCCTAATCCTTTGAATGAGCAATTTCACTTCCAGGAAATCTGCAGCATTCTTATGCAAAAACACATATACCGGGTGTTTACATTGAAGCATTGCTTATGATCCTGAACATCTGAAGCAAAATTAAATGCATATCCACAGGGGATTGCCTACAGAATTATGATATATACATATTGCGGAATAATACAGAGGTGTGTGCTAATGTAGAAGATTTTCAAGACTTGTGAAAGAAAAATGTAAGTTGCAGATAATAAGATATCGATAAGCTTATATACATATATATGGTTAAAAACAACAGTTTCATATATACATAAATACAAATAAAAGATATGAAAATATATAGAAAAATGATATACATGAAATTGCTAAACTTAGTTATTAGGGAACTGCAAATCAAAACCACAGTGAGATCTCACTTCACAGTCACTGCAACAGCTGTTAAGGAAAAAAAACAAAAACAGAAACTAACAAGCATTGGTGAAGATGTGGAGAAATTGGATCCCTTATTCATTGCTGGTAGGAGTGTAAAATGGTGCAGCTGCTTGGGGGGAACAGTTTGGTGGTTCCTCAGAAAGTTAAACATAGGGTTACCATATAATGCAGCACTACCCTTCCTAGGTATGAATAAAAAACAAAATTCAACTGAGTAAATTTGAAGATTTAATTGGCTTTATTAAGTGATTGATGAATTGGACAGGATGCCATCTAGCAACTAGAAGGGTGCTCTGAGGAGTTGCACAAAATGGAAGGTTTTTATAGGAAGCAGGGTGGGGCAAGGGAGATATGAACAAGAGGTAAAAAAGGATTATTTTGGGGATGGGATATCTTCTTTTGGGGGAAAGAGAAGGGCAAGGGTTTTATCATGCAGATTGCCTCTTCTTTCTATGGGGAATGGAGAGGGCCCAAGTGACAAATTACCTCATTTGTGTTGACCAGAAAATCCCAGAGTGGTTGATTAATATTATAGTTCTGGGAGAAGTTGAGACTGCAATTAAGTCAGGTATTAAATCTAGGTTTGGTATCATGGGCTTTTAGCACGAGTGACATGATTTTAGGACTGTGGTTTTCTTTTTAATAGTATATAGCCAAGCAAGATGAAAACATACATCCTCACAAGAACTTGTATATGAATGTTCATAGAAACATTATTGACAATAGCCAAAAAGTTGGAAACCACCCACATGTCCATCAGCTGATGAATCTATGAATAAATGTCGTACCTATACAGTGGAATATTATTTGGCAAGAAATAGAATTAAAGTACTGAATCACACTACGATGTGGATAAACTTTGAAAACATTATAAGTCAAAGAAGCCAGGCCCAAAGGACCACATACTGTTTGATTCCATTTACATGAAATGTCCAGAATAAGCAAATCTACAGAGACAGAAATTAGATTAGAGTTTCTTAGGGCTGGGGTTGGAGGAGAGGGTGGAATGGAGAGTGACTGCTAATGAGCACAGGGTTTCATTTTAGAGTGATGAAATTGTTCTAAAATTAGATTGCGGTGATGGTTGTACAGCTCTGAACACATGAAAAAACACTGACCTGTGCTTTTTAAATAGGTATACGGTATGGCATGTGAATTATATCTCAATAACTTTAAAACAATTGCTAACAGTGTTCCATTGTGGCGGGGGGGGGGGTGCTGGGTTAGGAGGGGGAGTGAAGGGCTTGCCTTTTCCCGGTGATTTTTTTCAAGTAGCAAAACATGACGATCGACAGGCTTCCATGGAGGCATTTAAGGAGATGGCTACTGGACACCCAGCCCTCTAACAAAGCAGACAACATCAGTGCTGTCCCTTCTCTACCTCTGGGACCAATGGCTGTTCCTCCATGGGCAGTCCAAGGCCCAGGTGTGACAGGCAGGACACACACCCTGCGGGGTAATGCCACTTTGCATACTGGCCTCCGGTGGCTAGGTGTGGGCAGCACTCTGGGGTTCCTTCCCTGATGCGGTGGACTCTCATAGACTCTCCAGTGGCTCAAGGCAGAGGATGAGCTCTGGTTAGCCTACTCATTTCTGGGGTTCCCCTGTCCCAGGGAGAACTGTGAGAAAGGAGGGGTGTTGGGCTCAGCACGGATTCAGTTGACAGAACCTAACATGTCAGAGAAGGTGCCATGTCTGAGCAGGATGAGACCAAACCAGAGAGGCCAGCACCTGACTGTAGACAGAATCAGAGACTGGAGCCCAAGTTGGCTGGGGTAGGGCCAGGGGCCAAAAGGGGTCAGCACAGCGGGGCACCTCACCTGTGCAAATGACCCCATCCCTCCTCCCACAGGAACCCAGGCCCACCTGGTCTCATCTGCCTGACTCAGAACTGCAGCACCCACAGCACGACTCCCCCGTCCTCAGTGCAGAGACACACTGACGTGCACCCAGGAGTATCCCCACAGGTACAGCACACGTTATACAGGTAGGACCGCCTGACATCAAATGCGCGTAGACAACAGACACACACGCACACAAATAGAACAGTGCACACACTGAGACATTGCCCAGCACAAGAAACAAGTGGATAAACATAGGCAGGAAAAGTCCCTTCCAGTTTGTCCCGCTGGCTGTCCCAGGCTGGTCCAGAGCAGCACGGGCACCCTTTTCAACCCCAGTTTGGGTGGGTTCGTCCTGTGTCACGTCCCTGGGTCCCTCGTCCTCCTGCCCCACAAGCTCTCTGGGACTCTCTCTAGCACACGATCCATTCTGCTGTGCGGGGACTGTCGAATCACTTTGCCTTCCTCACTGGATACAGGATCCTTGGACATAGGGACTGTGTGTTACGTATCTGACTCTGGCACTTCCTACGGTGTCTGGCATGTCGCACAGGGTTAATGTGCAGTGCTCTAAATGAATGAAGCAATCCAAGTGTATATTTATTAGGGAAAGCATTCAACCTTCATAATGATCAAAGGAAAGCAAATTAAAATGAGATTCCATTTTACACCTATTAAATTAGCACAAATTACGAAATGTAATGATCACACCCAGAACCGACACAGCCGTGGTGTCACCATGACACCCACACATTGCTGGTGGCAGTGTGTAAATTGGGTGCAACCCCTTTGGAAAGCAATTTGATAATGGGTATCAGGAGTCATTAAAAGGCTCACACCCTTTGGTACAGTGATCCCACTCCTGGGAATTTATCCAAAGGAAATTACCAGAAAGAAGATGGATATTTGCTAACTATTGATAGAAGTCTCCTTTACGATCATGAGGCCCTGATTTCAGAACCAAAAGTTGGAACATACACTCTGACATATTCCACTGAAGGGTAGCTGGGCAGAATAGTGCCAGAAATCTGGGGAAAAGGGTTGACGATGACTGAACTGGGAACAGAAGTGATGAGAAGGCACACTCCCTGAGGGCAGGGACCTTGGGTGTTTCCCTTCCTGCTGTATTCCCAGTGCTTAGCAGGCTGCCTGGTACACAGTAGGCTAATACTGACAAATAAAAGAATAAAAAATGGTTAAGTAATGCATTACTTAACAGATTAAACCATTACATATGTTATTTACTTAGTCATCATATATGTTAACACTTATGTGTATATTTAACCATGACACAAATACACACATACGCTAAATAGAATGCTTAGTAGCCATTTAAAGCTGATTAATATACCAATGTGTTTATGATACCATATTATAAAGAAATGATTTCTTGTTCTGCATAAAAAGGACTTACGGGCTAGAGAAAGCGGTCCTCTGTAGACAGGAGTGCATGTGGTCTAAACCAGGGATTGACTAACTTGGCCATGGGCTAAATCTGGCTGCCACCTGTTTTTGCAGAGAAAGTTGTATTGTGACACAGCCACACCTATGCATTTAGATATTGTGTATGACTGCTTTGGTGCTATAGAATCGAGTACAGGCATACGGGAGATACTGCAGGTTTGATTCCAGACCACTGCAATTTAGCGAGTATCTCAATAAAGTGAGTTGTAATCTTTTTGCTAGCGGAGGGTCTTGCCTTCAATTTGTGAAAAATGTACCATTTGTGAAGCTGAATAAAATGAGGTATGCCTGTAGCTGCGACAGGAACGTAGGTCCCTGAAAGCTTAAAATATTTACTTTCTGACCCTTTACAGGAAAGTTTTGCTGACCTTTGGCCTAAATCAAAGAGGGTCAGGAAGGTGTGAGCTCCCAGTCCGCCATAGACAGTGAGGGTTTTTAGATACAGAACTAGAAAAAATAACAGAAAGAGTAGCTAGCATTTATAGAGCATTAGCTAGGTGTTAGGCACAGCGTTGGGGGCTCACAGCTCTGCTTATTTAATCCACACAGCCATTCAATGAAGCAGTTATTTTTATCATCCCTGTTCGATGAGAGGGCATGGAGGGCTGGGAGCAGAGGCCACTTGCTCATGCCACACAGTCCTAAGTGTGGAGCCTGGACTCAAATACAGGCTTGCAGGGCTTCACCACATGCTCTGCCGCCTTCAGACCACCAAGAGTTGTTTTACAGATGTGGTATTTGAAGCTCCAAGATTGATCCACTTGCTCAAAGCTGCACAGTATTAACGGATAGAGCCAGCATTCAAATTCAGATCCGTCTGAGTGGGTACCCTTCCCTCCAGGAAAAGGGAAGTCAGTTTGGGGGCAAGGAGGTAGGATTAGGGGTGATCCATGCTTGAATATTGTTCTCATAGTGTTCCAGTCCTGTAGCCAACAGTAGCCATCTCATTCGGGGTTGACTGAGCCCTGACTTTGCTCCTCATTCTCTCTTGGACTTTGGATAAGCTCCTTCCCCTCTCTGGGCCTCAGTTTCCTCATCTGCATGACAAGGTGGCTGGAATGAACGAACAGGTTTTCTGGAACTTTCAGCCAGAGAGCACCTCTCCAGGGAGGATGAAATGCGGCTTTCCCTCTTGAGAACCAGGGCAGACTCAGGTCGATTGTCACGAGGGATGGGAGAAGATATGATCTCTCAGCTCTCACAGGACACTGGGATGGAACTGAAGAGCACGCAAGCCTGCAGACCTCCTAGAAGCACTGGTGGCCCATGTGGGGTCTGAGGAGGGAGGTGAAAGAGAAATCCTGCATCCACCTGCTCGGGTGGGGGCCTTTTCCTACTCCAACCATTAGTAAAATCCAACACATAGGAGAAGGTAGAATGTCCAGTGGCAGAGATGGAGGACAAATGTGGGGTGAACATGGGGTGCTGACCAGGGACAGGACTAGGATATAGCGAGGGAGACACTCACGCCTAGAACAAACTTTAAGAGGTCACCAAAACACCCAATAATCAAAAAAGTAATATTTTAATGCAATATTAAAAATCAAAATTAATGCAAAAAAGTATCATGAACAAAATATCAAAATTATAAATGAAAAAAGTCTGTTTGTTTTGTGGCCCTGCATTATGATGCAACCAAAAGAGTTGATTTGAGCTGTCCCTCTCCTCCCTCGTGCGTTTATGAAAGTTGACGATAGCACACAGATTGGGCAACACAGAACTTTATATATAGTCATGTTATTTGATTGTAGAGTTTTAATTAACTTTTCCCACTTGGTTTGAAATATGGGAGGATATTTTGATAAGTGTATGTAGGGGTGTATAGTTTTCCTTTGCCTCAGACTCCAATGTGGCTGGGCTCAAACTGGAGCTGGATGTCCTGAGTTCCTGAGGGCCTGGAGATGTGACGAGCACAGACTGGGGGGAGGCAGGTTGAATAGAGATGTATTCCAAAGAGGGTTCCTCTGTCAGTCCATAGGAGCCTAAGTTTCTCTCTAGGCATAAACACACCATGGTTTCCCAAATATGTATATTTTGTTGTGATGGGTATGATATAGAATTATTTTTAAAAGGTCAATACAGTTGCTTTTATTTTTGAAAGTGTGTATTTTTTTCCGAGGATGAATCCTGAAAGATTGATGACAATTCTGTTAGAAACCAAGAGATTTTTTTGTTGGTACAAAAGGGTCTTGCAGCAAAAATGTTGAGAGTGCTGGGAATTGAAACCCAAGAGTGGAAGGGGCAGGTGGAACACAGAGGGAATAGGAAAGGACCAAGGCAGAGAGTAGACCACCCACCTGGGCAGGGCTGAGAGCTCGGGAGTGGACCCTGGCGACGAGTGAATCTCTCCTCTGCCTCTAGCCTGGAGTCTCACACATGCCGACGGGAAGATTGGAAAGGCTCTCACATTAGACCAGATTTTCTGTTTTCTGCCTCTGTCTGCATCTCCTAGAAAGACTTAACTAGGGCTAATGGTGACTGGGGGTTTGGGCTGCTTTAGGCCGAGTTGGGAAGAAAGCAGGAGTCTTCCTTCTCTCCAAGTCCACCCCATGGTCTGAGCTTCCTCAGGTTGTGCAGGGAGAGAGACCTGGGCGTGCTGACTGCTGACGCTGGGAGGCATGAGTGGTCTCCTGCTTCCCTTTACTTGAATCTCTTTCTCTCTTTCTCTCTCTCTCTCTTACTTCAAAGTATTTTAAAATTTTGAAATAATTTTTGACTTATAAAAACATTGCAACAATAGTACAGAATGCCCTCATTCCTTCCCCCCAGCTTCCCCAAGTGTTAACGATTTCCATGTCCATGATATCATGATCAAAACCAGGCGAGTAGCATAAATATGATATGGTGAACTCATCTATAGGCCTTATTCAAATTCTGCAAGTTGTCTACTTAAGATTCACATTGCATTGAATTGTCCTGTCATTTTTGTTTCCTCCAATCTGGGGCCATCTTCAGCCTGTCTTTCATGACTTGGACACGTTTGAAGAGTTCCGGATGGTTACTTTGTAGACTCCCGCTCAGTTTGGGTTTGTCTGATGTTTCCTCATGATTAGATGGAGGCTTTCATTTTTGGGAAAAAGACTGTGCCTTTCCTCTCAGGAGGTACATGACGTCAGTGCATCTTCACTAAGGTGCTATCTGCCAGGTTTCCTCACTCGTCTCCCTTTTTCTTTACGTGAGTCACCCCCTTCACCGACTGGCACAGTCAAGACAGTCGGATCAGGATGATTGCAACAGTCCTTCTTGTCTTAGTCTGTTTGGGCTGCTCTAACAGAATACTATAGACAGGGTGGTTCATAAACAACAATTGATTTCCCACAGTTCTGGAGGCTAGAAGTCCAAGATCGAGGCACAAGCAAATTCAGTGTCTAGTGAGGGTTCGCTTCCTAGTTCACAGACAGTCGTCTTTTTACTGTGTCCTCACATGCAGAGAAAGCAAGACAGCATGCATTCTGGGGTCTCTTTTATAAAGGGCACTGATCCTATTCATGAGAGCTCCACCCTCATGACCTAATCTCTCCCCAAATGCCCCACCTCCAAATACCATCACACTAGGGAGTAGGTTTCAACATAGAAGTTTTGTGGGGACACAAACATTCAGTGTGTAGCACTTTGCATAAGTATATGCAGCACTTCCCAGCTGAAAACCATTCGTACTTCTGGTACCAAGCTCACATGGCTGAGAGGCTGGTGATAACCTCATGTTCATCGCTAACTCATCCAATTTTCTCAGTTAACTGATAGAAATGGAGGCCTATAATGGGAATAAGAGAAGAACTGAGAGTTTTGTGGTTTCTTCTGTCAAAAATGTGTTGGACACTTTTATACACTGCCCATGTCACATTTAACCCTTTCAACAACCATTGAGTCTCCTTATTCTATACAGGATGACACAGTGTCGTGAAAAGACCAGGAAAGCTGTCTAAGGTCATGCAGTCAGGACACAGTCTGCTCAAAAGTCCAGGTTCTTTCCTTTCCCTTTCTCTACCTCTCCAGGGAAGGGCGTTGGTCAAAGTCACTCAGTGATTCTATCACCCTGCTGGGACACAAGCCCAAATTCACAGATCGCTTCCTTAGAGAGAACTAGGAATCAATGAAACAATGCTTTCTCTTAATCTTTACGTCAGGCCCATGCAATAAGTGACACTATCTATTTCCTGGATGACGAAGCTGAGGTTCGGGTTGTTTATGTGTCTTGCCCAAAATCTCACGCTGACCTGGAATTTTAACCGAATTTAGTTGCCTTCTGAAGCCCAATTCTTTACTATGTGAACATCTCATTTTTCTCCCTTTGGAAAGGAGCGTGCTGGTACCTGGGCAGGAAGAGGAGCAGTGAGCCCACAAGGTGGTGACTGTTCATGTTGTAGAATAATTGAGATCTTTCTGGCGATTGCCTACCTCCCCAGGTGGTGTCTTTCAGGTGATTTTCATTCTCCATAAAACATAATTTATGTGACCTATAAAATTGTATATGATTTATAAAACCTGTGAAACATATGAGGGAGCTGGCAGGGCTCATGGAGCCCTCTGCTCTCCCTGGTTTGGTCAGTTGGAAGCTGGCCCTTTATCAAAGGCTGCTCTGCTCTGTGCCCTGAGCCTGGGGCTGTGGTGGCCCCAACCTCATGCTGAGGAACCAGCCACCGTCCCAAAGCTCTGGTGGTGGGGAGATGAAATAATCACCCCTGGAACCATAAGGTCAGAGTGTGATCAGAGATGCCAACCTGGAACATCACAAGAAGCTTCCTGGAAGCAGTAGTACTGGAGAGGAGTCTTGAAAGTGGATGGGATTTAAGAGATGAGGATTGGAGGTGAGGTGCAGTCACAACAGATGAAAGCTGTGAGAATGGAGTGGAGAAGGGAAGGAAAGCTGGCGTTCTGGAGCTCGTGTGTCTCAGGGAAGCGAGGCCTTGGGCAGGGCTGGTCAGAAGCTCAGCACATCTTTGGGATATAGAAGATGAGGGGGGAACATGGAGATATGGCCGTCTGTGGCCAGCCTGGACCACGAGACACATCCCCCTTCAGCTCCCGGCCCTCCCATACCTGCTAGCGGGAAGCAGATTCAGGGTGGGAAACAGGGAAGGAGATGCAGCCTCACGACTGTCACCAGGATCGCTGAGCATTGCATCGTGAAGAATATTCCATCTGCAAAAGGAAGGAGGAAGTGGGTCTAAACCTGCAGTAGAGGGATTGGCGTCACGTGCAGAAGTCTTTCCGGAGGCAGAAAACAGGACTAGCCCTCTCAAAGGCCATACAATAAAGGGTTATGAAACCTTTGAGCAAAGAAGAGGAGGGCAGGAGACAAGGCACCCTGTGGCGCTTCTGTTGGAGCAGGAACAGAGGGGGCCATTCTCATCTCTGTACGTCCTGTGGGTTTTCAGGTCAGGTCAGATCCTTTTAGTTCAGCCACCCCGAGCGGCACCCTGGAACATCTGTGCCCCTGAATACCCACTTGTCACCTAGATGGACACCCCAAGATATGCCACAGACCCTCCAACGTGGCCACAAAAACACATCACCATCACCCAATCCTGTTCCCACTCCCACTCTCCCAGCCCAGAGGTGGCCCCACTGGGCCCTAAGCCAGAAACACAGAAATTTTCCTGGACTTCCTTTCACCCTCACCCCTCACTCATATTTGATCACCAAGCCTTGTTCTTTTGCTCCACAAACGTCTCTGAAATCTGCCCCTTTCTATCCACCATCATTAGTACATCATTTCTTGTCTCACCCATGACACGTAAGGCCTCCCCATTAGGCCAGGGTCCCCTGCTAGGCCATTCTTCACACTGCTGCCCACGCGATCTTTCCCACTCAGATCTGACCCTATGTCTCTTGTCTGTGTGAAATTCTTCAGTTGCTCATAGGTCACCTACTCCTAGGTCAACATCAAGTTCAAGACCCTGGGCCTGGCATTCAAAGCTTTCAGACATGGCCTAGCTGCTCCTGGTGCTTATTATCTGTCTCTCTTCTTCAATGGCCTATTCTACACTAAAATTACACCAGATGTACTTGCTGATGATCCCATGTTGTTTCACAACCCTTGGCTTTTCCAAATGCAGTTGCTTCTCTCTAGAAATGATATCTCACTGTCTCCCTGGAGAATTCCTATTTATCCTTCAAACCCAGCTCTTAGGACACCACCTCTCTGAAGTACTCCTGGACTTCCTCAGACACAAGCCTTCTGCCCTCTCTACTGTGTACCTTAGCACAAATTGTACCTCATTGTGATTATCTGTTTGCACATCTGTTCCCTTCATAGTCTATAAGGCCCTTGAGAAAACAGCCAAGTCTCTCTCTCTCTCTCTCTCTCTCTCTCTCTCTCTCTCTCTCTCTCTCTGTCTTTTCCTCCCTCCCTCTCTCCCTTTCCCTGTCTCACCTTCTTCCCTCCCTGTCTCTTTCCCTCTTCCTCTCCCTCCCCCTAATCTTAACTTTCCATCCATCAAATCTTTCCTGAGTGCTTACTGATATGCCAGGTTCTGTTCTAGGGTTTGCACATATTCAGAGAGGTGATATGCCAGACAAACCCTCTCTTCGTGGAACTCACATTTTCCCGGGGATACAGAATATAACTGATAGTCAAATAAAGCAAATTGTCGTTGGGAGGAAGAAGTGCTCTGGAGAGAACTGAGTAGAGTCTTGTTGTCAGAGTGACATTTGGGTGGGGTAGGGGCTACTGGTTGGGTGGTCAGAGAGGTCTTTCATGAAGAGGAGGCATTTTAGTTGAGACCTGAATGACAGGAGGGCTTCAGCTATGCAAGGAGAGCAGGAGAAACAGCACTTCCGGCAGAGGGAACAGTTCATTCAAAGGCTTCGTTCAAACTCCTACCCTGAGGTAGGAGTGAGCTCAGTGTACTGAAAGAACAGGCTGACATGGCTGAAGGGAAGTGAGCAGGTGGAGTTTTGGGAGTTGAGGTTGCAGGTCATTCCTAAATCCTTATTTATCAGGGACCAAGTGAACAAATGTTGGATAAAACATAAAAAAAATGCAAGTGAAGCCCTAGGCTCACTGTGAAGAATTTGGGCTGGTTGTGCACCCTCACTGAGGCTCTGGTCTCTACTCTGCCCCATCGGGCCCCTCATGCAGCTTGAGGAGGGCCTGGAGTTGCTTGCTCTACACCAGGCGGCGTGGCAGCGCAAGGGATACAGGAACAAAACGGATCCCATCCTTACTCCCAAGGCTCCTACAGTCCAATGGGGGTGCGGTCATGGTCCCTGCGTGGCTGACAGTGAGCCAAGGAAGCAGGGTCCCAGGACTCAACTTCTCCCTGATGAGGCTGTTCCCAGCCACACATCCTCCATCCTCTCTTCTCTGCAGCTGAGGTCCTCTGTGCCCTGACCATGGTTTTCTCTGGAGTCCCCGTGATGGCAAAGGAGTCTCGGCTTGTCAAGTCCCTCAAGCTCAGCTCAGGGTCTCTGGCATCTTCTGGAGCCCTCTGCTCTGTTGGCAAAGGAAGATGCTGAGACAGGCATATTCCCATCTGAGGGGAGGGGTACATGGCCTCGCTCTTCCCTCTGCTGCCAATGTTCTTTTTGCTGTTGCTTCCACTTGTCATTCAGGCTTTGGCTCAAATGTCACCTTCTCCAAGAGACCTCCCTGATTGCCCTTTCTGACATGCTACTGATCCACTTCATGCTATTTGCTTAATTGATTGTCTGATCCATGCTTATTCATTGGCATCGGGTCCCCCACTAGAGGGCAAACTCCTTGAGGCCAGGGACTTCTTTTTCCCCATTTACCTCTGCTTTATCTCCAGGACCCAGAACAGTGCCGAGTGCATAGCCATGATTAATAAATATTTGCCGATGGAATGATGGTGGCTTTCTATTCCTTTCCCTTTCTCGTTATTCATATGCGTGGATTTCTCTTCAAAGAGCAGATTGTGTCAATCTCACAGAGCGCCTGACTCTGGTGTGGCTCAGAACTCATTATCTTCCAGCTGCAAGTGGAAAGATTCTTGGACAGAGATTTAAACAAATGCTCAAGATCCTGCTTTGACCTAGCTCACCTTCCGGTGAGTTTAGAGTCATAAACCATTATTGTCTCTGCAGGCAGAGGGGACCTCGGGCGCCGCCTGGCACGGCGTATCCGCCTGAGTGAGTAGCTCAGTCTCCAGATCTGATGCTGGGCCAGGTCTGAAGGAGCTGACTCTTCCTTCTCTGAGGCTGCCCTTGGCAACTGTAATGGTGTCCTGTAACAACAGACACACACTGAGAATCAGAGAATCAGAAACGGTTTATTTTTTAGAGCCTGAAAGAACCGGTAATGGAAAGGACTTGCCCAGGGTCATGCTGAGAGCCAGGTGGCAGAGCCTGCCCATGGACTGGTACCGAGACCCCTATCACGGGGCTCTGCCATCCCTCCAGCCTTGCTCAGGCTATCTGGAGAGTATCCTCCATCCTTAGTGATTCAGTGTCCATTCCTGCCACATAGTAACTGTGGAACCTCATGAAATTTACTCATGACAAAATTTCTCCCACTCTGTTTTGCAGTGGTCGTAAAATACACAAAACATAAAGTTTACCATCTTAACCATTTGTAAGTGTACAATTCAGTGGCATAAAGTACATTCACACTGTTGTGCAACCGTCACCGCTATCCATCTCCAGAACTTTTCGTATCTTGCAGAACTGAAATTCTGGAACTTTTATCCATTCAGGTGCCTCCCATGTGAAATGAGGATGATGCTGACGCCCACCTCACGTATTTGTGAGAATGAATAGAGCCACCCACGGGGAGTCCAAGTCCAGAAACTGTTCAGAACTGAAACTCTAAAAAAAAAAAAAAAAAAAAGTCTTTATTTTAACAAACAAAAATGTTTGCTCAATTTGAATCTGAAGAACTCAAGTATCAATGTTGGTTTGGATGCAGCTTACTAAGAAAATAATACAAATTCCCTACAGATTTTTCTTGAAGTTGTTTTGAAGGAAGTTGTTTTATAGGCTTACTCTATCTAACAACAAAACATGGGACAAAAGCGGAGGGAAAAAGAGCAGGCATGATGTTTTCAGGGTTCACTCATGTCGTAGCATTCATCAGTATACCACTCGTATTTTTATTGTGGTAAAATATGCATAACAAAATGAACCATATTTAAGTATCCAGTTCAGTGGCATTAGGATACTCACACTGTGCAACCATCACTACCATCCATCTCGGGAACTTTTTCACCTCTCCTGTACCTGTTGAACACAAACTCCCCATTTCACCTCCCCCAAGCCCCCGGCAACCACATTCTACTTTCTGCCTCTATGAAACTTCATTCATATTTATGAGTAACATTCCATTGTGTGGGTATACCACTTTTTGTTTATCTGTTCATCCACTGATGGACATTTGGGTTGGTTTTCCACCTTTTGGCTACTGTAAATAGTGCTGCTATGAACATGGGAGTTTGATGCTGTCATGTTGATGAACCTCAAAAACCATTACATCATGGGAAAAAAGCCAGATACAAAATGTCATATATTGTATGCATGCATTTATGTGAAATGTCCCGAGTAGGTAAATCCACAGAGACAGAAAGTAAATTAGTGGTTGCCAAGGGCTAAGAGAGGGTAGAATGAGGAGTGACTGCTTATGGGTACAGGATATTTTTTTGGGTGATGGAAATGTTTAGGAACTAGATAGAGGTGATATTTGCACAAAATTTTGAATGTACTAAATGCCATGGAATTGTATCCTTTAAAAATAGTTAATTTTATGTTATGTAAATTTCACCCAAACAATCAGACAAAAAATTCATGCACAAGGCAGCAGGCAGTGCCTCAATATATTTTCATTGTGATGCCAAAACCCTGGATTTGCCCAGGTGGTGAAGACTAAGGCAGTCAGAAACTTCAGAGCCTATTCCTTTAGCTTTGTCCTTGAGTTCTCGGGGGGGATTTGTGCTCTGCCTGCCCCCATATCTGGGGCCTGATGGGGACCAAGTGCAGCTGAGCATTCAGAGGAGAGAGTGTGAGGATTGGAGGACTCAGGAGGGAGGGCAAAGCTTTCCCTGGCTGGGGCAAACTGCAGGTGAGAGGCGTGATCTCTAGAAAGCTCATCTCGTGGCTCTGAGCTGCCTCTTCCACCATCCAACTAGCTGACCTAAAGGGTGGCAGGGTGAATGCAGAAAAGGTCATCATCTTTCTAATCTATACGAATTGGGAACGCTGCCTTGAATTGCAACCTGGACCAGGGTCATGACTCAGCTTAAAGCTGAGGTCAGTTTTATAGGTAAGGATTTATCAGCCATAGGATTCGCCCTTCTCAGTGCAGAACTGCCTCTGGCAAAGAAGATGAAAGCCAGAGGATGGAGACAGACTTGTTATTTCCTCTGTGTGTCTCAGTGGGTGGAGTGGGCAAGGACAAGAAAGCAGCGACCTACTATGAAGTCAGTGAGAGGGAAGACAAGGAGGCTGCTTCTGCCAGGGGCTTAGTACTTTATTTGCTGTCAAACCACTTCAGGTGCGTTAATGACTCCTAGATGCTAATTAACAACCAGCTGGCAAACTTCTTTGCTGGGGGATTGGTACCTGTGTTAGGATGTTCTCAATCTCAGGAGAGAGGGGAGGTTTTGAAAAAGCCAAAGGCTGACATGGGAACCGTGCAAAGAAATTGCACCCTGGTGTGGAGAGGGAGCCATTCCTGCATGATTAGGGCAAGGCCATGGGAGGAAATCAGACACTACAAGCATGGTGAGGGTTCAAAAATCCCAACTCCCCACTATCTACTAGCCATGTAATCCTAGGTAAGTGCCTTCTCTGTGAAAACTGTTTATCATCTCTGATGTGGACCTTTAGCTTTTTCTCGTCTGGGAAACTCTTTATCTGTCCTTTGATTCTAAATGATAGTTTTGCTGGGTTGAGTAGTCTTGGTTGCAGGTTCCTGCTTTTCATCACTTTGAGTATTTCCTGTAGTCGCCTCTGGCCTGAAAAGTTTCTGTTGAGAAATCAGCTGACAATCTTATGGGAGCTCCCTTGTAGGCAGCTAACTGCTTGTTTGGGGTTTATGAACCTTTGAGAGATTTTAGGAAAGTCTGCAGCATGAGCTAAGACGGGTTGTTTGTATGGAAAAGCCACTAGAAGCAGCTTGGGTGTGCCTGAAATTTGAGTGGGGCAGGGTCTCAGGGAATCACTTAGGGTAGGGCAGACAAAAGGTGATAGCCAGTTTGATGGAGACTCAGATATGGCGTCTGCCTACATCTGTATGCAGGAAAGGGGGGCGCTCAACAAAGAAATAATGGCTTCCACCAGTTCCTCCCTCCAGGAGAAAGCTACTCCTCCAGCCCTCACCCTGAAGTCAGACAATTCAGTTTCTCCCCATATGCTCCTGGTGTCTTTTGAGCTGCTGTCCCAGAGCTGGAGCTCAGAGTGGGTGAGTCCATCAGTGAGTAGGTCAGTGTGCAGCCTCTTTAAGAGGAGTGCCTGGGACTGCAGCTGTCCTCTGGCTCACTCAGCCACAATCTCTGCTAGTTTTCACAGCCAGAAGTTATGGGGACTTCTCTCCCTGGCATTGAAACCCTGGGCTGGGGAGCCTGGTGTGGAGCTGAGACCCCCTCATTCCTCCGGGGGAGGGAAATCTCAGTAATTGAGATATCCCTCCCTGTTTTTAATGGTCACACATGGGCGTGGGACCAGCCCATTCTGTGTCTCTACCCTTCCTACCACTCTCGAGGCGGCTTCTACTGTATTCTGTAGTTGTAGGGCTTCTGTTCAGCTAGACTTCAGGCAATTTTGATTGATGATTGTTCTGTGGTTTGATTGTAATTGATGTGGTCCTGAGGGGAGGTGAACATAGCATTTACCTACTCCACCATCTTGATCAGAAATTTTTCTGTCTGTGAAATGGGGACCGGCCTGAATCTGGTCTGCTTTGAACAAGAATGAGACAATGGGGATAGAGGGGAGAAGATGCAGAGCAGGGAACAGAGGAAGTAGAATTAAGGTGTATAATGAATATGAATCAATTTCATAAACTCAGGAGTAAACGAAACATTACATCTCTTAGATCTATTTTTAATTGACTTAAGTCTGACTGGGTCTGTTCCCAAGATGGGGGGAACAGCAGCCTCATTTATTGATAGACTCCTCATCTTCCCCATTACTTGGGCTTCATAAAAACTTCAGGGGCCTAAGGGGCACCTGGAAATAGGGCTGAGTGTTTAATTTCTAGGTGGTTAAGACAATGGTTGCAGATATTTTCCTTTCCCAATGTGGTCCCTTGAACCAGCTTTCTAACTCCTTGCCATTCTGGGTCATGAGAGTTTTTGCCACAGCTGGGAACTTTTAGAGTCCAGCCTTGCAAAGATGCCATGCAGCCACTCCTCATCCTCAGGGTCTTGCCACCTTCCCAGGATACCACCAGCTAATGGGGCACAGCTCACAGCAACTCTAGGACCCCTACCGTGTTTCCTATTTCCAGTCTGGTAGAAATCAGTTTCTAACCTCTTGTTACCCTCCGAAGTCATTTCTTTCATTCCCCCTGAAGGATATCAAGCATAATCTCATCAAAGAATTTAGGTTTTTACAAAAGTCTGGAAGATCCTTTGACTTCAGTCAGTGTCTGCATTCTGCCCTGCAAAAAAAAACCCAGAGGCAAGGAACTGCAAAAAACCTGGTAATGGGCCTGAAGCCAGCATAGGAAAAAATCAGAGAGAACGACACAAATTAAGATCTCAAACAAGTGTTTTCCAATCAGCATGAGCTCTTAGCAGATCATGTTCAGCTCTTAAAAAAAAAGTATAGAACATATCAAAATACCTCCCACATAGCGAAGGTATGTGTTGTTTTGAATATTTAGATATTTAAATATGTTGGGAAAAGTTTAAACTATCCTGCCCCAGGAATCTGTATTAAAAACAAAGCAAAATTTACTGGTGAATTTAATATGCAGCTAAGGTGGAAAAATACAGTTTAGAAACTGATCAGATGAGGGGGGAAACCAAAATGTTGTTATTTAAGACTGCCTAAAGGAATTAACTCCCCAAAAAGAATATCTTGAGGACAGAGGGAGGTGATGAAGGCAGGTAATGTGTTTGAAGGAAGGAATATATCTGAGCACAGTGTAAATGGGTAAAAAGCTTCATTTTCCTCATAAACACAAATGACAGCTGTGCTGGTTGCTGAGCAGGAAGGAGCAATCAGAAGCTTTGACATCTTAGGAGATAGATCTCACTCATGTTTTAGCTGCAGTCAGATCTGCTGAACTCGGGGCTTGAGTTTCTCTACTTAGCTTTGGCAACCTAAATTTCGGACATTTGAAACAGCTATGCTGGCTGTCTTTCATCCCCTGAACTCACCTGGAAGCTTATCTTTGCTCCTGTATTGATTTCCCTGGCTCTTTGCGGCGACCTCAGTCAGCTCATCATGAAGATGGATGCTTGGTGGCATTCAGCTTTGGGTGTTCTTGGCAGATGTTTGCCCCGTAATGCCTGATGGCTCCCTGGAGGGGCTGTATCTGGTTCAGATAAGATAAGAAGCTTCCTGATTCAGCATCGCAAGGAGCGCAACAGCCATCTTTGCTGTGATTAGTGGGAAGGAATTGTAGATGGGGGTGGAGGTGATTCACTTGGAAAATAAATGATGATTTTTTAAAGATGAGTTTGAACTTGCTGATTCAGAACTGGTGGCATGGAGATACCAGGAATAGATGGGCTGTTCTCGCTTTGCAAGAGCTTAGTTCTCAGGGATTCAGTGGAAGTTCACCTTCTGAAAACAGACCAGCTGTGTTAATAGTAATGGCTCTATCCGCTAGAATTCTTTCCATTTCAAGTGACAGAAAACCCAGACTACACTCATTAAACAAACAAACATGAATTTATTATCATATAACTGCAGTGTCTGGAGTAAGTGTTGGACACAGCTGATCATGTTGAAGGTCCTGGCTCGGGTGTCTCAGATGGTCTCCATGATAGAGCACCAGGAGTTTGCACAGAGCCTGTAATTGTCGAAAGCACAGACAGGGTCCCGGTTTCAAATTCTGCCATTACCCCTCATGAGCTGGGTCACGTGGGGCAAGTCCTTTAGTTGTGCTGAGTCTCAGTTTTGTCATCTGTAAAATAGGGCTAGCGGTGTTGAGAGGATAAATAAGATATGGCATGGAAAGCCTCTGCACACAGCTGGAGCTGCTTAAATGTTAGCAATGGGAATGGACAATGGCTGTTTTCCTCTTGCACCCACACACTGCCGCCCTGGTTTCCTGGCAACAGCTCCAATTGTGTCTGTGTGTTGTCCCTCCTTCAGTCTTAGCTAAGTGCCAGGTGTTGTTCCTGACAAACAACCCGGGCTTAAACCAGTGGGTCTACTGAATTCATGATTGCTTCATGGCTGACTCTTGATTGAAGCTAGTCCAAAGTCACCATGATTTTGCCATGAACGTCAGGACAAAATGTATTCCACCTCCCTTTGCCCACTGGATTTGAACCTAGAAGTATATGTTCCCAGGAGCTTCTGGTGGTCATTTTTCAGCCATGAGGAAAGAGACCAAGCAAGAAGGGAGTCGGCACAGAGAGGGCAAAACCAAGACACACACACACACACACACACACACACACACACACACACAGAGGTTGCTGGTGACATCATTTGAACACTCTTCAGTTCTGTGGCAATGACCTTTCTTTTTTGTCTTAATGAGTTTATTCTGGGTTTTCTGTCACTTGCAAGTTAAATCCATAGACTTGATTTGAGATACGTTTTTTCTTAATTCCTGTCTGGCTGTTAAGGAATTAGGTCCCAACTGTTGCATTTGACTAATTCCTTCCTTCTGTGCATGGGGCTTCTTATACCTTGTATGAGTTTGCTGAAAGTAAAAAAACTGTTCCAACCACCTGTCCTTTCAAGAAGAGATTAATTAGTTTTTGCTAAAAGAGCCTCCATCATAACAGGGAAATTATACTTATAAACCATTGGCAGGGTCCACGCTGCTTGGTTGCTTCCCAGGTCACTCCTCCAGCACACCCCAAACAAACAAATCTTCCTTTGTTGCCTCTGCTGCTCAGGTCTCCTGGATACTTCAGAGTGCAGCCAGGAAAGAGACTCAGAGGCTGGGAGGTAATGGGTCCTCAGTTCTCTTGATCCTGACCGGGTCTCTTTGTGGCTCTGTCTGATGGTTTCTGAGTACAGGAGACTGACATACAAAATGGCCTCTTGCTATTCAGCCATTGTTCAGCCCAAACAAGTGATCCCATGCTTTTCAAAAGTACAGAAGGGCAGTGCCCCAGCTACCTGCTGGGCTTTGAAAATGTGCAAGGAAGATTGGGATTGGTTGCTGCGACGATTGCACTTCTGACTAGTGTCACAAATGGAATGGAAGTAAGGACAATACTGGGGGGCTGAGACAGCAGGGTTTGTCCAAAGGGGTCTGATGGAATGGCAGACTCCTCCTTCTCTTTTCTGAGAGACAGTCTGTTAGTCTGGTTGGGCTGAGAAGCAGACAGTTTGCCTCTCTAAGGCAAAGGGAGAGATGGAAGTGCCCTCCTGGCTGGTCAGGTGGCTGGGGCCAGGCTGGGGGTGGGAGCAGGCAAGAGGAATGCTCATAGTTTGCACTGGGAAAGCCTTTGGGGGTTGCTAGTCAGCTTCATTAGAAATCCCTGTTCAAAACCCCACTTCTTTGTACCATAGCATGTGGGCCCATGTCCTTATTTGGGGGTGCTACAAACAAAGGTAAAAGTTGTCATTAGGGTACATCGAAATAAATATAAATAAATAAGTACATACCCAAAAGGACCTAGGCACAGCAGGAAAGATGATAGCTATAATCAGAGCATTCTAGATGGCTACTTGGCTATACTGACCTTCTAAACACTTTCTCCGTAGTGTTATTCAATTTGCTGTGAGTCTCCATTTGTTCATATTCTAATAGTACAACAAGGTATCTGTCACTTAGGGGACATGCAGATCTTTGGCTCCCAAATGGATGATTCATTCCAGAATCTGTGTAATGGTGATAATATTTTTCATCATTAATCATTGCATTTTTGATCTCAGTAATTCCGACTTTGGGTTACACCAGAGTTCACCTATGAAGAGAACCTGGTGGCTTAGCTCATAGACTTTCTTTGGTGAATAAAGGGTGTATTATTTTACTAGGACTGCATAACAAAGGACCACGACTGGGTGGCTTTAAAAACAGAAATGTGTACTTTCACTATTCTAGAGGCCAAAAGTACAAGACCAAGGTGTTGGCAGAGTTGATTTCTTCTGAAGCCTCTCTCCTTGGCTTGCAGATGACCACCTTTCCCCTGCCTTTCCTCTGTGTGTGCTGTGTCCTAATCTCTTCTTCTAAGGACATCGTCAGATCAGATTAGAGCCTGACCCGAATAACCTATTTTAACTTAATCACCTCTTTACAGGCCCTATCTCCAAATGCAGTCACATTCTTAGATACTGGGGGTTAGGCCTTCACATATGAATTTGGGAGATACAATTCCATTTATAACAGAGGGGATTCCTCTTCTGCATTAAGGCTGGGAATCCTGGGAAGAAGGAGATTTGATATACGGGTGTCCTTCTAGTTAGGAAAGGAAGCAGAATCTCCTCCCTTCCATCCTAGAGGCAAGAGATGGAAGAGGAGCAAGGAGATTAAATGCCAGGGTCCTTGTGCCCCACCCTTGCTCCCCATCACAGGCACCCAGCCTAGTAATACTGAGGGAAAATCCATGGAGGTATCGGGAGCTTGAAATGGTGAAGGGCATGGAGCAGTTCCCTGGTCACAGCCAGAGCGGGGCTCTAGTTCTGGAGGAGAAGCCTGGCTTCTGTCTCAGAGATAGGCCACCGTGGAACAGGAGTGTGGGCACAGACTGATAGTGAAGCCTGATGGGTGAGCCCCAAATGGCAACCCCGGTCCACACAGCTCATGCATGTTGTGCAGAGAGCCGAAGTTCTGCAGATGGAGAGAACATGGCAGTGATGCAATCATATGCAGCCCCATAAAGTGCATATGACTGGGACCCTGGATTCCAGGGAGGTGCCAGCATGACTCCCGCAAAGACCAAAGGTATATTGACCACTGAGACAGAGACCAGAATGGCCCAGAGGATCCTACTAGGCTTGGAGCCCCCTTCTCCTCTCAGCCATGAGGGCACGGAAGCCCCTAAACACTCAGATACCCTCTAAGAGAGAAGCAGACACAGAGGGAAGAATTCTGAGAGATGAAGATTATATCAGAAAGGGACTGAGTTATTCAGCAGAGACCATCGAACTGTCAGAGACCAAGATACTACTGATTGGAAACTTGAATGTCCATTTCCTCTGTTCCCACTCTTCAGTTAGCCAGAGGAATGCGGAGGAAGATTGGATCCGTTGTAAAAAAGAAATAGCTGTATTTTCTTAGTACCTTTGAGCAGAGTTAGGTAAATTTGTGGCCTTAATATGTTGGTTTAAAATTGTATGAAGTTATTTTAAATTTATTTTAATTGCACAAATAATACATTTATTCTTATGGGAAAATTTCTAACAATACAGTCAAGTGAAGATTGTTTTGCTCCATCCATTTTCTATGCATTTACACATATAAATATACATTTTGAAAATTTATATATTCTATAGCTTTTGACTTTTTCATAAACAGGATAATACTGTAAGGATAGTGTTATAACTTGGTCTGTTTTACTTAGGAATATGTCCGTATATACTCGTATATGTCCACCTCAGTTCAAGAAAATGCTGCATGGTAACCTAGAAGGCAAACATCTGATAGTCTAATTAACTATTTTCTTACTGGTGGACATTTATGTCACTTCCATTCATTGTTTTGATAAATAATAACACAATAAACCTCCTTATACATGCTTCCTTGTGCATAGATGAAAGTCTTTCTCCAGGATGTGCCAAGAAAATCATATATATATATATGATTATATATGTGTATATATGTATATATATGTATATATATATATAATCTCAGGTTGTAATTCTTATAAAAATGGGTGTTATCACCAAAAAAATGATTGCTTTACCCTTTCTCCATTCCCACTCCCAATTTGTCCAGGAGGTATTCTTGAAAGTTATTCTTTCATGGTTTAGCAAGAAAGAGGAAGTAATGAAATCTGCTAAGCATTGACTTCAGAGTCAGAAACGGGGAGTTTCTGGTATTTGTTGCCTCTCACTTTGGTGGCAGCAGAAGTAATATGATAGATAGCAAGGATACCAAAGAGGCAGGTACAGCACCCAATTTCTATTTTTCTGTTTTTGACTGAAGTGATTCAAGAAACCCACATGGTAGAGGGCGATGTCTAAGTTATATTTATAAGGAGGTTGGTGGAAGAAGTGTGTCTTTGTCTATTTGGGCTATTATAACAAAAACAACAAAAACCCCATAGACTGGGTGGCTTATAAACAACAAATATTTATTTCTCACCGTCTGGAGGTTGGGAAGTCCAAGATCAAAGTAGTAGCATATTCAATGTCTGGTGAGAACCCAGTTCCTGGTTCATAGATGGCCATCTTTTTGTTGTGTTCTACCATGCCAAACAGGGTGAGGGTGCTCCCTGGGGTCTCTTGTATAAGGGCACTGATCTCAGTCCTGTGGGCTCCACCCTCATGACTTCATAACCTCCCAAAGGCCCTACCTCCTAACACCATTAGGTTGGAGATTGGCTTTCAATATTTGAATTGAAAAGGTGGGCTCCTTTAGTCTATAGCAAAGGTGTAGACACTGGACTCTAGTTACATGTAATTCCTGAAATTTCCATATTCCGTGTCCAGTCTGCATTCAAGGCGAAAGAATTTAGGCTATCTTTTGAAAGAAGTGTTGAAGAATTTGTGGCCATATTTTAAAACCACTACACAGATTGACTCTAAAGCTCGTGTACTCTTTCCAAGATGGTACGTTATTCACAAGAGAATATGCATTCTGTTTACTATCTTCCCTTCCACTCCTATCCTTTTCCCAAAGAGGTCTTGTTTCCCTCCCTGGGGTTAGTGAGGTTCTGTGAAGACTAGGAACCTGGTCCCATCACTTTGTCTCCTTTAGAATTACCCTTTCCTGCTCTAGTCTCCCAAGATCACAGAAGCCATGGACCTGCTTCTGCATATATTGTCAAACTGTTGTCAAACCCTTGCCTTTATTTGTACCATAATGATCTAGTGATCTGATCATACTTTATACAATTAGTGCAGAAATGGCACAAAACTCACTCTGATCTCCCTGACCATATGATGTTCTGAATAAAAGTGCAGAACTTGCAAGAAAATTTCCCAGCATGTATTCCCTGAATCCTTCCACCCAATCTTCTCTTCACTCTGCCCACTACACAGATTCTAAAATTCAAATATTATCAAGTGACATTTTGCCCCAAGACTTTTAATGACTCCCCATTTCTACAAGATGAATTCTGCTTTAACTTTGAGACCATTCACAACCAGACTCCTGTCTGTCTCTCTCTTATCTCCTCGTCACCCTCCAGGCAAACTCCAGACTATTTGCTATGCTGCGAAGGTGCCTTGTTGCTTTTAAGTGTCTACCCCTTTGTATATACTTTTCATTCTTTCTGGAACAAGCTTTTCTCCTTTGAGTTGTCAAACTCCTTCAAAATTTGGTTCAAATACCACCCTCTCCTAAAGCAATTCCATGCCTCCCGTGCTTTTCACTGCATGTTAGCCAATAAAAGGTGAGCAGATGCAGGTGTCGTCCAGGATCAAGTAGCTACCTGCTGGCTTAACTGGGTTAACGCTCATTAAAGTCACAGGACAGCTAAATTTAATTTTTGACACTTGATAAATGCCAAACATCAATGGATTTTTCATTACCATACTGAACAGCAATGTCTTTAAGTCACTTATGAAGACACTTTCCTAATTTCTTTGAGGTGGTTAATCTTCTGTGCAGACATCAGAAGGGATTGAATTTCCTGCCTCTCTTGGCTCTTGTCATGTCAGTCGCATAAAACGATTTGAAAAAAAAGTCATTGCCCTGGACAGAGATGTCCATTTCACCTTTATCAGGAAATGCATAAATAAGATGACACAGGTGTCCTGGGTGGGGGTGGCTCTCTGTCCCCTCCCTCATTCTCTCATAAGCAGATCCAAAGGAAAGTGTTCGACTTGCATGTTGGACTCCATTCCCTGACGAGATTAGGGTCCCTCCTAAGTTTACACAGGTAGATGTGCATTGAATTTGTCGGGTCATATTTTTGCAACAATAAACGGCCATCTTGTTGAATTCCACTTAGCCCCAAATGGCCCTATACTCATGACATCGCAGGCTGAAAATAACATGTGATCAGAAGCCCACAAAGTAATAAGAAACAAGGAAACCAGAACGTGCAAAACCCACCCCTGATGCTGATTCCTGTCGCCTACCATGGCCTCATCCTTCCTGCATCAGTGCTCAGCTAGCAGATGTGTGTCCCACAGATGCTTTTTCTAGAGAGGTGGAAGAAGTAAGCAGGGGTTAAGGGTGCACTCAGAGTGAACACACGGAGAGAAAAGCAATTGAGGTGTTGGCAGCCCTGTTCAGAGCAAGCCAAGCAGGGACAGCACAAACCTCAGGGTAGCTTGGGGTTATGTTAACAGATGGTGGAGAGAACACAGAACACTTCACCTCCCATTTGGCACCTGTCACCCAGCTGAGAAGACTAATCTTCCCTGGTAAAAAGAATAGTGCAATCACTTTGTTCAGAGGAAATTGCAAACTGGAAAGTGAGAGGAGTTTGGACAAGAGCCTAATCTCTGGGCGGTTTGCTAAAGGATAGGCAATTTAAAATCCTTCAGGCAGCAACGGGTTAATCCATTGTTGGTCCAAGAGAAGAAAGAGGGTCAGAGTACACAGTGCTTGAGGTTGTTAGTGTCTTTATTCATCCATTCCACAAACTTCTTTTCAGTCTGTAAGATCCCCCAGCTTGGGGAGACAGCTGATGTTGGAATTAAGATGACCTCGATTCAAATCTCTTTTGCATCTATTAGTATCAGTGGGCAAGTCACAAAACTTCACTGTTATGGTGAAACACCTTTTTTGCTGCAAGAAACTGAGACTTAGGATAACTCGGGAAGATGGGTGAGTCAGCCAGGAAAACAGAAGTCACACTAGGTATTTCAACCAGAGGAGACACACTATAGGAAATCGGGTCTAGGAAGAGTGAAAGAGTAAAAAATGAGGTTACTGAGTTGGCCAGAGATGAGGAACTGTAGGAAGCACTCACCTCCTCTCAGGCTGGAGAAACAAAAGGGAAGAGGAAGCATGGCTATTCATAGAAGCGTGGAGAATGGCTTGCTGAGGAGCTGGTTCTCAAGACTGCGGAGAGGGCAGACCAGAATGTGCTTCCAGTCCCATTGCTTGTGATTGGTAGGCTCATCCCTTTGGTCACATTTCTGATGGGATAATTTCATATAGTATGAAAAACAATAGAGGAATGGGATGGAGGGCCATGGGGTAGGGTAGGGTTGGGAGTGCGCGCTTTTGAGGCAGAGCTTAGGATTGCTGAATTTGGATCACTCAGGAGCTGACAATAACCTCAAAAAGGGCAAGAGCATAGCAGGATAATAAGAGTTAGATGACCACTGCAATAATCCAGGGGTGTGAGTGTCCTATTGCTACATGATAAATGACCACACATGTAGCAGCATAAAACAAAATGCATTTATTATCTCACAGTTTCCATGGGTTAGGAGTCTGAGCATGGCTTCCCTGGGTCCTCTGATCAGGGTCTCACAAGGCTTTGATGAAGGTGTCAGCTGGGGTTGTGGGCCGGGGTCCTCTTCCAAGTTCATGCAGTTGCTGGCAGAATTTATTTCCTTCCATCTGTGGAACTCATGGTCCTTGCTTCTTTAAGGCCAGCAAGAGTCAGCGTCTCTGACTTTTTGACTGTCTTTTGAAGGGCTTGCCAAATTATGTCAGGACCAACTCTGATAATATCCCTTTGTGACTGCTTCAACCAATGGAGTAGGGCAGAAGTGATGATATGTGATTTTAGAGGCTGGGTCATAAAAATGCCATGTGCTCTGTCCTTGTTTTCTTGGGACACCTACTCTTTGCCCTGAGGAAGCCCAAGCAACTCACACAAAAGACCCTAAGGACAGCAGCTGAAACTCTAGGCCCATAGCCTCAGCTGCACTCCAGGTTGGTCATCAGCTGCCAGTCACCGGCCAGTCCTGTGAGTGAGCCATTTTGAAAGTCAATTTTCTACCATCATCCCCATGGAGCTGAGATGAGCCGTCCCCACTGAGCCCTGCCCTAAATGCTGATTCATGAGCTAAACTATTATTGTTTTAAGCCTTTAAGTTTTGAGGTAGTTTCAAAAGCAGTAGTAGCTACCTAATACAAACAGGTTAAATAATTTGCCCAAGATCACAAAGCTAGTCATTTCCAGGGCTGGAGTTCAGACCCATGTTTTTCTGGTCCCAAATTTGTGTCCTTACCAAATCATAGATCATAGTAAATTATTAATAACATATTTTCTTCCCTTTCTCCTTTCTCCCCTCAAGGCTCATAGGAGGGCAGTTCTGCGACCCATTCACTGAGGCCAAGAGGCCACATTCCAGCCTAGATGCTCCCTCCTATAAAACCCACCTGCATCTTTCTGAGCTTAGGGAGCAGAGTCAACAATGCTGCTGCTTTATCCCAACATTATTGAACTGGGAAAGCATTTGCCAACATGCTGTTGGCCCCCAACTGCCCTCAGAAGGACCACCCGGGCCTTCACAGCAGCAGTTGCAGGAAAGTTGAATTCCAGGCAATGCTGGTGAGTTTGGAGCAGTGAGATACCCCCAGAGGGCCTCAAATTGTTCTTTAGCCTACGGAGAAATTCCCAATAAAGGATTTACCACAGGGTCCACTGAGCTAAGTTGAGGTTTAACAATAGCAGAAGAGAAGAGATGGGGCTGGGGGCTGAAATGATGCTCGTCAGCAGGTGTAATCCACTAGGTTGTTCAGAGCATGCCGTTCTGAGCCCCAACGCTCTGGCCCTTTCTGTGCCTTGACTTTCTGCTTTCCAGGGCTCGGCTAGGACAACGTGCTGAGTCGACGCATTGGATAGACACAGGAGGCAGACACACCTCCCCTGGCCACTTCATTTGCAGGGGCTGCAAGCCAGACCTTGGCAGGTTGTCTCCCTAAACTTCCGCATATGCCTTTAGCCCGGGCAACCTGGAGGCGAGGCCTTAATGTACTCACTTATAATTATCTGTCACACTTATCTGTCCATGTATCAACCCATCTACTTATTTGTCTACTTATTAAAGACAATATAGCAGAGTAGGTTAGAGGCTCTGTCTTATATTGTCTGGGTGGAGGCAGGAGCCTTCACCACTTACTAGCTAGTCATCTTCACCTGTCTATGCCTCAGGTCTTTGTTTGTAAAGTGGGAAAACACTAACCCCTGTACTGACCCCTGCCATGCAGGATCCTTATGAGACTCTAACGGCTGAATGTGGAACACACTTGCCCTGGTGCCTGATAAGCACTCTGCATATGTCAGTTTTGTTATTGTTTGTTGTTGGTTGTTAGTGTGTTGGGGGAAGCATAACAGATGGTCTTCATGAGTTTTAAGCAAAGGTGCTAAGAAAACACACAGTTTGCTTTTCTATTTCCAGGGGAGGGCTCAAGTTCTCCAGGGAAACAAGATGCTTCCTTCACTGCTGTTTCAATATTGGTTAACAATGTATTGTGTGCCAGATCCATGTGCTCGTAAATGTTACATCATTCATTTAATCTCCCCAAATTCCTTTGAGGTATGCTGTGAATATTCTCATTCCATAGAGGAAGAACCTCAGGCTCAGAAAGGGGAGTTACTTTTCCAAGTTTGTATGGCTGAAAGTGGGGGTCACATTCGAGTCTGCTGATGTCCAGGCCATCCCAGGCTCCTTTCAGAGGTGACCCCAGCACCAATTAGGAGGCCACAAAGCCAGCCCAAGTCTGAGGACATCTCACAAGGTCCTGATCGGGACTCGGCCAGCTTTGAAAGCTGCTTCAAAGCCACAGCCGAGCCACACACTCTCCAGGGTTTCCTTTCAAACAAGGACCTACTACCTGTGGCTCTAACAGCAGGGCTGAGGAAAAGCACAGGCTTGATTAGTTTCCAAGAACACACTTTATGCCATTTCTTCTCCTTATCTGAACTATCAAAAGGAACTTTCACATTTGAATAGCAGCTTCAATTTTCTGCCTTATTCTGTGAAAAAGAAAAACATTCAATCAGAAATGGGACGATTTCATCAGCATTTTTCAATTACAAATGAGATTTTGAAAACTGGTGGCTTCCTTTGGTGGTTAGCGTCATGCAGGGTGCCATGCAGGGTCTCTAGTCCCGCTCCCCACATAGAACACAGGACATGGTGAGGCCAAAAAGGAACACCCACAGAGCCATAAATAAGGGAGTCATACCACTATATTCTCACTGAAGGCTGGGTTGGAGACACAGGAAGCAGGAGCCACACTATCCTCAACCTGCCGTCCATTACTCTGCCGACCAATCTCACTATCTTTCTGCAATCCGCCGTGCTAACTGCAATCCGCGCTTGCCAGCTCAGCCACTATCCTCTTGCTAGCCCCCATTTTCTGCTAGCATAGCCACGGCAGTTATATTAGTGGCCAATGGCTCACTGGTTACAGCTTACGGGCAACTAGCCACAGCTGATGGCCATTTACTACCTGAGCCGGCACCTTTCTATGTGAGGGCGAGAGCCTGGAAACTGCACTCCTGGCTCTGTCCCCACAGTAGATTTGGTGTCCAGAAGCTAAATGGGTTGTGTCAGACTCTCTGTTAGGGAACAAGCATTTGTTGTTGTTTTTTTTGGGGGGGTGGTGGAGCAAGGACATTTTTCTGCTTCTTGAGGAGAGCATGATGGGCAACTTTGTGCCAGGATGGGCAGGGCCTCTGGACACATATGAAAGAACCAGTTTCTGAACCTTCTGCCCTTCATGGTGATCTTGTCAAGGTGAGAATCTCTTAACCTGGCCCTAGGATTGGCAGAAACACCGTATCCAAGGTGAGGCTGGGAAGCTGTCAGCACTAGAAAGCAGAAAGCAGGTGTCTTTTGTTTATTCTGCCACAGTGAGTCTGGTGGAGTCAGAGAGAGAGAACGGTGTCTAATATGACTTCTCAGAGTACAGCCAAGTTTGAAGACGTAAAGCAGGGATTTGCAAACATTTTCTGTAAAGGCCCAGACAGTTGGTATTTCCAGCTTTACAGGTCAGAAAGCATCTGTTGCAACTGCTTAACTTTGCCGTTGTAACATGAAAGTAGATATAGATAATATGCAAATGAATGAGCATGGCAGTATTCCAATAAAACTTCGTTGGATCCTTTATAGATGCCAAAATTTAAATTTTGTATAATTTTTACATGTCATGAAATATTCTTCTTTTGATTTTTTTTTTTTTTTTGCCAACCCTTTAAAAATGTGAAAACTATTCTCGTGGGTTGTACAAAAGCAGGTGGTGTGCTGGATTTGACCCACAGATGGTAGCTTGCTGATCCATGATCTAAATGATGAAGGAAGGGGTTTTCTGTGCCCTGGGCTGGAAGGTGGCAGCAGACTGTGAAAGCCAGAGCAGCATTCCCAGGTATGGTGCAGGAGAGAGGCTCACAGTGGCAGTGTACGGAAGCCTCTAGCCCAGGTGTGGGCCACTGCCGGTGTGTGTGTGGGGAAGGTATGACTGGTTTGATTGGTTTTCTGGTATGATTGGTTTTCTGAAAGGAGATACGATTCTACTCAGAAATTTTTCTGGTTTCTCATGGGTGGTAGGAAACCTCTCTATGCTGAGAACGGGCCATTTCTTTTTAAAGGAGCATAGTTCCTTTTTAACCAGAAGATAGCCCAGATGCAAGGTGTCTCTGGAGACCCCAGTCTTCCATACTTATGTGATCCTTCAAGACGTGAAAGACCAACTCCCAGGAGACCTGCCGTGTGTGGTGGAAATTCTGGGAGCCTGCTCCAAATCCCTAGGGATTGCTGAAGGACTCGTGTGGCTTCCTTTGTGCCTTGATTCTTTTAGCTCTTCCCTTCCTGCTATTCCTCCTCAATTCCTATGGGGAACATAGCTCCCCGACCTGCATTTCTCCAACATGCTGTTCACCAGGAAGCGTTTTATGGGGCAGAATTGGCTAAAAATTTGGGCTTAAATATCCTTTGGCCATCCTTGTCTCTAGGACTTTTTCATGATCATGGTCCTTCTACATAACCCTTCCTCACCCAGCCCCTCACCCACCCCAAAGTTATGGCACTGTATAAGGCAGCAGAGAGGAACATACCCTTTAATAGATGTCACAAATGCGGGTGAGCCGACTGTGATGGGAGCCCACGGGAGAGAACCGCTGATTCTACCAAGTGGAGAGAGGGTCTGGAAGGCTTCCCAGAAGTGGGGCTGTGGACATTTGAGAAGCCATTTTTAGCAGAGAAGGAAGGGGAGGGGCATTAAGGGCAGAGGGGAGAGCTTGAGGAAGGCTGCTAAGACCCGAGGCAGGAGTCTGTCCTCAAGGTTGGATTTCATGGGTCTATTGATTGAACTCATATTTTCTTTCCAAAAAGAAAAGCTATAATTAGGTTTCTAATTTTTGTTTCCTTGGGCCACTGAAGTATTTGGAATCAATGTTCTTTAAACATCAATTTCCTTGAAGTGCCAGAAACAATGAAAAATTAAAATATTTTATTTAGATTGTAAATTAATGGCAAACGTTTGCTGAATAAAATATTCGAGTTGAACATCCATAAATGTTCCTGTAGTTAATACTTGCAAAACAACTCTTCAGATATATTCTCAAAGGAAACGTCAAAGAACAGTTTGCCATGTAGACATTTGTGGTAACCTCCTGGAATTCATTTCCCTCTTTCTAGTGGCCCCACTTTCTGTTTGGGGATCCATGTGGTTCTGGAAAAACAGACTCCACGCCCTGCTCTAGTTCAGGCATTTGACGGGTCTAAGATAATCAATGCATCCCTTTCTTCTGGTCACAGTTTAGGAGTGAGCTCCTGAGAGGATCCAGCCCAATCAGAGCAAAGCTCAGTTTTCCTTCTGGGGAGGTTGGGACAATAGCATTCTCTCTTCTTCTGAACAGGGCACTGTAGATAGAGGCCTTCCTGCCTGGGTTGCTACAGCCCCAAGGAAAGCCAGCCTGGGGATGAAATTGAGTCAAGGAAACAGCAGAGAAAATCATGCCAGAGCCCTATGCTGCCATGACCCACTGGATGGAACTGTGCCTGAAGTCTGCCTACTTCTGGACTTTTGGTGTCGATGAAACAACAAATTCCCTTCATTATTTAAGCCAGGTTGAATTAGCTTTTCCCTTCTGACCTGAGACAATTCTCAAGAATGAACTGGATTTATGTGCACCCTTATGTAGAGGCTTGTGAGTACCTCGGTATTTGAGGACTCAGCTGACGGTACCTATTTTCCCCGAAAATAAGACCAGATCTTATATTAATTTTTGCTAAATTGGGGCTTATTTTCAGGGGATGTCTTATTTTTTCATGTACAACAATCTGCATTTATTCAAATACAGTCACGTCATCTTCTGGAACATCGTCATAACGTATTAAATGTGTCTGTCTGGCTGAGATCTTAACTGGGGCTTATTTTAGGGGTAGGTCTTATTTTCGGAGAAACATGGTATAGTATCCCAACCTTGGGATACATCAGTAACAATCTGGATCCATTGAAGTATATTTAGGATTTGCATAAAAAGAGAGATTGACAGTGCAGAAGAGAATCAAAAGCTTGGGGCAAGGTTTCTCTTCTGCAGTAATGAGAATTCAGGAGAAAAGCAGCTGCAGTATTTTTATTGAGAGTTGGAATTAGAGCCAAACACAACTTTCCTGCTGGGCTGTGCCAGGGAAGGGCTGACAGGGAGTGCATTGAGCTGGCTTCAGAAACATAGGGACGTAGGTTTCAGGAAAGCAGCTCTTTAAGAGCCTGCAGAAGGCAGCAATTCTTTCTCTTCTGATGCTAAAAATGGTATGTGATCAATAATGTGGAAAGTTTAGAAAATTTAGAAAAGTATACACAACAGTAGCAAACTTCCAAATCCCCCAGTTTGAGTGTTAGTTTCTTTAAACCTGCATACTTTCAATCATTCTGGATATGCAATTTTATGTCGCAGGCATGTTGCCTCCCCAAAAATGTCTTTGTAATCACTTTCAGTGGCTGCATAACATTTCACCATAGGGACTTTACGGTCCCACCATAGGGACTACATCCATTTTTCTTTTGTTGAACATTTAAGCAATTTGTGGTTTTCTATTCTAAATCATGTTGTGATGAACTTCTTTCAGCAAAGTCTTTGTGCGTGTCTCTGATGATACCCTTAGGCTAGATTCCCAGAAGGACAAGACCTGGGTCAAAAGATTTGAATCTTTTTGAGGTTATTGATACATTTTTGTCAAATTGCTCCCACTAGCTATGCGTTGTCGGTACTTGTAATGGCAAAACTTCAAAGTGTATCACTTCTGTAGTCAGAAGTGGGTGAATCAGTTAAAATCAGTTAGATTCCAGAGTTGGCTGAGTCGTTGATTGACCATCCACTCTGTGCAGGCCCTATGATGGGGGTCACCAGGCAGACTCACCCCACAGGCTGGGCCAGCGGACAGGCCACATGCAGAAGACCTACAGGAGAGAGAGACTCACTCTTAGAACAGAGGCTTAACATGGCCCAGCTTCTTCACAGCTATTCCCTAGTGCTCTTTCCTTTCATTCTGCCTCCCCTCTTGGTCTTTGTCTAAATCCACCTAAGTCCTTTGGACTAGCCCACAGCACTTGTTTCTCTGCTTGTGGGCCCCAGTCATTTCTGGGATCTTGTTCATGGCTTTGCCTACTTCCGGTTTCCCAAAGAGTACCACCCAGCCCAACCCAGGTATGACCCAGGATCTCTCCATCACAGGCTGCCCCTTTCCAACTTGCCCTCCTGCTTCCTTGGAGCCCAATAAGACAAGTCCCAGACCCGTCATGAGTCTAAGGGACCCAGCCCCAAGATGCTTTCAGCAGTAGCCCCAGGCAGAATAGAGGGCCACGGTGTGACAGGTGCTGCACAACCAGGCACCACGGGGGGTCCAGGGGACCAAGGTGTATCATTGGGAGCTAAATAACCATGGTTCATGTCTGTGTCTATGAAATGGTGCACTCCAAGTCCTTGATCAGGACCTGTTGCCTCCAGTTATGGCTTTGTTCCCGACTGAGTGAGAGAAATTGGAAGCTGCTCATATTATTTTGACATGTGGCCTCTTTCCAGAAGTTCAAGGACAGATCCAGCCAAAGGGCAGGTTTTGTAAATGGAGAAGAAGCAGAACAAAGGAAAGTGCTCACTGTGGGGCAGGGGCTGGGAGGTCCTCACTAAGGGGTCCAGCTGCAGGGTGGCATCAGAGACCCAACGCAGAAATCAGAATTTCCAGGCAGCAGCTGTGGCAGAAGCCCTGCTGGGATTTAGCTGGAGAACAGAATAACTTTGCATAATGAGCACGAGAGCTGTAAAGGGTAAACTGTAAAGTGCTGGGCAAATATTAGCTATCCTGCCTCTTCCTGTCCGGGCTTCACCTCACCAGCATGACTGAAGTCCTTGATTTGAGGTGGGGTAAGCTGGCTGGAGATGGCTGAAGCCCACTGGAGGGGCCCAGGAGCCTCTGAACTTGAATTGCTCAGTGTTGCCTTGTGGCTACTCTGATGTACTCACTGGGGTCAGAGAATTGAGGTCCCAGTCAGAAAGAAGCAGAAACCAGATCCAGAAATCAGCTCTGTGCTTGTCCTCAGGACAATACACCGGGTCTCCTTCCTCCAGGAAGGCAAACCTTACCCACCCACCACCCCGTGGACCCTTCAAAGGAGCTGAAAGTCAGAGGAAATGAGGCCTCAGCCCCGCAGTGGGAGCAGCCCGTCTGCAGTATGCCCTCCATATGGCTTAATAATTGAGATTTCTTACACGTCTCAAGGGGAAGTTGGAGGGGTTTTGTTGCTCTTCCTATGGTTTTCCAGTGTGTGTCTCTTCTCATCAATAAAAGATTGGGTTTACTCGCTGTGGTAAGCTGAAAGTGAAAAACAGGTGCAGCAATATAATATTTCTCTTTAATTACTCTTTATGGAAAAAAAAACCACATGAGTGTGGAAATTAATTATTCCATATTGTTAGACCAGGATGAACTACTTACTAATTTTAACTGTGGCTTTTATGGAGAGGCTGTTGCTCACCAACTTATTAATTTGAGTAAATATTAACAAAGTGTTTCTACAGCTCCCCCACTACCCTCTGCCTTCCCCGCTCCCCACCCCCAGCCCTTATAAGACATTCTGGGGGATGCTGATATTTTTTTTTTTTTTTTTTTGCTTCATTGTATGCTGTTGAGCCTGAGTGTTACAAAGCTTCCTCTCAAGAAGAAAAGCTTTGTGATTTCAAGGCTGTTTTTCTCCCTCTCCGTCCGTCAGTCAGAGTGCTCTGGGACCCATGTAGAAATGCAAGGAAATGCTTTTCTATTATTCATGACTATTTCCATGGCCAGCATTTTGCCCTCGCAGTTGGCAGCCTCCTTCTCTCTGGTTTGTCCCAGATGAAAGGCACTTATGGGCAGCCAGTGGTCCACAGGGCCGGTTAGCATGTAGGAGATGGGGATGGAGTAGATTCTAAAGACCCCAATGAGTGCATGCTATTGGCTCAGACAGTAGCAATTCTGTGCCTAAAGTCATTGAACCCCGGCAGCAGAGGAGAGCAGCCGAGAGGGTGGGAACTGGTCTTAACCATGTTCTCAGCAGAATTCAAATGGTGGGGTTGAGCCTTACGCAACCCATCTTGAGTTATAGGGAGAAGAGGCAGGGGCTCCCAACAGCCTTTTGGCTGGAAATTGGTGGTGGTATGGAGCTCTTGAAGCTCATGTGCAGTCTATTTATTGTTGCAAAGCAAAATATCCAAAATGTAGTGACTTAAGACGACCACCAAATTATTATTTCTCATGATCCTGTGGGTCAGGGATTAGGGCAGAATTCAGCTGGGAGAGTCTTTGGCTCCACATGGGTTTGTCCGGTGTGCCAAGACCGCTTCACTCCCATGTCTGACTCCTTACTGGGGATCGTTGTGTCAACTGAAAAATAATATCGACTAGGTGTTTTGTCACCAAAGAGGATTTATTTGGGAGAAAGAAAGGGATGAAACCCAGTGCCTGCAGACATGGAAAGCCAGATGCACACTCTGGCTTGTATGCCAAGATGGAGGGTATTAGAGAAGGGAACAGGAAGTTAAGGGAAGGGAAAGTTAGAACTATAGAGCTTTGTTACAAACATACAGCTCTTCCTGTAGGATTCTCCCGATTACATACAACTTCTTCCATAAGACCTAACTCCTCCCACAGATCCTCCTGACTAATTATGTTTGCTGAAAGTTCCAGCTAGTTTTTATCAGCTGGAAGACTGGACTCAGCTCAGTCAGCCAGAGGACCTCACGTCGCCTCCTCAGCAAGGTGGTTCAAGGTAGTTGGACTTCTTACATAGTGGCTCAGGGCACTTAGAGAGAACGTCCACGGGACCTTTTCCACGCTGATCTGCAGCACATCTTGTGACCGAGTCTCTTCGTCCTAGGACATCAGTCACTTCATCTCATTCTGTTGACCAGCAGATCCCAGCCAGGATTTAAGAGGAAGGGAATTAAATTCCACCTTTCATGGGAGGAGCAACAAAGATATTGTGACCATTTTTAATCTTCTCCAGCACACCATCCTGCTCAGAGGCTCATCAGGTCTAGTAGAGACAGATGAGTGGTGACAGAAAGAGCTTCAGTCTGATGACCTGGGTTTCAGTCTAGTTGTTTTGCTCAGAATTTGGCTAACGTTTGATCTCAAGCATAGATCCTCAGTTTCCTTATCTATGCAATAAAAACAATAGCTCCCACCTCATAGGACTTTCAACAGGACTAATAAGCTCACATGTAAAAAGCCCAGGCCAGGGCCTGCCATTCAGAATGTACACCATCTATAGAGCTTTTGCTGTAAAGATGACCAATGAGAACAATAATGTGTGAAGACTCAATGATGTTGTGCGTGTTTGTCAACATGTAAGCTCAGTCTCATCTGTGGGTCATGGGGAAAAATTCGTGACATTATAACAATAGAATAGAAAAGCAAAATAAAAATAAAAACCAGAATAAAAAGCATCAAGTTGCATCATGTGTGATAGAGGCTAATATAGTTTTCCAAAACTGAGGTTCATGGTCCAAGACGTTTGAAAGCTACTGAGAGAATAAATGTGAAGTGCTTTTTACCACCTGCAGTACACTGTCATTCCAAAGTGCAACCACTACTATGTCAGGTGTAGCTGGGAACCCAGTGCTGGTACAGATGAGGAGAGGAGCAGTTTAGTAAACCTGCAAAGTCCAGGATCCTGGTCTTAGGAATATATGACTGTCAAAATCAGCAAAGTAAAAGTGCCTGGCAAGCCCAGCATTTGCCCCGGTGTCCATTCTGAATGTCACAAGTAGCCCTGCAAATTGGATGGACAGGAAGCAACATCACAAAATCCCTCCCATCCTCCCTGCTCTTATTCCCTGAGTGTCTTCACGGTAATGAGTGGTCTTTGTCCTTCAAGACATGCAAATAAGTGCAGAGGAGAAGGAGCTGAGTTGGATATGGATTGCAGGGACAGTGAGGACCAAAGACCATCAAAGTGGACAGACATGTGCTATCCTGTTAGGTAAAGAGTCTGTCCTTCTTGCGAGAACTGCCGCTCCCTGATTCAGCCGTGGGGTTCCCATGGGACCTGCCTTAATTGACTCTCCTTCGAAAGCCACAAAGACTATGTTGGTTGATCTGCAATGGCCAATCAGAACTCTTTCCTGGTAGCTTTTGTTTTTTTCTTTTTCTTCAGTTTGGGGCCAAAGAAAACTCCCATCAACCTGTCTGCCATGGCGGAAGCCATGAGAGGTAAAACTTGAGAGCTGTGTGTGTCCAAATTTCCCTGAAGGAGGAAGCCTATTTACAGGGAGAGAGAATCGAGCCAGTGCAGAGGGCAGCATGGAGAGAAAGCGGTGGCATCAGGGTCATGTTTGAGTTCCTGGGTGTACTTTGCTTGTGAAGCCCAGCTGCATGCCTACATTGCTTGCAGTCTGGCTATTCGACCTTATGGTTGTGAGCCAATACACTCCCTTTGTCTCTGCTCATGTGAGATGGGTTTCTGTCCTGTGCATCCAAAGGTCTTTCCTATACAATCTTTAAAAAATGCACGTTGGTGGGACTGGAAGGGATGAGTCTGAACACAGTAATTTTTCCTGGCCCTGCATCAGAGGGAACAGAGGCTGCCATCCCTGCATCTCTCTTCCTGCCCAGACATCTGCAGGGTGCATAGCCCCAGAACCAGGTGCAGCATCAAGAAGAGAAGCCCCAGCCAACATACACACTGGCTTTGCCAGATCACACTCTCCCTCCGGACAGGAAGTCAAGGGCAGCCAGCCCTTCCCTCATGTGGGTCCTCCAGCCCCCTCCATAGTTAAATGCCATGATCTCCACTGGGCCAGGGGCTGCAACATCAGGAGCCTTGGATTAAATGATTTGTCTCCCTCCAACACAGCTGCTCCCTGGTTCCTGTCTGACAAATGTGGTTCATTAGGGCTGACAAAGATGAATGTCCTTGTTTATGGAAGTCAGCTAAGTGCTGTTCTCAGGGAGCCAATGAACTTGGATGTGCAGTAAGGTGTGCATTGGGCCGGCTCCCCAACACTCCCTCCCAGCCACAGGTTACAGTGGGGACACAAAGGCCAAGTACATGTCACTTGCCAAGGGGAGATCCCTTGAGAATTTCACTGTTGGGGTATAATAAAATGTGGCAGCTGGCAGCAGCTTCTGTCACCACTATATGAGAGTTAGCTTAGTTTTTCAAGGTGGCTGCCCTGTGATATTCCTGCAGGACACCCACCAGGCAACAGACATACATCTGGGCCACTAATATCTATAAGCAACTCTTATAAGCTGGGTAAGGGGAAGGCTGAGAACTTGGGGGCAGTTGTAGTCAGCTGGGGCTGCTATAACAAAACATACCACAGACGGGATGGCTTAAACAACAGACATTTATTTCTCCCAGTTCTGGAGGCTAGGAAGTCCAAGATCAAGGTCCTGGCAGATCTGGTGAGGACGGACTTCCTGGTCTGCAGGGGGCCATTGTGTCCTCCCATGGCAGAGAGAGTGCGAACTCTCCTCATTTTCTCACTAATCCCATCATGGGGCTCCACTCATAATCTCACCTGAACCTAATCTCCTACCATCCCATTTACCATCAGGATTTTAACATGGATTTTGAAGGGACACACGCATGGCTGTCGAGAGAGGAAAAATACTCAGAAACATAATCTAGACGTAGCTAGCACACGTCAGTAGCAACTTCTTCGAGTATGAGAACCTGAACCTACACTAGCAATTGCCTTCCTTCCTGTCCTTCTGACTATTTATTTCAAGTCAACAATTCCACGGCTCTCAGAGCCCCCAAACTAAAGGACTGATTCTCAGCCTGGCTGAGCAGCTGTGTCACCCACCGCAGTGGCTTTCAAAGGTTTGAACGATCATCCACAGTAATAAACACACTTTACCTCACAACCCACGTGCATACGTAACATGCACAGGTGTATGTGTGCATGCATGTGTGTGTACACGCACACTATTTCCACAAAGTTTCAACAAACAATGCTTACCTTTACAGAGTGGCATTCACTGTGATGTTTTCTACTCTATCCCATTTTCAATTTTGAAAAATAAATGCTAGTCGCAATCTGAGAAATCTATCCCACAATTGCTAATGGGTCATAACTCTTTGTTAAAACAACAACACCATCACTGACCAATGGTGTTCATTAAAAGTCTGTGTTAACCTTGTTGGCAAGGCCAAGTCCTCTTGAGGAGGGCGGATAAATCGAGGCTTAAAGGATGGATAATGTCCAGGCAGGCAGAGGGTGTGGAGGAAATAGCATTTGGGGCTGAGAAAACAACGTGTTCAAATGCTAGGAGGGGAGAGCAAGAGGGAGCAACACCTGGCACATGGGGAAGCTGTAAGTTCAGCTCAGCTGGAGCAAGAGTGTTGGGGGAAGACGGTGCGGGAGAGGGCTGAGAATCAGGTAGAACCAGTTATGTGTGTGGTGGGGGTTATAAGGAACATAGAAGAGTTTGGACTCTATGCTGAGGGCAATGAGAAGTTCTTAAAGGATGTTAAGCAGAGAAGTGACATGGTCCCAGCTCTGCACTTTGCTCCCTCGGGCTTAACCCCAAGGCCAGCACATCCTGCTCTATGCTCTTATCCTCCTGCATAGTGAGTTCATCTCAGGAGAACTCTGCCCCCATCTAAACTCCTTCCCACCCTAAACAGGGAGGTCTGTAGTTGCTCAGTGACTCTACCTGGACCAGGGTCCATAGAATTCAGGGAGAAGGAGTGAAAGTCCTCCTTCTGCCTCTGGTCAGAGCCATGTTCTCCAATCCAGCTTTACAAATGAGCCCTGAACTTTGGGCAATAGAGCAGAGACTGTTTTAATGGTGCTTATTTTGATTTCTCAAATTAGTCAGAAGCCATAGGGCAGGGGTGTCCAAACTGTGGCCCGCGGTCCAACTGCGGCCTGCAATCCATTTTTTATTGGCCTGCAGCAAATTCCAAATATATATTTAGTTTACTTAAATAAACCAGGTGAGGCAATACGTACTTCAACTCGAGTGAGTGGCCCGGTTGTTTGTATATTTTACTGCATATGGCCCTTGGTGAAAAATGTTGAAAAAAGTTTGGACACCCCTCCCATAGGGGATATGGCTATGGGTGTAGGTAATTCATTAGGCTTCCTGGGCCCTCAAACACAGGTCAGTAAACCTCTCTGCCGTCCTCCCCTCCTCATATTCTATAGTAGGGACTCTAAAGCTGCCCTGTGGTTTCGATATATTCAGAGCTCAGTGCTTGGCCCATGTGAAAGCTACCTTGACACATAGACTCCTCTTCTAGATTGCTCAGGCTGGCCTGTTGGTCAAAGTCGGTGTGGGAGACTCAAGTGGCTGACCAGAGAGGTCTGATATGGGGAGAATCAGCGGATGCTTCTCAGCCAGAGTCCATGGGGACTGCAGTCACACCAATTGCACACCAATACCAAGGACAACAATGGCAGTAACAGCTAATATGCTCCTTGAAAGGGGCAAAGCACTCTATGTGCATTTTATTCTCACAGTGAGGATTATTGTCCTCATTAGGAAACTTACACCCAAAGAGAAAAACTTATAAACGGTTAGGCTGCTGATAAGTAGAGGAGCTGGCATGCAAAACTACGGCTGCCCTGCTCCTGGGCTCAGTGGGGACAGGGACACAGAAGTCAGTCAGGGGCAAGAGAGCACCAGTGCCCACTCTTTACCTTCAGTGCTGAGGTGTGTACAATCAAGCTGGTCCTGGGACTGGAGAAGTTTCCTGAGGCTCCACCAAGTTTGAGAAAGTAAATTATTAATCACAGGCCATGGAGTGTGATTTCAGACGCAGGCTGGGCCCCACCAGTGGGCATTCCTCTATTCTCACTTCCTGCACATAAATCTCCCTCTCTCCTCATCCCACACTGGAGGTTTTCTTCTTTCTTGCTCTTTTTTTCTTTTTTTTTTGCTTCTGTTTAAAATTAATTCCACAACACTGAATAACCTTCCCCTACAAGGTTGGAGTTAATCAGGCTGAATTTATTAAGATCTTTATAATTAAATGAGCTCATACCAGGAGGAGGAAAGTTACCTTATTATCCTGTTTTTAAGAGCTTCAATAATTTTAGCCCCCAACTTCCTGTTGACCCCAATGACTTCCATTGCATTTGCCAATGACTTTAGAGGGCCCTGGACCACGGTCTTCTCCGTGTTTCCCATCCCAGATGTGGGGAGAAGCGTGCTCAGACCAGTGAGTCATTGCGGAAGGGAAAGCAGGATGCCAGGGATGTGCAGTTCAGCATGGAGGGAGCCTGTCTGAGTTTCATAGGCAGAACCTGGGCTCAAGAAGGGACATTATGAATGGATAATTTCCTCCTAAGAGTTCATCATCCGGGGTCACTGTCAGTCTTCTCTGGGTCCCTGTCCCCTCCTGTCCGCCTCCAGCTCTTCTCTCCTCATAGCAGGGAACTCTGGCTTGCCACCTACAAGATTAGACAGATCCAGGTTGGTGGGAGGGACTCAGCCCAGAATTGGCCCGGATGCTGGTGCCACCCCAACCTAGACACCCTGTGTTGTTCCTGAGTCTCCAACCGTGATGGTCCACTCCATACTCTGGAATACTAAGGTCTGGGATTTCCTGCTTTGGTCTTGCCAGTCTTGCTCATCAGAACCCACAACGTACAACCCATGGGGTTAAGCTTGATCGTCCTTGGTGAGGCTGATACCTGTTTGATTTCTGAGTATCACTCTTGCTCAGCTACGTCATGGATAGGCTCTATCTCCTTGTTAGCTTCACAACTCTCTGTGGTTGGGGCCTGTTATGGGCCAAATGATGTTCTGTAAAAAGATGTGTTCAACCTCTATCCCCCAGGGCCTGTGGATATGACCTTATTTGGAAATTAGGTCTTTGAAGACATAATCAAATTAAGATGAGGTCCTTAGGGTAGGCCCTAATCCAATATGACCAGTGCCCTTATGAGAAGAGACAGAGAGAGAGACATGGGGAGAATGCCATGTGATGATAAGGGCAGTGATTAGAGTGGTGCTTCTACAAGCCAAGGCGTGCCAGCAACACCAGAAGCTAAGAGAAAGGCATGGAGCAGTTTCTCCCTTAGAGGTCTCCAGAAGGAACCAATCTTGCTGACCTCTTGACTTTATTTTTCTAACCTCCAGAGCTGTGCAAGAATAAATTTCTGTTGTTTATAGCCACCTAGGAAACTTATGCAGGGCCAAGATGCCAACTACTATTCCTAATAAGCATCTCATTTCGGTCACTCATGCTCTGGAGTCATCGTGTTCTGTCGTATTCAAATTCCTTCCTGTTGCTTCTGCTGGCTCATCCTTTTTCATACCAATTTCCAATTACCAGCCCAACCTCAGGAGGCTTCCCTGCTTCTAGGGGCTGAACCCCCACAGTTAACCCCCAGATGGCAGCGTCCTGTCCTAACGTGACGTAATGCAGGAGGTAGACCCTTAGATTCCTATTACCGGGCTGCACCCTGCCCCTGTGCTCAGATTTTGTCTGCTAACGAGTGTTCAAAGCAGTCATCCCAAACTGTCCAGCCCTCTTCCATTTGTTCGTTCACAGATTGACCCTCACTAACTCCCTTGAGCCATAGGCAGGACAAAGAGCACAATCTAGGCAACTTGCTCAGATTAATGCTTGGATCTCAGACCATTTATTCTAAGCACCATGAAAATTAGTTTTTGCCATGCCTTCCTTCAACGCAGTGCGGCCCTTTGTGAACTCTTAACCCTTCTTGGGCAAACATTGTGCTCTTACCTCATGTTTTTGGTCATAAGAATATAGGTATTCTACACTTTTTACCTCCTGATTTTGTGTTTCTCTACAAGGTTTTAGAGATCTGTCCATGTTCCCAAGAATTCAGTGATTTCATAGACTGTATTTCTGCTAACTACTCCTGGTAACTTTCCCACTGGTCAGTTCTACCCACTGACACCAACCATTTGGCTCTGACCCTTGGCTCTGTCTCCTGGTTGCAATCTGACACCTGTTCCCTTTGAACTTACAGTTTCCCAAATCTGTGCTTTCTGCTTTCACATTATGGACCCCAGAAAAACATACATACACACCTAAACATATATATAAGCCCTCCCGAGGACTCCATCTGGGCTATCCTGGCTGGCTTTCTCCTTGTGCAGACCAGCTTTCTGGAAAGCCCCTTTTAGACCAATTGCAGTCCTGGTCCAGGAAGGTGTGGGTGAAATGTGGACAATGCTTCAAGCAGGGTCTTGAAAGAAGAACGGAATTTTCATAAGTGGAGGGGAATAGATGGGCAATTCAGACAGAATAGCCTACGAAAATGGGCCAAATTTCAGATTTTAAAATTCAGAATATGGTCTGGGGATTTGGGGAGTCTGAGAGCATTTCAGGGAATTCATAAGGTCAGAAGAAATTTTGTACAACGTTAATATTTTATTTGCCTTTTCCACTGTTAGATATTTGCACTGATATTGCCAAAGCAATGGTGGGTAAAATTGCTGAGCATGAATTAAAACAACGGCATCACACTCTACTAGTAGTCATTGTCCTTTTCACCACCCAGCACATGCAGAAATAAAAGCATGAATGTCATTTATGAATGTGTTTAATAAAGCAGTACACAGTATTGATTTTATTAGCTCTTGACTCCTGAGTGCACGTGTTTTTAATATTCTGTGTGGTGAAATGGGAAGGGCACATAAAACATTTGTGCTGTGTCCAAGTACAATGGTTGTCCACGGGGCAAGTCCTTGTGCAGTTGTTTGAGTTGCAAGCTGAACTAGCTCATTTTCTCCTGGGACACAATTTTTCCTTGAAGAAATAACTGATAGTTGAGTTATGGTTATTCAAATTTGGGTGTTTTTCAGATACTTATTGGACGTGAACGAAGTAAATTTGTTATGTCAAGGAAAACAATTGGAAGTATATGTTGCCAATGATACAACTCAAGTTTCCAAATGAAAATTGGAATTTTGGAGATCTTATACTTCAATTAGGTTTTTTTTTTTTTTTCCTGTGACAAATGATGGTGAGCATCTTCTGATGTGCTCTTCTGCTGTCTACATGTCGTCTTTGGTGAAATGCATATTTGTATCTCCTGCCCACTTTTTGTTGTATTCTTTGTTTTCTTCTTATTGAGTTGTTAGAGTAGTTTGTATATTCTGGACAAAAGTTCTTTATCAGACATGTGTTTTGCAATTTTTTTTCTATCAGTTTGTAGCTTGTCTTTTAATTTTGTTTACAATGTCTTCCTTTTTTTTTCTTTTTTTAACACGTTTTCCAAACATTTTATTTAAGTTGATTGATTCATTCAATAAATGTTGCTTGAATACCTACTGTGTACGGTACTGTGGAGATAAAATGAAATATAAAAAGGTTTAAGACATCAAAAAGTGCACACTCTTAATTTTTTAGACATTATTTGGACACTTAGAAAGTGTAATAACAGTGTTTTTAAATTAAATTTATTGGGGTGCCAATGGTTAGTAAAATTACATAGGTTACAATGTCTTTCAAAGACAAGAAGTTCTAAATTTTTCTGAAATCCCATTTTTTTTCTTTTATGGTTTGTGCATTTTGTATCCTAAGTAATCTTTGCCTAAATCAAAGTCACAAAGATTTTTTTCAGTTGCTTTTTCTACAAATTTTAAAGTGCTGGTTTTAACTTTAGGTCTACAATTTATTTCAACTTAATTTTTCTATATGGTGTGAATCAGGGTTTGAAGTTTATTTATTTATTTATTTTTGCATATGTGTGTCCAATATTTCCAGGATTATTTGTTGAAAAAAGTATTCTTTCACCATTGAATTTCTTTGGCGCTTTTACTGGAAGTTAGTGAACTGTGCATGTGTATGTTTATTTCTGGATTTACTATTCTTCTGTTTCATTGATATGTATATCTCTCCTTGTGCCAATATGCACTGTTTTGATTACCATAACCTTATAGTCTTGAAATCAGATAATGTATATCCTTCACCATTATTTGTTTGTTTTCAAGCCACTTTGGCTATTCTAGTCCTTTTGTATATAAAAGTTTCCATATAAATTTTATAATCAACTTGTTAATTTTTACCCAAATGCCTCCCGATATTTTGATTAAGATTGTGATTAATTTGTGAAAATTTGACATCTTAACAATATTGAGTCTTTGATTCACGAACATGGAATATCTTTCCATTTATTTAGGTTCTCTTTACTTTTTCTCAGCAATATTTTGTAGACGTTAGAGTAATTCTGCCACCACCCTTGTTGAATTCACTGATTAACATGTGTACATTTTTGAGATTTTCTATGTAAGCAATAATGTCATCTGCTAATATACAATTATTTTTCTTCCTTTCCAATCTATATGCCTTTTATTCTTTTTCTTGCTTTTTGTGTTGCTAGAAATTCCAGTAGAATACTGAATAAGAGTGGTGGAAGAAGATGTCCTTGCCTTAGTCCCAGTCTTTGAGGAAAAGCACTTAGTCTCTTATTGTTGGTCATGATGTTAGCTGTAAGTTTTTTCATAGTTGTATTTTATTAGGTTATAAAGGTTTTTCTATTCTTAGATTGTGGAGGGTATTTTAAAATATCACATATATGGATATTGAACGTTGCCAAGTTCTTTTTCTGCATTTATTGAGATGATCATATAATTTTTATTTTTCAATCTGTTATCATGTGTAACATTGGTTGGGTTTTGACTCAGTGTTGAATTCATTTGATCATGTCATAGTATCCTTTTACCAGATTTTTAAATTCAATTTGCTACTATTTTTAAAAGGTTTTTCTTGTGATTTCTTTAACTGGCTTAAGTATTAGGGTAATGCTGGTATCATAAAATGAGTTGGAAAGTCTTTCCTCGTCTTCTGTTTTTTGGAAGAAATTTTAAGTTCATTATGTTTTCTGGTTCTAATGTTTGAGTCATTTATATCTCTACTGATTTTGTGTCTACATATTCTATCGATTACTGGGAGTGGTAAGATTTTCAACTATAATTGTGGAGTTGTCTATTTCTCCTTACAGTTCTGTCAGTTTTTGCTTTACTTATTTTGAAGTTCTGTTAAATGCATTCGCATTAAGGATTGTTTAAAAAAATTATGTAGCGTCTCTCTTTATCTTTGGTAATATTCTTTGTTCTGGAGTATACTTGATTATATATTAATGTAGTCACTGCAACTTTCTTTTGATTAGATTTCATATGATGCATTTTTTTCATTCTTTTCCGTTTAGTATATCTATGATTTTATATTTAAAGTTTTTTTCTTGAAGATAATATAGACTTGGGTCTTGATTTTTGTCAAATATGACGTGTATCTTTATAATTGAGTTTCTTATAGCATTTATATGTAATTCAACTATTGATCTAGTTGTATTTAACATACATATTTAAATATACAATTTTGCTGGTTGTTTTTCTTTTTGTACTTTTTCAAAATACCTGATTTTATCCTAAAAACATCTTACATTTAAAATTCCATTTCAGCTTGAAACAGACAGTCTGGGATGAAGAACAGCAGCCAAAAATGAAGGAAGAGGGAGCACATGAGGTCTTTGTTTCCCAGGTGATATTTCACTTGCTAACGCAGCTTTGAACAGGCCTATCTTCATATAACAGGTTTGACCCTGACACACCCTTGATAGAATCAATAACCTTTTGTAAAGAATCGGTTAGAATTTGTAATTTTCTGTGGCTGTGAGCTTGGGAATGAAGGGGGAGAATCCGTTATCCCCCACCAATGTCCTTGACACCTGCAGAAATAATCCACAGAATGCTGGGTGCTTTTGAAAGACCCTGAGGCTTGCTAAAATTGCGGTACTTTCACTTAAATATTGTATCAGGCTCAGGAGGAAATGAAGTTGAAGAAAAAAGTTGTTCTTATTAATCTTTCTGGTTGTTTGCTATTTGTTACATCTGGGTTTTGTTCACTTTGTTCTATTTTTCTGCCCTCTTTTGGATCTGTTGGATATTATTCATAATTCATTGTTTTAAAGATTTTACTGGGGAAGGGGAACAGGACTTTATTGGGGAACAGTGTGCACTTCCAGGCCATTTTTCCAAGTCAAGTTGTTGTCCTTTCAATCTTAGTTGTGGAGGGCGCAGCTCAGCTCCAGGTCCAGTTGCTGTTGTTAGTTGCAGGGGACGCAGCCCACCATCCCTTGCAAGAGTCCAAGCGGCAACCTTGTGGTTGAGAGGATGCACTCCAACCAACTGAGCCATCCGGGAGCTCAGCTGCAGCTCAGCTGCAGCTCAGCTCAAGGTGCCGTGTTCAATCTTAGTTGCAGGGGGCAGAGCCCACCATCCCTTGTGGGACTCGAGGAATTGAACTGGCAACCTTGTGGTTGAGAGCCCACTGGCCCATGTGGGAATCGAACCGGCAGCCTTCGGAGTTAGGAGCATGGAGCTCCAACCGCCTGAGCCACTGGTCCATCCCTCATAATTCATTTTTATCGCCACTATTGCTTTATTTGTTATATCTCTTTTTCACTTTTTAGTGATTGCTCTAGTGTTTATGATATATAACTTTAGCTTACCACAATTTTTATATATTATGTTACTTTGTAACATAACCTTACATACTCTGTAACTCTGCATCAGAACCTTACAACACTATATTTCCATTTCCTCACTCCCATTTTTGACATTATAGTGGACTTATATTTTACTCCTATGTATGCTATAAACCCCAGATACATAATGATCACTTTTGCTTTATACAGTCAAATATATTTATATATTTATAAATATATTTTATATTTAGCCACATGTTTACACTTCTCTTTGTATAGGTCCAAATTTCCATCTGGTATTATAGTCTTTCTACTTGAAGAATTTTTGGTAATGTTTTTTGTAATGCAGGTCTGCTGGCAATATATTCTTTAAGTTTTTGTTTGCCTGAAAAATTTCTATTTCACCTTAATTTTTCAAAGATATTTTTGCTTAATATGGAATTATAGGTTGACAGTCTTTTTCTTTTAGTACTTTAAAAATGTCACTGCATGTTTTTTTTCTGGCTTACATCATTTCTTCCAAGAAGTCTGCCAGGTTCTTATGTTTGTTTTTTGTATGTAATGTTTCTTTTACTACTTTCAAGATTATCTTTTTATCTTTGATGTTTATGTTTTCAGCAGTTTGATATGTCTAAGTGTGTGTACATGAGTGTGTGTGTATGTGTGTGTGTCTGTCTGTCTGTATCTGTGTGTCTGTCTGTGTTTTATTTTTTTATTATTGTTAGTTTCAGGTATACAAAACAACGTAATGATCAGACAATTACACCCCTCACAAAGTGATAACCCCACCAAGTCTACTACCCATCTGACATTGTACATAGCTATTACAGTACCATTCACTGTATTCCCTATGCTGTACTTTACATCCTCCATGAATACACACACACACACACACACACACACACACACACCCCATATATATAAATATATGAGGTTGGACCATTAAGTTCGTGAACTAATTTTAGAAAAAGTGCTGCATACCTCATTGCTGAATATCACTATGGTCACCTTGGAAGTACTCCCCTTGGGAAACTATACACTGACACCAGCGCCTAGTCCATCCTTCAAAGCAATCTGGGAACTCTTTTTCTGGAATGGCCATTATAGCTGTTGTTGTATTAACTTTGATGTCCTGAATGTCATCAAAATGTCTTCCTTTCAATATTTCCTTTATCTTTGGGTAAAGACAGAAGTCATTGGGGTCCAGAACAGATGAGTAGGGAGGGTGTTCCAATACAGTTATTTGTTTACTGGCTCAAAACTCCCTCACAGACAGTGCTGTGTGAGCTGGTGCATTGTCGTGATGCAAGAGCCATGAATTGTTGGTGAAAAATTTAAGTCATTTAACTTTTTCACATAGCCATTTCAGCATTTCCAAATAGTAAACTGGGTTAACTGTCTGTTCAGTTGTTACAAATTCATAATAAATAATACCTCTGATATCAGAAACATTTAGCAACATCGTTGGAACAAGTTTGAGAACTTAATTGTCAGAGCTTGTGTGTGTTTATATTTGATATTCACTATTATTTTATATTAGTTTCAAGTGTCTTTCTGTGTTTTAATTGACCCTGCTTGATGCTCTCTGAACTTATTGGATCTATGGATTTCTGTATTTTATTAATTTTGGAAAACTATTAGCCATTATCCCGTCAAATATATCTTCTCCATTTTCTCTCTCTTTTCCTTGTTGGGCGCCAGTTTGTGTGTGTGTGTGTGTGTGTGTGTGTGTGTGTGTGTGTGTGTGTGTGTTAGACCGTTTTATGTTATTTCACAGCTCTTGGATACTCTTTTGTTTTTCATTTTCACTTTGTTTAGTTTGGATAATTTCTATTGATTTATATGCAAGTTCACTAACTCTCCCTAGACTGTATCTATTCTGCTAATGAGCCTATCGAAGGAATTCTTTCTATTTTTTTTCAGTGTGTGATTAATTTTTTTTCAGTTTTTTAAAATTAGTTTCAGGTGCACAAGACAAAGTAATACTTAGACGTTTATCATTTATATCCCTCACACTGTGTGAACCCCCTTCCCCCATCCACCATCCCTCTGACATTGCACACAGCCATTACATTTCCACTGTCTCTATTCCTAATGCTGTACTCCGCTTCTTATAAGTATATACATACATGTATTTACATATATATGTAAAATTATAGTTGACATTTATTATTGTTCAGCTTCAGGTGTACAGTGCAGTGATCAGGCATGTGATTATTTTTTTTAATGAAATTTGTAGAAAATGCAAAATTAGAGAAGCAGAAAACATACAAGTGATTGCCTGAGCCCAGTAGGGAGCAAATAATTAACTGCAAATGTAAACAAGGTAACATTTTTACATGATGGACACATCCTAACTCTTTTTATTTTTAGCATTGATCCTTTTTTTTTAATTGATTGGGGTGACAATTGTTAGTAAAATTACATAGATTTCAGGTGTACAATTCTGTATTACATCATCTATAAATCCCATTGTGTGTTCACCACCCAGAGTCAGTTCTCCTTCCATCACCATATATTTGATCCCCTTTTACCCTCATCTCCCACTCCCCTCCCCACTTACCCTCTGGTAACCACGGATTCTTTATTTCTGACGTTATATTTTTGTATTTATGTAGCATTTTCATTTTTCTATTTTTAAAAGTTTCCATTTCTCTACTGAAATTCTCCATTGGTTCATGCATCTTCTCCACCTTTTCCCAATAGATGCTTTATCATATTAATCATAGGTATTTGGGAGTCCCGGGCTATATTTTCAACATCAGTATCATCTCTGAGTCTAGTTCTGTTGAATGATTTATCTCTTGATAGTGGATCATTTATGCTTTCCTTTTTTTTATGTGTGTCTCACAATTTTTATTGAATGTCAGGTAGTGTGTACAGAAGAACAGTAAAAGCTGAGTGCAATTACTTTTACTACTGGAAATTGGCACATTTCTTCTGTCAGAATCTTAGTGTAGGGGTTGAGTTAGCCTAATGAGGGGGTAAGCTGGGTTAATGATTTTTTTTTTCTTTTGCTATCTTTCCTTTCAGAGCACCACAAGCTTCAAATCCCTCCAGAGGTGGTCTGCTATTATCTTGTGCTAAGCATCAGGCCTGGAGTATCAGGGGATTCTTTTGGTCTTCCTACTTTTACCCTCGACTTTCAGGAGCCCCTGTACACTTGAAGCACAGAAGTCTTTCTCTATCGTCTTGGATCTGCTCAAGCAGTAGACTGCTGTTGCTATCCTCAATGTGAGGCTTATGATGGTGCAGGAGCTTTTCTTACTTCCTGTCCACACACAATCTCAGTCTTTCCATGTCTGGGCCTCAGGGATAGGACTTTATCAATAGTTCTGCTTCTCTCCTCTGGCAGCCAAATACTGCCTGTATCCATAGGTGGCATAGGGTAATGTCCTCTCTCAGCAGTAGCAGAGCAAAAGCCTGACACTGAGAGTGTTTCCTGTCTTTTCCTCAAGGGCAGAGGCTTTTGCTTCTCCTTCTCCCCCATAATCAGGTAATTTTACTTCCATCTCTCCTCCTAAAATGGAGTATGTTTGCTTAAGCCTGGGGAGCAGGAGGTTTCTCTATCCCTCCTCCCAGTGGCTTAAGACTTTTGCTTTGGGAGAGAAAAGTCTAAGGAGTGAGAAGGGTTTGTATCCATAACCCAGGTGCAGCTGAATATTACCTGCGTGTCTGCACCACTGATTTGAGCCTTCTCCAGTTTCCTGTCCTGCTCCTAGTCTTTCTCATGAGCACACTGCAGACGTGTGGAAAAGAGCTTATCAGTGTATACTAACTTCCCTTGTGTTGGGGGTCTCAATTTGCTATACTGCCATGCCCTCAATTTTTAAGAATACATCAGAATTTTAGCTGGTATCTTCTCACCTACTTTTATGGTGGCCACATATTTTCTCTATTTGTTCCAAAGGTGAAACATTGCATGTGACCCATCGCTCCTCAAAGGGGCTTTCCACTCTCCGCAATTCCCTTCCCTTGGGCTGCTTATGAGATCAGTTCTCTGATGGGCTGCCAAAAAGTGGAATATCTGGCTTTTTCACATAATGAGGATGAGAGTGACATTTTGGGGTGGGGGCGATTTTGATGTTCAATTTGGAAGTAGGACTCCTTACAGATATTAAGTCTGAAGTGATCTGGGGACATTCAAGTGAACATGTGTAGGAGCAGCTGAATATATGGGTCTGGAAAGCAAAAAAGAGGTTGGAACTTGTTTCAGTTTATTGCTATGTAACAAACTACCCAAAGCACAGTAGACTAAAATACTGTTTATTTAGCTCACAATGTGCAATTTAGACAGAGTTTGGTGCAGAAGGCTTGTCTATGCTTCACGTAGCATCAGCTGTGTTTGCTCAACTGAAGGCTGGAAGAGCTGCCTTCATAGGTATGGCTTACTCACTCACATCACTGGCAGGTGGGTACTGGCTGTCCCCTGGATCTCAGCTAGGTCTGAGGGTGGGGGGGTCTCAGTTTCTCCTCATGGGTCTCATCACAGAATGCGTGTGCTTCCTCACAGCATGGCTATGAGAACCAAGAGTGAGCATCTCAAGAGCATCACATGGAAGCTTTTATGACCTACCCTTGGAAGTCACATAGCAACAAACCCTCCCAGATTTAAGGGGAGGGAACATGCCCCCCCCCTCAGAATGGGAAGTGTGTCAAAATCAGATTATGAGAGTGGCATATCAGGTGGGAGATATTGGCAGACTCTTTTTGGAAAATATGATCTGCCTCAGAACAAAGATTTAGAAGCAGGCTAGTGAAAACGGCACATTGTCTAGATATTAGAAAATCCATTGGGAAATCTTGGAATCATCTTTGGCTCACATGGGAGAAAATTGAGGATAGAATGGAGTGGATTCTGAGACCATCAATTCTCTGCTTTCATAAAGGTCACTTTGAACCCCAAAAGGTTGAAATAAATGTGAAATGTTCGTGGACCTGGAGAATTGGAATCCCAACTTCACTGTTTATTACCTGAGTGCCTTTGGACAAATTTAATAACCTCTCTGACCTTATTTTTTTCATCTGTAAAATGGGGATAATAGTTCCTATTTCTTAGAATTGTCATGATGTCAAATGATATAATCCATATTATCTCAGTTTAAAGGTAATAAAGTTTCAAGATTAAAAGTCTTAGCATAGTGCCTGGAGTGTAGTAAAAGCATAACATGTTATTCGTATAGAATAACATAGAATAACATGGAGGAATCCTGACTCAAATGGGCTGTCATGAACTTGTGTTGGCTAGTATAGGAGATTCCAAATAAAGTTCTACAATTTTGAGTTTTGAATAACAATATCTGAATGCATATTTCTTAACTAATAATATAATTTGGCTCACTTTGTGAACATTTTCTTTGCTTCAGACGTGAAGTTCATTCTCTTACTAATATTAGAAGAACACGAGATGAAAATAATGAATGTTCAGGGAAGAAATGTGCTCACCGACCCGTGGCTAGGAAATGGTGGGGCAGAAATGCAAGATATTGTTTGGATAGACAGCCTGACTCTGGTTGGCAAACCTTCTGCCTAACCTTGGAGGGCTTGCTGGGAAGAACAAAGATAAGACACCCCTGGTGGTTTTCCCTGAAGATTTCCACCTGTCATTAATTATTTCTCATAATGCTTTAGGTTTGCACCCTCAAGTGAGAAATGCAAGATTATTTCGAGTTATCACTTTTATTAATAATGATCAAAAGTATCCAGGAATGTTTAATGAGATTCTTTGGAGAGACAATTACCACGGCATTGAAAGCTGAGAATAATTCATTGCATGCTAACGATAAAAGTAGAATCTGCCTTAATAAAAAGTTTATAACTTCCAGCCTTAAAATGTTGGACTCTGCCCCTTTTCCTTTATTGCTGTGAGCTTCTTTTAAAAGCAGAAAAGATTGGGTGGCCATGCTTTTATAGATTGGGGCACGGTGGAGAAAAGAAGGAGGTTATTTTTGATTTCCCGGAAGGTCTTTTTGTTTGTACAACATGAAAAATAGTCCCTCATGCTCTTGTAGCACGTGGAATCTTGATCCCTTACTTTGCATATAGTTTTGTCCTATTCTCTGTCACTGTCCCGTGTGTGCAGGGAGCAGTACAGAACAGTGGACAAAGTATGGGGCCCCAGGTCAGGAAACCTGGGTTGGAATCCCCGCTATGCCTGTAAACCCTTAGGAGCCCCAGGTTCCTGGTCTCATGCCAGCACTGCCAGAGTGAGTATGAGGACAAATTGCACCAACAAATGAGCACCAATGTGTTCTTGTGAATTGGGATGTTATTCAGAAGTTATCCCTGACAATGGCGTCTTCCATGGGGTAGGGAGGGGTGGGCAGTAATGAAGAGACTGATACCAGCGGACACTGACTCTGTGCCCGCTCTCCTCTCTCTGCCATTCCACATGCACTTGTTATTTTTCATTATCATGGGACTGGGTCCCAGGCCTGGTGTCAGCCAAAGGCCTGCAGGGTGGGTGGGCCAGGGAGGTGTCCGTGACAGCTGCTGGCGTCCTGGAGCCAGTGAGTGGGTAGTGTCATCCTCACAGCAGCAACTGCTCTCTTGGTCAAAGGGGTTTGCAATATGTGTTGTAAACGTCCTGGCCAGAGGAGTGGGGGTGGGGCAGCGCATGTGTGGATACACCCAGTCTGGGCTTCTCGCTTCACCACAAAGTAGCTTCAGCCTCAGGCTTGTAACTAGGGAGAAACAGGCTGAGGTATGCCGGCCCAATTGCCACATGGAGTTGCATACCTGGGCCCAAGGACTAGCTTACCTACCTGTTTACACAGTGAGTGATCACTTGTCGCTTGTCTTCCATGAACCCATCTTCTCATCTGTAAATTGGACTTGACTTCAAATTCCTAAGAATATACAAAGAAGAAAATGTGATCATGAATGTGAAAGTGCCTTGAAAGACAGAACACACTGTGTAGACCTAAGGGATTAGCGTCACCTCACTGGTTGAGTGCACAGTCTGTCCCCTCCCTATGACCTAGTGGATGCCTATTGGATTGTCAGCCCAATCTTTTTCCTAATTCCCCTTGCTCACAGCCGCGTTTTGCATGACCCCACCTTGTTGCCTTGGGCATGGTTGATGCGTCCCTGATTCAAGCTGTACTAGCTACAGCCCTTTCCACAGTGTCTATTGCCCTGGTTAGTGTAGTTAGCTCAGGGTTGGGCACTGAAGCTAGCCAATCAGGCCCCTTCCCTAGGAATTTGGAAGACATTCCACCCTTATTCTGACTATACCCTTTAAGAAAACAGAATTCATCCCCTGAGTTACAGAGACCTGAGTGCTGTCTTGTGGTCTTGGCAGCAGAGAAACCAGGCGTCTGGGCGAGAGAAAAATGAGGCCAGTGGCCAGAGAGGAGTACAGAGGAGAGATGGAAGGAGAGTCCAGGCAGCTAGCATTGCTCTTCCAGCTCCTTTTGGCACCTGAGACCCAGGAGCCCCTGTAGGTTCTGAGGGTTTCCCTGGGTCCTCTGGGGGACTTCCTTTTTACTCAGGCTCCATGGATCTTTGTTTATTGCAAGGAAAAATCCTATCCAATTCCTATTGGGCCAAACATGTATATATCATATCAGTACCTACGACGTGCCAGGCCCCGCCCCAGTCATTGCTTTTAAACTTTTTAGTGGATGTTTAACACATGCGGTAAAGTATGTAAAGTGCACTAACCTGAAATGCACAGCTGGATGAATTTTTATGTATGGGTACACCCATGCAACCACTGACCAGGTCAAGATGTGGACATTGCTAACCCTCAAAGTACCTTTGTATCACTGTCCAGTTAATCGCAGTCAATTCCAAAGTCTCTTCTCTGAGGTAACCACTATTCTGATTTATCTAAATAAGCATTTTGTATATGTTTCTATATTATCTCACTGGTGCTTTTTTAAATAAAAAAGTTAATAATTAAATATTTCACACATTCAGAAAAGCTCATAAAAATAATACGATACCCCTGAATTCAATTGCCAAATTTAATAGGATGTTAACATTTTGCCATATTTGTTTTTTCTCTCATCTTTGATGTCATGTGTCTAGGTGTAGATGTGTCTTTTTAAAAGAATTTTTATCAGTTTCGGGATTCTTTAAGGATTCATGTGTTTCATCAATTATGCAACATTCTTACCGATTCTCTTTTGTGTGTTTGTTTTCCCCCTAACCTTTGTTGTGACCTAGAGCAAACATAAAAAAAGTTCACAAAACAAAAAAGTATGGCTCCATAATTTATCACAAATGTATCATAAAGTTATCACCCATGTACCCGCCACCCAGGTAAAGAAATAGAGCATTGCTGGCATCCCCAGAAACTACCCTCCAGTCTCCTCTCCACCAAAATTAATCACCATCCTGACTTTTATAGTAATGACTTCCTGGATTTTCTTATCGTTTAACCACTCAAGGATGCATTGCTAAATGCCAAGGTTTAATTGTATCTGTGCTGCATGTGTGTGTTTGTTTTCATTTCCCTTAACACCATTTATTGTAACAATCTGTTATTCTGTAAGATCAATTAACCCAGGAGTTTTAATATCTTTTTTTTTCCTGGTAAACTTTGCCCCCCTCTGTTAGTATGGCAATTATTTGTTGAGTGGTATTCGGTTTTCTGATGTAAACTTTTAATTTTAGAATAGATTTAGATTTATAGGACAATTGTGAAGGTAGTACAGAGAGCTCCCTTATAACTCACACTCAGTTGTTTTCTATCATTAACATCTTACATTCTTAGGGTACGTTTGTGACAAAACACAAACTGATATTGATGCATAATTATTCACTAAAGTCCATACTTTATTCAGATTACATTAGTTTTTACCAAATGTCCTTTTTCTGTTCTAGAAGCCCATTCAAGCTACCGCCTTACCTTCAGTTCCGGTAGGCTGTGATCGTTTCGCAGACTTTCCTTGTTTGTGGTTGACCTTAACAGTTTTAAAGAGTACTGATCAGGAATTTTGTTGACTATCCCTCAATTTTGATTTGTCTGATGTTTTTTCTCATAATTAGGCTGGAATTATGGGTTGGGAGTAGGAAGGCCACGGGGGCTATTGTAATCACATCATACCAAGGGTACGTATATCAACATGACATATCACTGTTGCTTTAACCTTGATCACCTGGCTTCAGGTAGTGCTTGTCAGGGTTCTCTGCTCGAAAGCGATTATCTTTCCTCCTGGATTTCAATATTGTATTTTTTGGAGGGAAGTCACTATGCACGACTGTGACCTGAGTGCAAGTCTCTACATAAAGTATTTGGAATTCTTCTGCATGAGAGATTTGTCTCTTTTCTGCCTTTTATTTATTTATTCAATCATTTATTTATCTCAGTAGGGACTTATGGATATTCAGCTTATGCTTTAATATCTATAAATATTTCTACTTATAAACTCCTGTCTCTGTATCAAGCTAAACGTGAATTTATGCGGATGCCTACAACTCTAATCCGTTACCACATGGATTAGTCCAGCCTCCTCCCCTTGCTTATCTGTAACCTTCCATTCCACCAGCCATTTACTTAATTGTTTAATATCAATATACACGTAATATAGTGGTCTCAGAAATAATAATCCAAACCTCATGGGAAACAACTTTATCCAATACAGTCCTTATATACGGTGTCTTTTGCCTTTAGTCTTGCAGCCTTCACTCGTTTCCAAGGTGACTTAGGTCAGCATCTTTTCCCCGTCTCCTTGAGTGGGGTTGTTTTATACATTTGCAATACGATTAGATTATTTTGTCACTTTCTACATTCCATCCCAGGATCCCCTGACCTCCTACGTGTTTAGTTAAAATTTGTACACATTAAGGTTCCCTCTTTGTGCTGTAAAGTCCTATGGGTTTCGACAAGCACAAGGTGTCGTATATTCATCCCTAAAGCATACAGAATAATTGCACTGTCTTACAAAGAAATCCCTTGCCTTTTCTTTATTCAACCCCACCCCCTCCCAACACCCTGGCGACCACTGGTCAGTTTACTGTCTTTAGTTTTGCCTTTTCCAGAATGTCATATAATTGGAATCATACAGTATGCGACCTTTTCAGACCGGCTTCTTCAGTTCAGCAATATGCATTTAAGGTTCTTCCATATCTTGGGGTAACTCAGTTGGTTAGAGCGGGGTGCTCTTAACAATAAGGTTGCTGGTTAGATCATGAGCTGCACCCTCCAAAACTAGATTGAAACAGCGACTTGACTTAGAGCTGATGGGTCCTGGAAAAACACACTTAAAATAAATAAAAGTTAAAAAAAAGTTCATCCATGTCTTTCCGTTGCTTGATAGCTCATTCCTTTTTATCGATGAATAGTATTCCATTCGTAGATGTTCAGATGTTCAGTTCGTTTCTCCAGTCACTCACCTATTGAAGAATAATTTGTTTGCTTCCCGTTTGGGGAAATTATGACTAAAGCTGCTATAAGCATTCACGGGCAGGTTTTGTGTGATCGTAGATTTTTAAAATCAGTTGGGTAAATACCTAGGAGGGTAATTGTTATGTCTAATAAACTTTTCATTTTGGAATAACTTCAGTTTTACCAAAACGTTTCAAAGACTGTACAGAGAGTTCTCAAATGCCCTTTCCTCTAAGAGTCACATCTCTCACAAACATGGTGCATTTTGTCAAAACTAAGCAATTAACATTGGCACTTCATCATTAACCAAACGCTAGATTTTATTTGGATTTCACTGGTTTTTCCTCTAGTATCCTTTCTCTGTTCTAGGATCCCATCCAGGATTTCACATTTTATGTATGTATTTATTTATTTATCTATCTTATTTATTTATTTGTTTATTTATTTATTTATACCTTTATTGGGGTGACAATGGTTAGTAAAGTTACGTAGGTTTCAGGTGTACAATTCTGTAATACATCATTTATATATCACATTGTGTGTTCACCGCCCAGAGTCCTTCTCCTGCCATCACCATGTATTTGATCCCTTTTACCCTTATCGCCACCCCCCTCACATTGCTTTAGTCATCATGTTTCCTTAGTCGCCTCATATCTCTGCCAGTTTCTTACACTTTTCCCTTTTTTTTTTTTTTTAATGACCTTGACAGCTTTGAAGAGCTCTGGTCAAGTATTTTGTAGAATGGCTTTCAGTTTGTATCTGTATGATTTTCGTTTCATGATAAGACTGGGGTTATGGGTTTGGGAAAGAATCTCACAGAGACAATGCATCCTTCTCCTCACGCCTATGAGGGGTGTGTGATATCCACATGACTTGTTTTCTGGCAATGTGAACTCTGATTACTTGGTGTAGATAGTGTTTGCCATGTTTTCCTCTGTCAAGTTGCTGTTTTTCCCTTTTCCTACTCTAATTTTTGGAAGCAAGTCCCTAAATCCATCCCTCATTCAATAATGGTTAGGGTGAGGAATCCTGAAGAGGGGAGAATATCTACTTATATTATTTGGAATTCTGTAACCAAAATGTGTTCCTTTTTTGTTTATATCAATAGGGACTCATGTATATTAATTGTATACTTTGGGGTTTAAACTGACACTATGCTGTTTATTGTGTTGCTCACGTTGTTCCAGGCCTGGCCCTTAAGAGCTCCTTCTAGGTTGGTCCCTGTGTCCTTTGACATGCCCCTATCAGTTTGTTTTTGGAGCACTTCCTTACTTTCTGACACTGTAAAGTATCTTGCACACTTCCTGCTTCAGGTCTAGAGTCAGCCATTTCTCCAAGGAGCCCTGGTTCCTTTTATTGGAGAATAATTATTTGGAAACCAAGATCTGGGGACTGGATGTATTCATTGCTACTGGGGTGTCAGTGCTTGTAGGCCTTCTCAGCAGACAGAGCTAAGAAATATGAATGTGTACTAACCCATGTGTACATAAGTACCTATAATTATTCCTGCATCCATCCATATATATATACATATATACATATATACATATATACATATATATTAAACTAAACATGAATTCACATTGTCTGACTCTAATCCAATATCAACTGTTCATTATAGCCTCGCTGCCTTGCTTATTTGTAACTTTCTCCGACAGGGAGAAACTTAGTTCCCATGGTCTGCCATTTATTAACTTATTTCTTTAACCTTAGGATGCACGTAATGCCGTTTCAGAATTGTTCATTTGTATCCCTGTGAGAAACAAATTTACCAATCAGAGTGCAATATTTATTCACAGTTCTTTTTGTCTTTAGCCTTACAGTTTTCAGTCAAAACACAGTGTTCCAAAATTTATTAGGTCAGCTCTTTCCCCCTCCCTTTTATTTCGGTTATGTCATACATTTGTAATATGGTTAGATTCATTTGTTAAAATCTGCATTGTATTCTGGGGTCCACTGACATTCTGGTTGATTTAAATTTTTTTTGCCTATATTAAAATTCATTCTTTGTGATGTAAAGTTCTATGGGTTTCGACAAACGCATAGTTATGTTTCCACTACCCAAACAGACCAAATGATTGTTTTCATCTGTATTTGAACTTTATACAGAACTTCAGCTTTGTGTGTTGTTTCTTTCATTTAAAATAGCTTGTAAACTTCATCCATGCTGTTATATTTAACTATAGTTACTTTCTATAATTGTCTACAATGGCCCATCATTTGAACATATCACTATTTATTCATTCTACTTATGGTGGCCATTTGGGATGTTCCCAATTTGGAGCTATTAAGAAAAATGCAATTATGAACACTTCTTATACCTGTCTTCTACTGAACATGTGGAAGAAGGACTGTTGTACTGTTGAACTGACACATTTCCTACTTTTCTTTCTGGGGATTTTCCTGTCTTGTGATTTCTGTATTTTAAGGAATTGTTTTGTCTTTATCTAGCATGTCTAAATATTTGTAGCTGGAGGGATTCCATATTAATTCAAGTCCCTCACCTTCTAGAACCACAACTATTCCATCAATCTGCACAACTTTCTAATATAAATGTATTATTATTTCCACTTCACCAATTAAGAAATTGAGAGTCAGGAAGGAAAATCACTTTGCCTAGCATCCTTTCTACCGTGTTTCCCCAAAAATAAGACCGGGTCTTATATTAATTTTTGTTCCAAAAGACACATTAGAGCATATTTTCAGGGGATGTCTTATTTTTTTCACGTACAACAATCTACATTTATTCAAAGACAGTCATGTCATCTTCTTCTGGAATATCGTCATAACGTACTAAATGCGTCCATCTGGCTGACGATCTTAACTGGGACTTATTTTTGGGGTAGGGCTTATTTTCTGGGAAACATGGTAGTAAGTGTTGCAGCTGAGAACTAAATCCTGTTAGCTCAGGCTTCCAGAGTCACGGTTTTCCACCTCTTTCCAATCTACAAAACCCTCCCCACCTCTGACCCAAATATGTGACCTAAATTTAAAACTTTCTTCTCCCCACCTCTCATGCTATTCATCTTATGACTCTGCCTCCACGGCCTGGAAATACAGACCCCTGCCAATTCCCTCTGCCACAGGCAGGGCACCCAAGAGATTTCTGCCTGACTCCCTGTGGCTCTCATGCCTTTGGCACTTCACACAGGGGATGGGAGTTAGGACGATAAAGGAGAGGAAGCAGGAGGAGAGGAAGTAGGGAAAAGAGGAAAAGAGAGATGACATTGAGTCATCGTTCCAGCCTTTCTTCAGCCCAGGGGATGAAGTCAAGCCCAGTTGCTATTTCACAAGGGGGAGTAAGTGCCACTCTCTCCCCAGCCCAAGGGATCTGAGGATCTGAGCACCTCTAATCACATCATCAGTGCCGTCCTTTAATGTGCCACCTTACATTATGCTGAAAAGTCTTTGTTGGCAATGAGGGCAGCTCCAAAGCGTCTCCTGGGTGTGTGCCCTCAGTGTGTAGTACAGCTCTTGATCAGAAGTGGATGACTTCATCCTCCATTGACACAACAAAAGATGAGGGAGGCATTTTTGCCATGGTCTTTACCCTTCCAGGATCAGAGAGCCGTGTACTCTACCTGCTCCGAGACCTTAAGTGGGTGGGGCTTTTGGTTAAAGCTGGAAAAACTGTATTTTTTTTTGTCCCCTCTTCCTTGAAAGAGAAAAATGAGTTTTATCTTTGATGAAACTCAGAAATACCCATGACCACCCACTATAAATATGGGAGTAGATTTCCAGTGCAGTGAAAACTGGAAGATGGTGTGAGAGCTGCTTCTACAAATCTTGCAGAAAGTCTGGCAAAGTAGGACCCTAAGGATCACAACTCATGGCCCTTGGCCAGGAAGGGCAAAGGGCAGGCTGCAAGGGCTTCCTAAATCCTGGCTTACTCTATGGAGTGACCTCTGAGGCAGGGCTCAACAGGGAAAGGGAGAAACATCGCCCTGCCACTAAACAAGTGTCAAAATGGCAGGGAGACTGTGGGGGCAAGTGGTCCCGAAGAGCTACAGAGGAACAAAGATGAAATCTGATGACAAAACCAACATGTGACATACTGGATGGGGCAAGGGGTGAGGGCGCTACTACACTGTGAGCTAAGGAGATTTCCTGTTAGCCTGGGGCATGGTCCTATCCCGGGCAAAAAATTAGTGAGAAGTGGGGACAGTGGACCAAAAACCAATCTGCCTGACTACATCCAACTAACTTCCAGACCCCAAATTGTGCTTTCGCACAAAGTCAGCTGATCAAGAATTATACCCCCTGCATTGAAAGAGGACTAATAACAACAACAACAACAACAACAAAGCCAGCGTCTGTGCAAGGAAACTTCAGGAATAAGAGAAGTAAGAATGATAATATTCAAAGAAGGGTTAGATGGAGAAGCCCAGAAAGATTATACCATGAAGCAGGTAAAAATTATGAGTCAGGAGTTCCCCACACAAAGGCTCAAGGAAGACAATAGACAAGAGGAAGGGATAAAAATGAATGGAAAGAAATCAGGAAATAAATGAAAAAAGAAAAGGAAAACAATTAGTATGGGGGAAAGGAAAAGATGAATGGAAGAGAGGGTAAGGGCATGTGCCTCGGCTCATGTCTTGCCTCTGCCACTCACTAGCTATGTCACCTTTAGCAACTGCCTTCACCTCTCTGTGCATTAGGTTCCCCATCTATAAAATAGGGATAATTATAGCACCCATGTCATAACACAGATGTGAGGGTGAATGTAATAAATATTTGTAGAAATACTTAGGATAGTTCCTGGCAATAGTGAGGGATTTATAATTGTTGCTATTGTCATTATCTTTATTATTACAGACAAAAGATAGAAACAGAATCAGCAATCAGGAGGAGAGAATTGCCAAAAGCATAGACATGGAAGTTTTGGTTTTTGTTTTTTCTTTCTTTCTTTTTTTCTTTTTTTGAGAAATCAAATATAACAAAATGAAAGAAAAACGTTAGCTATGAAAGATGAAACAGAACAAAAAAAATTGAATAAGAACCTTTGCAAATATATAAAAATATTCAAGAATATATACATTTTATTATGGCTAAACTTAGTTTTCTATTCTACTTGTTCTTTTTCCTTCATCAGGGATATCAATAACAAAAATAACATCCATATCTATAGAAGAAAACTTACCTAAAATAAAGACTTGAATAGGCAAATACAAAAGGTTTACTCTGCTCCAGAGTAAACAAATAAGGAGAAAATGACTAAAATGAAGATGTATCTCAGTAATATTTCTGGACATCAAAGATAAAGGAAAAAAAAATCAGTTAGTACTTAGGCCAAAAAACTAAATTACCAATAAAGGAGAAAATCAGGCTGCCCTCAGATTTTTCACAACATATTCAGAGCTTGAAGGCAATAGGGCAATGCGGCCTTAAAATCCCTTAGGAAGAGAAATCAGGCAATTTTCACTGAGAGATGCTGTGTTTATAAGGATGATCAAATCTTAAGAGCTTATAACCAAGACAGTTTATTGCCTACTCACAACACATCTTGGCTGTTGCGGCTTTGAGTTGGCTATGGCCTGTTCTCCATGTAATGTCTTCATTCTAGTATTTTCTTCATCCTAATAATTAGGCTGAAGGGGCAGCCCCTACTTGGGAGAGTCCATTCTCATGAAAGAGATAAAAAATCAAAAGAACTGGTAGACACACACAATGACTTTTCAATCTTCAGCTTCAGAAATGGCATATGGCTCTTCTGCTCACACTTGATTGGCCAAAATGAGTCACATGACCAAGGGGTGGGAATCTCTCACCTACTGTGAGGCACTGCAAGCTACATGCCTGGAGGCAAGGATGTGTAAACCTCTTATAGGGAGGGCAACTAGTATTTGGCAACTAATACTAATATACTTGCCCCAGTGTCACCTATAATGAATTTTATTCCCTGCTAAGCTGTCACTCCAGAAAAGGGCAAGAGATGAGTATCTTTAAACATATAATAATTCAGAGAATGTAATTACCATAAGCTCTTCTTGGAAAGAAGTGACTTACTATACAAGTCATTTTATTATGAATAAATCATGATAAAAGGGCAAATATTAATCGATGGTTCCATTTAAATTGTGGAGCTGAGACTGAAGAACACTGAGAACTATGGTTAACAGTACACAGTGTAAATGTTATAAACTATGGCAATGCAGTAATAATAATATAAGTTTAATAATGTAGGCACAGAATGGGAAGCAAAATGGGAGGGGAATAAATATGCAGCTTTCCTCATCTTTCAAAACTGGGGCCAAATGATATGGCTCAGAGAAATAAAGCAAGTGATAAGTATATAAATATGTTATTGAAAGGTATAAAAATGACAATTAAAAGTATTCAATAACAATATGGTCACCAAAATTGGAAAATGAGATGAGATGGGAGAAAGTGGGGACATGAACTGATTCATTTTCTCATGGCTCATAGTAGAGAGTTAACAGATCCCCCCAAAAGATGACAACTTCAAGTTTAAATGTTGTCTTGGCCTAGCCTCCCAGATAGCACAACTTTAGGCAAAGGCTTATGAAATATAATTTATTAGGGATTTCAATCCTAGGAAGTAGGAGTGAAAGTCAAAGAGAATGACACGGGGAAGAAGGAAAGCCAATAGGATTTATAATCAAGCTGGCTACCCCTAAGTGCAAATGATTCTTCCATCTCACACGGAAGCCATATGAACTGTGTCTTATGAGCTGAATTGTCTCCCCATCCTCAAACTTCCTATGTTGAAACCCTAACTCCCAGTACATCAGAATATGACTGCATTTATGACAGAGCCTTTAAAGAAGTAATCAGTTTAAAATAATGTCCGATAGGTGGGTCTTCATCCAACATGACTGAGGTCCTCAGAAGAGGAGGTTAGGATGTAGACAGACCCAGGAATGACCAGGTGAGGACACAGGAAGCACAGCTATTTGCAAGCCAGGGAGAAAGGTCTCAGAAGGAACAAAACCTGCAGACGCTTTGACCTTAGTCTTCTAGCCTCCAGAATGATGGAAAAATACATTTCTGTTGAAGCCACCCAGTCTGAGGTATTTGTTATAGCAGCCCAACCAGACTGACATACCATGTTTTAGGACAATCTGTCCAGGGAGAGAAAGTGGGAAGACTTTACCCACAGTGGTTAGTGGTTCACTCCATGAGACGTACACAGCAATGCTCTTGCTTGTTGAACATGCATGGATGTTACACAGGGTCTCCTGATGTCCCATGTATCCACCTCAGTAGGAAAGCCTATAGGAAGCAAGAAGTGCAGGGAACATGCCTGAGGCCTGGGACCCTCAGGCTTTGCCTGAACGATCAGGTTGGTGATGGCAGTGACGTCTGGAAAAAGAGACGCATGAGGCCAAGAGGACCTGAAGCAGTGAATCAAAAGTGGCTGATACAAGTACCAATTATAAACTTGAAAATGTAACCATTAAGAGAAATAAAAACAAGTTCTAAACCTTTCAAATTATCAGAAGGAAAACATTCGAAAGAAAATAAAGAAAACAGCTATGTAACCCAACATTTAGAAAACAAACAAAAAGAAGCATTAGAAGTGAAAAAGAACATAAAAAGATGACAAGATAAAGAACAAACATGAATGTCTCGTTTGTAATTGCTGCATGAGATAAACACCCCTATTAAAGAAAAAGTCTGAATTTCAGATTGCTTCAAAAGCAATGGCAAATTATATGCAATAGACAAGAGCAGTTAAAACAAAGTACCAAAGACAGATGAAAGATAAAAGGATGGTTGAGCCCATATCTGGCAAATGTAGCAAAAGAAAAGCAGAAGTCAAAGACTTAATATCAGATGGAGTTGAATTTAAGGCAAAAAGCATTAAACAAAAGGCCAAGATGAGCCTTTTATACTGTACAGTTTACAATCCTCAGTGACCCATTGTAAATAGTTTTAAATCAAAACATGGTAATAAAATTCATAAAGGAGAAAAAAATTAAAGCAAAACAGAGACACACAACAGTATAGTTAACTTCATTTCTCAGGGCATGATAGATCAAAGAGATGAAAGTAAATGGATCTGAAAAGTAATGTGGTAACTAATCAAATAAAATTAATAAACTTACAATGAATTAAACTATGTAACTGTGCTGCAATAATGGTTAACACATTCCTCCTACCCCTCAAACATCTGTTGGAACATTTATCAAATTGTTCATACAGGATATTAGTTCACAAATAACCCTCAAAATTCCGAAGAGTAGAAATTATAAAGAAGACACTCCCTGATTATAATTTGATAACTTCCGAAACTAATAACAATAAAATATAACCACCACAAAAACCTGTCACCTAAAAACAAACAAATAAAAACCTTGAAAACTCTCACTGTCCTGTCAGGAAATTCAAAGCAAAATTATAGAACATTTAAACAATCAGAACAATTAAATCAACAAATAACAAGTGCTGGTGAGGATGTGGAGAAAAGGAATCCTTCGTGCACTGTTGGTGGGATTGCAGATTGGTGCAGCCACTATGGAAATCCATATGGAGGTATCTCAAAAAACTGGAGATGGAACTACCTTATGACCCAACAATTCCACTCCTAGGTATCTATCCAGAGAAATCCAAAACACTAATTCGGAAAAATGTATGCACCCCTATGTTTATTGCAGCGCTATACACAATAGCCAAGACATGGAAACAACTGAAATGTCCATCAGTAGACGACTAGATTAAGAAACTGCACGGTACATTTATACAGTGGAGTATTACTCAGCCATGAAGAATGAAATCTTACTATTTGCAATGATATGGATGGACCTAGAGAACACTATGCTGAGTGAAATAGGTCAGACAGAGAAAGACAAATATATGATCTCACTTATGTGTGGAATCTAAAGAATAGAATAAATGAACGAACTAATCAGAAACAGTCTCGGAGATACAGAGGAAAAACTGAGGGTTGCTAGATGGGAGGGGGGGTGGGATTCAGGAGAAAATGAGGGGATTAGAAAGCACAGTCGGTAACCACAAGATTGCCACAGGGATATGAAAGTCAGTTTGGGGAATATAATCAAATAGGTTGTAAAAATTTTGTAGGGTATCTGATGGACACTTGTCTTATTAGGAAGATCACCTCAGGGATGATGTAGATGCCTGATCACTGCCCGGTACACCTGAAGCTGAAGTTGAATAATAATGAATGTCAAAAAAAATAAATAAATAATGAATGTCAACTACAATTGTGTGTGTGTGTGTGTGTGTGTGTGTGTGTGTATACATATATATATACATATATATATACACATACATACATATATACATACATATATATATATATATATATATATATATTCACAGGATGTGGAGTACAGCGTAAGGAATAGAGACAGTGGAAATGTAATGGCTATACGCTATGTCAGAGGGTTAGTAGATTGGGGGAAGGGGGTTATCACTTTGTGAGGGGTGTAAATGATAGACGTCTAACTATTACATTGTTTTGTACACCTGAAACTAATTTTAAAAAAATGCTATGTATTTAACCTGATGGACTAGAATAAGAGCAATGCTCAGAAGAAAAGTCATGGTCTTAAATATATTATTCACTTAAAAAAATGAAAATTAATGAATTAAGGGCTCAGCTCCAACAGTTGGGAAAAACAAGAACAAAATTAGCTTAAGAAAAGCAAAGAAGAAACTGCCAATGATAAGAATAGAAATTAATGAATTCAAAAGGGTAGAACTGGTAAATAAATGTAAGGGCTGATGCTTCAGGGGGAAAAAGCAATAAAGTAAGCAAACCTCTAGCTAACCCAATTGAGAAAATTAAAAAAGAAAAAACACAAATATGCTCAATTAGAAACAAGAGTAGGAGAAATCTCCAAAGATAAGATGAGGGTATAAAAATAACAGTGGATAGAGAGAGAATCAAAATACCTAATTTCCTCGACTAATTCTCCTACAATGACATTTCATGCCCCCTCCACCTCTGTCACATTTATACCCCCACATTCGTAGTCCACTCTTGTCAGGTCTAATGCTAAAACTGGAGCCCCATGGGGATTTCCAACCAGCGACAGCCCACTTGTTAACTCTTCATCTCCCTTCCCCTCCTGACGTCCATCTCCTCCTTGCCTTGCTCCCTTGTCCTCTTGTCTAAGGAAACCTGAACTGCCATTGATCCAGCACCCATCTTCTAAGTGCCTCCACCCAGGCAATTAAACATTGCTCAAAAGCGTTATTCAAGGATGGCTGGGAAAGGCAGGATTATTCCTCTCTTTAAGGAGTGTGTGTGTGTGTGTGTGTGTGTGTGCGTGCGTGCGTGCGCGTGTGTGTCTGTGTAAGCGTGCACATGCACTTGTGTGTCTCTGGAACTCCTGTGGCCTCCCAGAGGTGCCCTAGCAGATTTCAGAAGTCACGTGGTTTTGGGAAAAACAGATTGTTCGGGGACGTGGTGGTCGGCCTTCAACATGGTGCCCGTGATCCCCGCCTCTTGGTCTTCACGCCCTTGTGTGGTTCCCCTCCCACATAGTACAAGGCTTAGTCTGGATGACGAATGAATATTTCAGAAGTGATGATGGTATATCACTTTCAAAATTAGGTTATCAAAGAATTATAAAACACCATGGCTTCTTGTTGAGCTCTCTCTCTCTCTCTCTCTCTCTCTCTCTCTCATTACTCATTCGGAGGGAAGCCGGCTGCCTACCATGCCATAAGCATCCCTATAGAGAGGCCCCCATGAGGAGAAACTGAAGCCTCCTTCCAACAGCCACAGGAGTGAGTCTGGAAATGAATCCTCAAGCCGCGGTGAAGCTCCAGATGCCTGCAGCCCCAGCTGTCACCCTCACTACAGCCTGGTGGGAGTCTGAGTCACAACCCCCCCAGCAAAGCTGCTGTCAGATTCCTGGCTCACAGAAACGGCGAGGAGACAGATAGCTGCTGTTTTCAGCTGCTAAGTGTTGGGGTAATTTGTTATGTCCCACTAAAGGACTAGTACACGGGAATACCACACAAGCTTTGGGGTCATTGATGCTTCCTGTGCTACGATGTGACTCAGAAGCTAAAGCTCACCTGGGGACACCGGGAAGGTTGAATCCAGAAGGACACAGCCATCGGTGGTAGTGCAGCATGCCCACATCGGGGCGGTCGTGGGCAAATAGGGGTTCCTGTACATGCCCTGAGACTGACACCTGCCCCTGGGGTGTGTGTGGATGGGTATCACCTGCCTGCACAGGCAAGCCCAGCCTTGGGGATAAGCCATGCTGCCCCTGTGAGATGTGAAAGATAAAGTCTGAGCTTAGGAATCCATGGACCGGGGACCACGATCCTACCATCATCCTTTATTAGTTGGCAAGTCCTAATTTAAGCTCTCTGAGCCTGTCTCCTCATTTGTGAATCAGGAATGTTAATATTTGCCTCGTGGGATTGATGGGAAGATTAAACGGGACAACCTGGAACATAGGAGGTATTCAATGAATGCATCCTTCACAAGCTGTACATATACAATCCCCAAATGAGAGTGACGATTTCCGCACGTGGTACTGTTTGCAGTGGTTGGTCCAAGCCAGACATTGCAGACAGCGTGGGTGATGACAAAAGGAGAGCCACCAGGAGGAGGAGAAGACTAGGAAGCAGATCCCAGAAGAAGCAGTAGAGGCTGGGGGCTTGCTGGAAGCAGAGCTTCAAGGGGGCATCCGGGCCACAAACCCTGACAACCCATTTCTGGTGGGCTCTCCTGAAGAGCGAGGACTCAGGTGTATATGGAGACTTCCAAAGGGAGTGAGAAGCTTCAATTCAAGAAGCAGATTTCTGCTTCTCAGACAGTACTGACCACAATGAAAGGGGCCATCTCAGAAGGTATTGAGCAGCCCACAGTAGGAGAGTGTGAGCAGGAACCTGCCTCTGCTTGGTGGGGGCCGAAGCATTCCCAGTATGACCTGGCTGTTAGGATTCAATGTCTGTCAAGTCCAGCCCAGCCTTTCATTCTTGCGATTCTGAGCCTTGTTTCATTCTCTGAGCCTTCTACTGCTGGTGAGGAACTTGGAGCCGTTGGGATGGCAGTGGGGCTGCTCATGGCTAGACCTGTCTGCCAGTTTTCCACGGGGCAGGGGTCCCAAGGCCTCCTAGACATACTGGGCCCAAGCTCACTGGCTGGTCCCCAATTTACTCTGGAGAGCTCAAGAAACCTATCATCTATATCACCAAGGTCCTTAGCAAGACTAGATTTCTAAGCAAGACTAAGAAATCCCAGCAAAAGTCTTAGCAAGACTAAGATTTCTTAGCAAGACTAAGAAATCCCAGCAAAAGGGAATGCAAGAGGTAAACAAGCTTCTAGTCTCCAGGGAGAGCAGGTCCTCAAGCATTCTCGCAGGGCATGGGGAGAGCCCCAGATGCAAGGAATCATTCAGAGCAGTATGGGCTCCACCAAGGACCTCTAGTGCTCAGCGCAGGGCTGGTGACGGCAGTCATGGAACATTAGGTGAAATCCACTCCAGTTCAACTCCACACTCAGATTCTCCCTGCCCCTAGTTTTCTAGCTAGGAAAATTTTAAACCTACAAGAAAGTTGAAAGAACAGTAAAATAAACAACAATATGCCCTTCACCTAGATTTACTAATTTTAAATTTCTCTCCCTCCCTCTCTCTCTTTACACACACACACACACATACACACTTTTTCTTGCTGATTTATTTAAAGTAAATTGCAGACATGAGTTTCTGATTCAGTAGGTGTGGGGTGGGGGGTGGAGAACATGTATCTCACAAGTTGTAGACTGGTGCTGACGCTGTTGGACCACAGACCACACTTTGAAAACAACTGTCTTGCTGGTTTTCTCATTCTCCACCCACCACTCAATCTTGGAGGGGCTGAGGGCCCTGTTCTCAGTCCTCATCTCACTTTGCACACTCTCCATGGGCACATATCCACACCCCTGTGCCCGCATGACTCCTAAATCTCTATCTTCAGCCCATGGCTCTCTGGGGAGCTCCGGGTCTTATCTCTCTACCTGCCTCCTGAACACCTCCACCTAAATGCTCCATAGCCTCTTCAGACTGTGTGACCAAAGATGAGCTCACTTTTGTCTCCCAAACCTGCTTCTCTTTCTGACATCCACTTTTCTTTTTCCCAAGAGAACAACTTCCCAAGCCATTTGATCACCCAGGCAAGAAACTGGGGTACAAGCCCTGACACCTCCTCTTCTCCAATTCGTACCTCACCTCTAAGGGAATTATTTAGGTGTGTGGCAGGAGTCCAGGCTATCCCCGGGCACTGCCACTTGCTCCCACATTGAGAGTAAAGTGTTAATTAACCACAACTCTGAGAGCAGACACAAGAAGCCATGTAAGAATCAAAATACAATATCAACTGTATTACCAATAAAGGTGGATTGATGAACTCACCTTGGACTGAGCCCAACATGTGACGTACAAGCCTGTGTCTCTTGAATTTTATTTATCCATCCAGTGAGGGCTGGAGTACCTGAGAATCTGTGCCTCTCCTGGGTGTCTGTCTGCTTGGTAGGGGGAGGGACTCCTGCCCCTGAGCCTGCGGCATGGAGGAAGCAGCTGGAGAAGAATATGGTCGTGGCAAAAACTGAGCAATGCGTGGCCAGTGGTCTTTGCCCTCATCTCTCCAATATGATAAGGTTTTCCTCTTCTCAGAGGAGGGGGTTGGAGAGAGAATGCGAAGTGTTCTTCCAATCCTGTCCACCCTGGAGAGTAGAATGGAAGCTCCCTCTCTCCATGGAAACATGAGGGAAGGATGATAAGCATCCCATCTCACAAAAGTCCTGTATATGCTTGAATAAGTCACTGACCTGCTCTGAGCCTCAGTTTCCCCATCTGTAAATACAGGACTTTAGAACAAAGGTTGTGAAGGTCTTCCAAGCTTTCAGATTTGATTAAATTCTATGAATATGGAAAGGCTGTGCTCCTACAGGTTTTCCAGCTGAGAGCCTGCAGGTAATTTGTCATTTAATTACTCCATGAGAAGTTGGCAGCCCAACTCTCTCAGGGGACCCAGGGATGCCCCTGCAAAGATCAGTGTGGCTTTCATTTTACATGGTTGGATATGAAAGGAGTCAGAGTACAACACAATGCAGAATGTGACAAAAACAAAGAGGAAGACTAGCGTTTACTTCATTTCTTCATTCCCCACGTGTATATCAGGCATTTTACTGTGGGCCTTTATTGGAAGATGGGGTGGCTAGAATCCACGCACCCCAGGCTGCCACCAAGACCACAATATAACAAAAGAATTAAAGCACGGCTGCAACTGGCTGCTAACAAAACTACAAAGAGTATTTAGGACCAAAAAAAAGATGGGAGAGAAAAAGCAAACTATAGTGTCAACACTGGAAGGATAGGGTAACTGCCACTAGATAGGGGTATAGCATGGAAGGCTTCTTGGAGAAGGTGAAATTTTAACTAGCTCTTGGGGGATAGAAAGCATCTGAGCCGGCAGAGATCGGCTAAAGAGGGGTTTTCCAGGGAGAGGGAATTGCATGAGCCCAAACAGAAGAAGACTGGAAGCATGGAGACAGGACATCAATGTTTGACTTGAACAAAAGGCCTGGAGGGGAAGACGTGATGGACCCAAGACAGGACATTTTCATCACTCCAGAAACTTCCCTTGTTTCCATTCCCAGTCAATCCCCACCCCAAAGCAGCCTCTAATCTGATTTCGATCACCATGGGTGAGTTTGCCTAGTCCAGAATTTCAAATAAATGGAACCAGGATTTCAAATAAATGGAACCATACTGTATGTACTCTCTTGTGTTTGGCTTCTTTCATTTAGCATATTATTTTTTGGTATTTATCCATGTTGGGGCATATCTCAATTTAAAAATATATGTTGCTGAGTCATGTTCCTTTGTATGGCTATTCTACCGTTTATCCATTCTCTTGGTGATGGACATTTGGATTGTTTCTAGTTTTTGACTATCAAGAAAAAGGCATGAATATTTTTTTGTGCAAGGCTTTCTGTGAACATACGTTTTTATTTTTCTTGGATAAATACCTAGGAGTGAAATAACAGGTCCAACAGTCAGAAATTCCTGCTGGACCAGGTGTCTCCTGGTCCTTTCTAGCTAGGAATTTCTCTGTGCTTCAGAAGTTATTGGACAGACACACATTTTAAAAAGCAATAGTCCCTACTTCGGGTTCCTCTTCTCCCAGGCACCAATGACTAAACTCTGGAAAAAAACAGCTCTTAAATTAGGTCTTTTTGCAACCTGCACGTCCAGCTGTTACGCTTAGCACCAAGCCTCCCTCCCAATGAAGCTCACTCCATGAATATTCAAAATACTTGGTGTTGTATCTTTGAAGATTGACTCAGCCCAAGCTTCAACCCATCCAAAGAGACCTGTCAGGTGCGTGAGTTATGGACAAGGTAGTTGAAGTATAGCCAGTCAGCTCTGAGAGGACACTTTCGTTAAGGCCTGAAAACCCTGAAGCTCTGTTGAATTGTCAGGAGGAGAGGAGGCCTCTTCTGCCAGCCTGAATTTTCTGCAGATCTGGTTTTATACCTCACGCTTCCTTGGTTCTTACCCCGAGCCTCAGAGGCAAAAGTCAGTCGCTCAGTGGTCAATTCTAGTTTACAAATGGAGGCTTATAAATGGAGGAGGCTTGGAGAGAGGAATGGCACTGTCCCCGATCACGCAGGGAGTTTCTGGCCAAGCTAGGTGTCTTCTGACCCTCGTCCTTTCTCTGAGCTGTCTCTTTCAGGTTGTTCCTCTGCTGTAGAGCCCAACTCCTCCCAATTTAATAGTCAGTGGATTATTATCTGTGCTAAGACTTACACCTGGACCCTCCTCCTAATTACAGCTCACCCCCGCACATTGGTGTTCTGACCTTACTTAAAAGCAAGGGCAAGTGGTTGACAGAGGGCCTATGCCATGATGGGAAAGAGTGCTAAATGCACCCCTGGTGACCACTGGCTCCCTTGGCTGCAGTCATTCAGTGAGAGCCAACTCTGGTGTAACCTAGATCCCCCTTACTCCCATCCCAGAGGAGGTTCAAGACATCTGGGTTCTCCCCAGCCCCAGACAGAAATAGAAGCAGGTGTTTAGCCCTGGAGTCCTGGGGCTGGTGCCCAGAGACTAGCCCTTCTGTGTTATTGGGAATAATAAAAGTCTTTTGCCTGTGACCTGGGGCACAGATGGGTTCTTAAAGAGCCAGCCCCCAAATAAATCCCAGTGCCCAGTGTAGGCTGAGGGATAGGGGAAACCTGGGGTCCTCTGTCCCTGATGGGGGACAGCAGGTCCTTGTGTGGGTGGCCGAGGCAGGGTCTGCTGAGCTGCTCCGGAAGCCAGGGGTGGAGGATGTTCAATTTCTTCCAATATCCTCGCAGGCATCCAGGCATGGATTTTGATTTATTCATGCTGTCAGGAGGGAGGGCAGAAAGGAAGTGGCCAGGATGCTTCCATGTCTTCCTGGAAGGGGGTTCTAGCAAAATTCTGCAGGTCCAGTCAAAGAATGCTCTGCCCTGGACTTGTGACTCCCTGGGGGAGGGGGTGCTGGTGTCCAGCTTGGGGACACCTCCCAGGCTCTCTCATGGGTTTCACCTGCTCCTTTCACCTCTGTCCTTCTTCTTCCTTCACCCATAAGGATGGCATCAGATGAGGGTCGAGTGGAAGGTGGGATCCCTTCTTTGCCATTGGTGTCGTAGGTGTGTCTCCTTCCTTCAAGAACTCTGTTCTCCATCAGTGACTCCCTGCGTATCCTTGGGCAAGTCCCAGGCGTGTTCTCAGCCCCCAGCTCCCTTAGTTCCATGTGGGCTGTGGAAGGCTCCAGGAGGGGCACATGCATGACTGGTGAAGCTTCCAACCTCTGTGAGGGGCCCTGACTGGAGGAACAAGTGGCCTGAGGGGTCAGTGGTTAGAGCACAGGATGAATGTGCCCAAGGTCTTAGACTGAAGTCACAAAAGGGCTAATTGGATTTAGGACAATCAGACACCATGACCACAAAGAGGGTCCTGACTCCAGCCAGACTGCGCTCCAACCCTGGCCCCACTGAGCCCTGACCTTGGCTGTGGAACTAGGCACTGCAAGTCAGAGGGAAGCGATGTTGTTGTCATCAGCCCCAGGGACTCATCTGTGCCTTCTCTGACCTGGCAGTCCTGAATGTCTCTGTGGATCCTATCTATGACTTCCCAGTGTCTGCCTCCCAAGGTAATTTTATTTTATCCTTTAAATAAAACCTTGTCATGCATTAGAGTCAGGAAATGACACCCTTCACTGAGCAGCCTCTGTGCTGAAAGGAAGCCAGGTAATGTGATGAACTGAGGCCAAGAGCAGCATAAATGCAGCTGCTCATGAAAGTCACATGAGCCCTGACAGCTGCCACCCAGACCAACCCCTGGGGCTGCAACAGGTACCTCATGCCCCAAGGGATCTCTGCATCGGTCCAAGGGCTGGCCCAGAAGAGGTACACTCGTTAAAGTCTTGCTTCTTTGGCTGCTGGGAGGTGGGGTCATAGAGAGCTACTGTCAGCAACAAAGGTCTGCTTGAGCTAGATGACCGAGAGTATTGGACACTTCCTGACCCATAGGACACTCATGTTTCGGGTTGATCCTCAGGAGGGCTGTGCAGTCCTTGGCCATTGACATCACCAAACAAATTACAGTGGGTAGACATTGATGTACTTAGGTAAGGATTGGTATCTGATGACTTTTGGGGGCTTTTCAAACTCTAGGACTTGTCACTATAATGTGAAATACATGAATTATAAATGATGAATGAATGAATGAATGAATGAATGAAGAAAAAAGTGGCAACTAGTGGCAAGAAGACTACTTTGGGGGCTATTTTGATGGCTCAGGCAGTTGTGGTGGAGAAGGCAGGAACAGATGTTTCAAAGGCCTGACTGGCTCATTTTGTATCCCATTCTATAGACGAGAAAAACTCCTGACAATGCATAAAGGATGAAGCAAAAACCATAAAGCCATACTGGGGCCACACTGGGGCCCATGCTAATACTTCTGAACCTAGAGTTCAATTTACTAAGTCCTTAACAGAATCAAAGGGCTTTCAGCTTTGCCTGTGTTTGTCCTGTGCCTACTTGTTTTCTTCCAAAAGATGCAGGGGAATTCAGAGAACCATGGTCCGGAGTCTGAGTAAGAAGGCGTCAGAGAGATAATCTTATCTAGCCCCGTGAATGTGCAGGTGGGAAAACTGAGGCCAAGAACATGGTAGGAATTTGCCACTCAGCAAAGGGATGTGCAAAGAGAATGCAAAGAACACGGGAAGAGTGTGGGCTGAGAGCCAGGAAGCGTGTGTGTGTGTGTGTGTGCATGCATGCCCATGCATATTTTGACATAATGTTGAGAAAGACCCAGCATTTAAAATCACAGGCAGATGGGTCAAAGGTGGAGGTGGTGAAGCAAAGATATTACAAAATCTGTATGCACTCAGTGATTTATTTCACTTTGTGGATTCTAGTTCTAAAAATTATTTCATGAGAGAAAGTCATAAGATCATACCAAATAAACTCAAGATCTCTACTGATTTTTTTTCTCCTCTTCGACACTGTATTTGGATTACAGTGTGGTGAAACATTTAGCTAAGGAAGCAGAAAACAAGAAACAATTCCCTCAACTCCCAAAGCAATAAAATCAACATCAATTCACCAGGACGCATAAATTTATTCTCGCCAAAGAACAAGTTATTAAGGATCTGTTGAGAGTATCAATTGGATGAAAGCCTGGATGACAATTTCATCTCCTAGAATGTAGTGGAAAAGGTTGGAGAAACTACAGCCTCTTCCCATCACCTTCCCCTTCCTAGCCTACCCAGGAGTACTCAACACGTGACAGGTGTGTTTGCACCAACCCCATAATGCATTGAAGACCTTCCTTTTTCTACTCCTTGCCTGTTTGCCTTGCCTCCAGATCAAATTAAACACACACACACACACACACACACACACACGAGGTCTGTCAATTAAGTTTGCAAACTCATCCTAGAAAAAGTGCTACATACATCATTGCTGAATATCACTATGGTCATCTTCGAAGTACTCCCCTTGGGAAGCTATGCACCAACACCAGTGCCTAGTCCACCCTTCAAAGCAGTTTGGAAGTCTTTTTCTGGAATGGCCATCAGGGCTGTGGTTGTGTCACCCTTGATGTCCTGAATGTCATCAAAATGTCTTCCTTTCAATATTACCTGTGTCTTCAGGTAAAGAAAGAAGTCATTGGGGCCAGAGCAAGTGAGTAGGGAGGGTGTTCCAATACAGTTATTTGTTTACTGGCTAAAAACTCTCTCACACACAGTGCTGTGTGAGCTGGTGCATTGTCGTGATGTGAGAGCCATGAATTGTTGGCGAGAAGTTCGGGTCGTCTAACTTTTTCACGCAGCCTTTTCAGCACTTTTCCAGCTGGTACAAACTCATAATGAATAATCCCTCTGATATCAAAAAAGGTTAGCAACATCATTGCAACAAGTTCACAAACATAATTGTCAGACCTCGTATATACTATTTTATTGGAGTACAACACATGTTCAGAAAAGTACATAAATTACGGATAGTTAAAATTTCTCACAGTGACCACATCTATATAAGATCTATCCAAATTAATAAATAAAACTTTATCAGTCCTTTAGAAGCCTATTGTGTGCCCTCCCACTCTGTCTTCTCCAGTGGGAATCATTATGCTGACTCCCAGCACCATGAGTTAGTTTTGACTAATTTTGAATTTTGTAGAAGTGGGATCATAGAGTATGTGTTTTTCTGTGTCTGGCTTTTTGTTCAACATAGTTTGTGAGATTCATCCATGTGATTATGAATTTCAGTTACTTGTATATTTACATTCTTGTTTACTATTCATGCTACGCATATACTACAACTTATTTACCCATTCTATTTTAATGGTCGTTGGAGCTGTTTCCAGTTTTTGCCTATTACAGGTAATATTGCTATGGATGTTCTTGTACATATCATTTATAGACATAGGTGGGCGTTTCTGTTGGTCAAATGCCCAGGACTGAAGTTGTTGGTTATAATGTATGCATCTTTTTAACTTTGGTAGATATTGCCAAACTCTTTTCTAAAATGATTATACAAATTTCTATTCCCCTGAGCAGTGTAAGAACATCCAGTTACTCCACATGTTTGTCAGTGCTGAAAGTCTTTTTTATTTCAGACTGTCTAGTGGACAGTAGTTCTGATGTGTTTCCCTGATTCGCAATGATTTTGAATAATTTGCAGTTTATTGGCTGTTTAAATACCCTCTTCTGTAAAGTGCCTGTTCAAATAGTTTGCCTCGTTTTCTATGATCTTTTTCTCTATTTATTTCTTGGTGTACTAAATATATTTTATATTATCTTTTGTCAGTTATATGTATTCAAAACACCTTTTCCAACATTGCTTGCTTTTTTACTCTCTTTTTAAGAGTTTTATTAAAATACAGCTAACATACAATATTATATTAGTTTCAGGTGTACACCCCAGTGATTCAACATGTATATACCTAAAGAAGTGATCACCATGGTAAGTCCAGCAACCATCTGACACCGTACCACGCTATCACAGTATTATTGACTATATTCCCCATGCTGTACATTACATCCCCGTGACTTACTTGTTTTACCGTGTTTCCCCGAAAATAAGACCTGACCGGAAAATAAGCCCCTGCATGATTTTTCAGGATGACATCCCTTGAACAGAAACCCTGAGGCGTCTTTTGGAGCATAAATTAATATAAGACTTGGTGTTATTTTCAGGGAAACACGGCATACCTGAAAATTTGAACCTCTTATCCCTCTTCACCTTTTCCCTTCTTTTAAAATTTTTCAATTACAGTTGACATTCAGTATTATTTTATATTAGTTTCAGGTGCACAGCAAGTGGTGAGACATTTGTATAATTTAAGAAATGATCCCCCTGACTAGTCTAGGACCCACCTGGCACTATACATAGTTATCACCATATCATTGCCTGTATTCCCTGTGCTTTACTTTACATCCCCATGACACTTTTGTAACTACCAATTTGTACTTCTTAATCCCTTCAAGTGTTTCACCCTGCCCCTCAGACCGCCTCCCATCTGGAAACCATCAACATGTTCTCTGTATCTATGAGTTTGTTTCTGTTTTGTGTTCATTTTGTTCTTTAGATTCCACATATGAGCAAAATCACATTGCATCTGGCTTTCTGTCTTACCTACTCCACCCAGCACAACACCCTCCAGGTCCATCCATGTTGCCACAGATGGCAACAATCCATTCCCTTCCCTGGCCAAGCAATATTTCATTGTATATATGTACCCCCTCCTCTTTATCCATGCATCCATTGACAGACACCCAGGCTGCCTCCAAATCTTGGCCTTTATAAACAATGCTGCAATGAACTTATGGATACACACATCCCCTCGAAGTAGTGTTTTGGTTTTCTAGATAAATGCCCAGAAGTGAGATTACGGGGTCCTTCTTTGTCTCTTGGTATAGCCTTTGTTTTAAAGTCTATTTGATCTGGTATAAGCCTTGCTACTCCAGACCTTTTTGTAAATTTCCATTTTCATGAAATATATTTTCCCGTCTCTTTACTTTCAGTCTCTGTGTGTCTTTTAATCTAAAGTGATTCTCTTATAGGCAGCCTATGTAAGGGTTTTGTTTTCTTATCCATTCAGCCACCCTATGTTTTTGGTGAGTATTTAATCCATTTACATTGAAAGTAATTGTTGATAGATATGTTGTTACTGACATTTTATTATTCATATTTTTATCTTTTTTTCATCTTAAAAAGTCCCTCTAAGATTCCTTGTAATACTGATTTGGTGGTGATGAACTCCGTTAGCTTTTTCTTGTCTGGGAAGCTCTTTATCTGTCCTTGGATTTTAAGTGACAGTCCTGATGGGTAAATTATTCTTGATTGTAGTTCCTTGGTCTTCATCACTTTGAATATTTCGTGTCAGTCCCTTCTGGCCTGCAAAGTTTCTGTTGAGAAGTCAGCTGACAATCTACGGGAGCTCCCTTATAAGTACCTAGTTGCTTTTCTCTTGCTGCTTTTAGGATTTGCTCTTTGCCTTTAATCTTTGCCATTTTAATTATAATGTGTCTTGGTGTGGTGTGATGAAACCTATTTGGTTTCATCTTGTTTGGGACTCTCTGTGCTTCCTGGGCTTGTATGTCTATTTCTTTTGCCAGGTTAGGAAAGTTTTCTGTCATTATTTCTTCATATAGGTTCTTAATCCCTTGCTTTCTCTCTTCTCTTTCTGGTATCCCTATGATGCAAATGTTGTTACGCTTGATGTTGTCTGAGAAGTCTTTTAAACTATCCTCATTTTTTTGGATTCTTTTTTCTTTTTGCTCTTCCAATTGGGTGTTTTCTGCTACCTTGTCTTCCAAATTACTGTTTCAATCCTCTGCTTCATCTATTTTACTGGTGATTCCTTCTACTAATTTTTCATTTCCATTAATGTGTTCTTCACTAGTTCTTTTTCATGGTTTCTATGTCTCTTTTTATGCTAACTTTTATCTCTTTGTTGAAGTTCTCACTGAGCTCCTTGAGTATCCTTATCACCATTGTTTTGAATTCTGTATCTAGTAGGTAGCTTGCCTCCATTTCATTTAGTTCTTTTTCTGCAGTTTTCTCCTGTTCTTTCATTTGGGATGTATGTCTTCGTTTTCCCATTTTTGACTGACTCTCTGTGTTTGTTTCCATATATTAGATAGATCTGCTATGTCTCCCAGTCTTGGCTGGGTGGCCTCATGTAGTAGGTGCCCTGGGGGGCCCAGTGGTATAGTCTCCCTGGTCACTTTTGTCTGTGCTCTGGAGTGTTCTTTTGTGAGTTGTGTGTGCCCTCCTGTTATAGTTGAGCCTTGATTGCTGTTGGCAAATCAGTTGGTGAGATTGACCCTCAGGCTGACTGGCTGTGGGGTTTGGCCACATCCACAGCTAATGGGCTGCTGTGGGGTGGGGGGGCTTACCCCATGGAGCAGGATTCACTCCCACAGTCTCTGGTGCCTGTTGAGACTGCCCTTTGTGTGTGCCCACTTGTGAGGCTAGCTGGGTGGTGCTCTGCTGTGGTCTGAAGCTAACTTCCAAGTATATTGGTTCTGAGGCATCTTGGGAGGGACTCCAGCGCAGGCCCAGGTCACCCATTTCACCTGTCCTGTGACAGGTCCTGGTAGGAGCTACAAAGCGATCTGCAGTCCTGTGCTAAACCTGGAGGCCTGTGGGAGAGGCCACATTGTGAACTGAGAATGGCTGCCCGGTCTCAGTTTAACTCTTAACTCTTTCCAAATTCTAGGGAAAAGCTTCTAATATTCTGTCAGTAAGTATAAAATTACTGTAGGTTTATCAGACTGAGGAAGACTTGATTCTTAATTTTCTACAAATGTTTAATCATAAATGGATATTGACTTTCATATGCATTTTTGCACTTATTGAGATGATTGTATAACTTTTCTCCTATACTCTGTTCATGTGGCAATTTGACACTGGGCTTTAATAACTTAAAGCCTGGTCTATTTCTGGTTAGCCATTAGTCATTCAATCTGGCCTTTCTGGCGTCCTGACTAAAGGCCTGGGGGTATTTATGAGGGCCCTTTCTCACTAGTTTAGATTTTTGTTCCCCGAACTCTATCAGACCACTGATAGTTTTCAACCTATTATTTGCTCTTTTAGACAATGCTTTGGTGCCCTATTTTTTTTTTTTGCCCTTATCTTTCAGGAAAAAAACAAAAAAAACTAGTCTTTTTTAGAGCAGTTTTGAGTTCACAGCAAAATTAAGAGGAATGTACAGAGATTTCCCATATACCCCCGAATCACACATGCATAGCTTTCCTCACTATCAATATCCTTCATCAGAGTGAGGCATTTGTTACACTTGATGAACCTACATTGATTGACACACCGTAATCACTCAAAGTCCACAGGATACATTAGGATTCACTCTTGGCATTGTGCCTTCAATGGGTTCAGAAAGTGTATATTGACATGTATCCACCCTTATAGGGTCATACAGAGTTTTTTCACTACCTTAAAAATCCTCTATGCTTTTCCTACTCATCCCTCCCTCACCCCAACCCCTGGCACCCATGCCTTTATGTTTTTGCACATGTGATTTATTTCCTGATGATAAATTCCCAAGTATATCAGATTTGCTGATTCAAAGTATGACTCTCTGGAAAGTCAATTTTTCTCTCACCAACAGTTTATGGGAGTACTTTTTGTGATGGGTCATATGCAAGATTCCTACACATTTTACCAAGAGGACTCCAGAGAACCCAGTGCTGGGGTAAAGGGCAGGAATTCAGGCCTTAGGGAAGTGATAAGAAGGGACTGGGCTCAGAGCCACAGGGAGAAGCAGGCCCACAACTTGAGTCAGCAGAACCCAGGGTAAAATAACAACAGAATGCAGACTGTCCCCTCCTTCCTTTCATCACAAGCTCCCAAAGTCGAGTTGAGGTACCCAAAACAGAATAAATTCATTCATAGCATAATCAGTTGTCAAACTCAGTTTTGTTGCTTCCAACAGAGTGATTTTTCCTAACTACATCAGCCTGTTTAGTTTTCAGATGGCTGCCTAGACACAAAAATTTAAACTTGTGTTTATGAATTATTTAAAAGGAAAATGCAGCATGGTTAGCAGTAATCAGCTCTTCCTCAGAGTCCCTAATGATGGTTCCTCTTTTTTCATGCCCTTCCCAGACTTAAGAGAGGTCATCTGCAGTTGGCCTGTGGTAGCAGAAAAAAATGAGAATCTAAAACTCTCCGTGGCTTATGGAGGCAAAAGGGAATTGCCTCAGCTGGTATTGTACCTCAATAACCTTCCATTAGAATCCTTTCAACCACAGGATTGGCTCAATGGGACTTTCATATGCTCATGTGGAGGTCTCCTAGCCTCATGCTAAGGAGGCCTTTGTTTATGGAAAGGTCCCTGGCCAGAGTGACAGGATGCAGGGCTGCCATATGCAGAGCTCCAAAGGGTACCGTTCATGTATACAGTACAACGGAGTTGTACAATCTAATATAACAGGCCTGAATATGAGTCCTCAATTGAGCTGCTGGAAATATCTTATGATATTCCATCTTGGGGATGGGAAAAGGGCAGGAAAAAGGTCCAACTGTCAGTGAAGAGATTTCCACCTGACCGCGTTGATACTGACTCTGGAGAAGATGGTGATCACCTGGCTGCCCGCGAATGTCAAGGAGCTGACACAGTGTTTTGAATAAGCTCGGGTCATAGCCACCTAAAAGACTGACTGAGTGATGAGAATAGGATTCCAACCACAGACTCCAGCCCAGTCCTGAAGCCCTGGTCGATTCTTCCAGCAGCATGCAGGCAGCAGAGACCAGCTGGTCACTAGGCTGGGGGCTAAGGTGGTGCTGAGTCTCAGAAGAGCCCAGAATCCAAGGTACCAGTTTCCGAGCTCCAGATCAGAGCAGGAGCAGCATTCCTGAGCTCTTGACTCCAGGCCTGAGAAGTCGTGTCTATCAAATCCCCCCTGGTTGTTTTTTGGAGACTGGATAGGAGGGAGCAATGTGGGGGAGCACATGGCATAGGCAGGAAGCAGTTCTGGTAATTCAGGGGAGAGAGGATGGGGACTTGAGCTAAGCCAGTGGCGAGAGGGGTGTAGAGAGGCCCCCCTGGGCGGCTCTGAGCACATCACTCTTCTGCTTGTACCCCTCTGTCTCTGCCTCCTGAACATCCCATCTCTTCAAATGGGCTTCCCACGTCTCTGGCTCAGACTATTTGCCTTACAGAGTCCTACAGTGCCCCTCATATCTGCCCCCTTCTCCCCACTACTGCAGCGTGTCTCCCCTCTCACCTCACCCAATGTAAGACCACCTTCCACTCAGTGACTGTGGCCAGAGAAATCCATCAACAGCCAGCACTAACCCGGAGCTCAGGGGCCCTTGATGGCTTCCCGTCTCTTCAAGATCAAGTCTGTGTTTCTCTTGGCATTCAGGGCTTTTCACAGTTGGGCCCACTCTTCTGTGACAGCCACATCTCCCATTGCACCTGCCCTGCAAATCCAACAGAACGATCCTCTAATCTGGAATACACATGGCTTCTCACTGCTTTCACCTCTTACCAGCCTTCCAGAATCCTAAACACCTTCTTAAGTTTTTCCTAATTCTCCCAATCAGGTGAACCTGTATCACACAGGCAGTACTTTCATGATATTTTTCTTTATGCTACAAGATAGAATTTGTAGTTACATTTTCTGGTTATCAAAATATTATGGGTATATTGTCGATGTTAGGAAGATGTTGAAAAGGATAAGGAAGATAGTTAAACTCTCCTGAAAACCAATCACCCAAAGATAATCACTGCTCAGAATTTGATGTAGCTTCTTGATGATGTGCTTTGCGAATCCACAGCCCACAGCCCATGGCCCACGCTGGCCTCCAGCTGGAGCTGGGGAAAATCAGGCCCCAGATGGGATATGCAGAGCCACTGATCTGTGCTTCTTGCAGGCATAAAGAACACCACATGATCTGCTCCAAAAGGCTTCTAAATCACTGTGAGGAGGTGGAGGACCTCAGGGCTCTGGCAAAGGCAGCCCAAGCTAACTAAAGCAGAGTGCAGGGATAGGTAACAGTTGGAGAGTTGGAGAGGAGGGGCTGGCTCCTGGGGTCTGTGACATGTGTGTCAGCCCCTGCTTTTTCCAGATCTGGGTGGCTCCAGGATGTGATACCTCTAATCTCCAGGCTCTGTCCTGTGCTCTCTGTACCAACCCCAGCCAGCAAGCCAGCATCCCTTTAGTTCTGTTCCACAAATACTCTCCATGCTCGGCTCTGTGCTGGGAAATGCTGGGAACACAGAGAAACCAGACAATCCCTGTCCTCAAGGAGCTCACAGCCTGGTAGGTTAGGAGCAGTTGTCTTTTCAGACTCAGACACTCCATCAACATCTCTGCAAAGCCCAGGTGCTTCAGCCTTGTGTTGAGGGTGAGCCCTGGGTAACCAAGGGTCCAATCACCCAGTGCCCAGGTAGCCACTGTCATCTCCCAAGGCTCACACCGGGCACCAGTTTCCCAATTTGCTCTCTAGTCTTCTCACTGGGACAAGATCTTGGTCTGAACTCTGTCCACTTGGCTGGAATCGCCAACCCTTCTCAGCTCCAGACTCCCAGCCAGGGCATTGCACAAGGACCCTGTGAGCAGCAGACAAACCTGTTTCATGGGGGACTTTGGCCAAGCTCGAGATGCAGAGGAGATAGGCTCCCCTCTTTCTTCTAGCCTCTCCCCTCTGCTGGAACGACAAACATGGAGCATTCCTTGAACATTTTCCAGGTTCTTTAAGGGTTCATGTTGGGAAGAGAAACAAGTCAAAATAAACCCGTGAAATGTGTCAAGTGTTAAAAAGGGATACCCAGGAGTTATGGGAGTAGACTTCTGTTCAGAAAGGTGAGTGAAAGCCTTCAGAGATGAGGTAGCCTGTAAGCTGGATTTTAAAGGAAGAGTAGGCGTTTTCTCATTGAAAAAGGAGGGAAGGGCATTGTCAGCTGTGTCTTCCAAAAAGATCCCCGTGACAGCAAGTGTGAGGAATGGACTGGAGGTGGAAGCTGCTGGAGCAGGGAGTCAGGCGAGGTGGCTGATGTGCTGGTCCAGGCTGGAGATGCACTGAGGCCGGGGAGACGGGCTGTGAAGGAGGCCGTGGAAAGCAGCCAATGACCTGTAGCTCCAGGAAAGCGAGTCCTCCTGGAGTTTGGCAAAGACTGGGCAAATGCCACCCTGAAGAATGTGCAGGCAGCCAGAACTTGAAGAGGAGCCAGAAGGCCTGTGGCTCTCACTCTGAACCCCTATGCAGCGGGTGGGGGTGTTTAGGCATTTGAAGGAATCTTGGCTGGTGGGAGGGCACTTTGTAAATGATTTTAAGAGATTAAGTGCATCCTTTATTAAGAGAAATGGTGACACCTCTGCCTGCTTGCTGTGAGTTTGTTTATCTGAGTCCTCTCCCCTTCTCCAAATGGGACATAACACAGAACTGCAATTATTTCTAAAATTCTAAATTGGCTTTTTTTTTCTCCAGGAAAATGGCCCTTGATTCAATTAATTCCTCTCCTGGAGAAGCAGTTAGACATCTGATTGGAAGAGGAATTGAGGGAGAGATGACTGCTCCCCTTGATTCTTTTACTGTAATCCAATTAAACCAACATTTATGAAGTGCCCACCAGGGGCACAGCTTTGGGCCGGGAGCTGGAGAGCCCTGATGTGGAAGGTCCTCTCTGTGCCCTCCAAGAGCTCACAAACTAACAAGGGGATGGAAGTAAATTAACGAACTAATAATAAAGAGCTTTGTATAAGACAGACTGAGCAGAGTGCTGAGGGAAGGCCAGCATAGGCGGAACGATCTAGGGAGAGAAAGTTTCAGGCAGAGAGAACGGCTTACTCAGAGGCTCAGGGGCGTGAAAGGAGAAGGAATGTTCGGGAAAGAGTAGGTAGATGGATGTTGTATGGTATAACTCACACTGTCCAAGACTTTACCGTTTGCAAAAATTTTCGTCAACCTACTGTCACTTAATCTTTATGAAAACCTCATCCGCTGGAAACCCTAGCCTCATTATATAGATAAAGAAACTGAGACTCAAAGAGGTGAGTGGTAAAAACAGCAGCTGCCGTTTGTTGAGTGCTACGTCTAGGTCCTGTATTCTCTTTGCATGTGGTGCCTAATGTAATTCAATTCCTACAGGAACCTTACACATTAGACATTTTAGTCACCATTGTGCAGACGAGGAAACAGAGACTCAAAGAGCTGAGTCCATAGCAGAACCCGGGATCTGACCCAGATCTTCTGGCTCTAAAGTCTGTGTTCCTTTCAAAACCCTATGTTAGCAGGGCTGAGGCTGAGGAGGCAGGTGAAGTCCACGTGATGAAGGACTTCTGACGCCTCTGGGAGATTTAGACTTTGACCTGAAGCTGAAAAAGAGCCTCTGTGGGTTTGTGAAAATGGATGAACCATGGTTGGAGGTGACTGAACTACGATGTCGCTTCCAGGCCAATGGCTTTCTGCTTCAAGGTCACATCTCAGGCACAAGTACCCTCCCCCATCTCTCACAGCCCAGCACCGTGGTTTTTCCAGGTGGCTGTCATCCCAGATCCCACTTCTCTTCTCCTTGACTTCCGCCTGCATACTAGGTGATTTCAGTATTTGAGGGAGTGAAGCCTCTGCCAGGAGAGGTTTTCTATTCCTGGATCCACTCCACTCCAAGTACTCCTTCAGGAATATCGAACTCCCCTTCAGGACTATCGAACACCAGAGGCTCAGAATTCCTGACCACAAATTTATTTATCCTGCCTTTCCACCAGACCCTTCCTCTTTCTCCCTATTAGCCTCTAGTGGCTTATAAATAAAATGAAATAACATAACATAAAATAAAAGTAAAATAAATCCCCACTCTCAAGCAGTTTACATTTCAGCAGTAGAAACAGACAACTCACCAGATAAGTCCAATGTCAAAGGTGTTAAATAGTGCCATTTAGTAGTGCTAACAAGAAAATATAAATCAGGGAAAGGGGATGTGAAATATTGTGGAGGAGGAAGGTGGAAATTTTAGAGGGGATGGCCAGAGAAGACCTCCGTGAGAAAGCGACTTGAGTGAATACTGGAAAGGAGAGAGAAGGTGAGTCACCTGGGTACCAGGCAGGGGGACAAATGCAGGGACACGAAGGGAAGGTACTGGAGTTTCCAGAACAGTTGGTGGCTGGGGCAGCCAGAGGAGAGAACAAAGGGGAGAGAGGAGAGGTCTGAGACACAAAGGAGGGCAGATTCTTTTGCCCCTGTAGGCTCTCTTCTCACTGTAAGGCTTTGTCCTTTTTATTCTGACTTACTTTGATGAAAGCCGTTGGAGGTTTGGAGTGGAAGAGTGACATGATCTGACTGACTTTTCAAAAGGGTCACGCTGGCCCCTGTGGAGAACAGAGTACACAGGCAAGGTCAAGTTCAGGGCCTACGGCAATAAACCAAGGGCAAGAGAAGGGTGACTTAGCTTGGATGAGGAGCAGAGGAGGTGGTGAGTGATCGGATTCTGGACATAGTTTGAAAGTAGAGTTGACTGAATTTGCTGGTGGGCCAGAGAAAGAAAGGAGTCAAGGACGAGAGCAAGAAATTTGGTCTGAGCATCTGGAAAAATGGAGCTGCCCTTAACAGAGATAAGAATGGTTGCTGCAGGAGCTGCCTTGGGGGGTGGTCAGGAGCTCAGTTTGGGACACAGTAAGTGTAAGATGCTTATTAGTCACACAGGTTACCCCTGCTTCATTCCGTTACTTCTTCGGCTACCTAGGCCAGAACACTCTGTTTTACCCAATCTACCATGCCCCCCAATATGCTGTTCCCTCTGCATAAAATGCCCTTCCCATCCTATTCATCCTCTAGCAGCCAGCTCAATGCCAAGTCCTCAGCAAGGTGGTGAGCCCTCTCCAGCTGCCTCAGACAGTTAAATAGATGGTCTCTGACAGTGTTTCATTCATTCTGAATAGCTCTTGTCTCGTTGTTTCATAAGGGCTCTCTGTGTCTGGATCTCTGAGGGAGCCAGGCCTGATTTATCTCTGGCTGCTCGGCATTGTATAGAGGTTACGAATAAGGGCTATGGACTCAAACAAATCCAGATTGGAATCCCAGATTTGCTACTTAGTGGCTGTGGCCCTTAAGCACTTTGCTCAATTACTCTGAGCCTCAGTTTCCCCATTTGTAAAATGGGCATGATAGTAGTAGCTTTGTCCTAGGGTGTTTCTGAGGAGTAGGTAAATGAATACCTATAAAGTGTTTGGTGCTGGGCTTGGCATATATTAACCTTTAGTGAATGCTAACATAACCTAATCATAATAATGCATGTTCTTTAGGCAGCTTCTCTAAGGACCAGTGTGGAGGGTGAATGAAGGGTTAAGGAGATCAGTGAGGATGGGAGCTGAGCGATCATCCAGGTGAACATGGTGAGGCCAGAAACGAGGCAGGGGCAGGGCAGATGGCACAAGGGGCTGTTCATGATGTAGAATGAGCAGGACCTGGTGACATTGGTCACAGGTGGTTGAGAAAGGGAGGGATCTTAGACGATCTGGCCCTGAGCTCTTTCCAGGCCAGCTTTACGTTTTAAACAGCTGTGCTTTCTCACTTGGTCAAAGTCATTCGGTGCTGCGATTTCCCCCACCAGACTGCGGGAAGCCTGACCTTTCAGCAGTATTTACAGAATCGACCAGCTAATTTTAGGTACTAGCATCCACAAGATAATAGGGTAAAAGGCATCCTTACTAGAGCTGTGCCAGCGATGTACTCCCCAAGATGGTGTCACTCACGAGTGAAGCAAGTGTTTATTGGGTGCGTACTTGGGGCCCCGCCTGGGCATCGATGATGTGGGTATAAATAGCCTGTCGATGGCAAGTCAGCAGAGAGAAAGTGCCCTTGGAAAGGCGGTAGCCCTCAGGATTCTGGTCTAGGCTCACTTCATGCTGGACATCAACTCCCAGCCTGCCCTCACTCCAGGACCCTGCCCTCACTCCTCTGCTCTCACTTTAGGACCCCTCCAATACCTTTCTGTCCACAACTGTCGTGCAGGAACTCCTTCCCGAAGGCTCTGCAAGGGCCCGGCTCCAGGTTTCGCAGAGGCCTTCTGGAGTGGGAGAGAGCACTCCTGGGATGGCGCTGCCTGCCAGGTCAAGGTGGAGTGCGTGTGAGAGATACTGGTGTTAAGGACCGGGAGCTGTCTCCTTCTTCCCTTGTGAAATGTCCCAACAATCTCCACTGGGCCGGATTTATACAAGGGAGAGAGTACAAAGGACCTAGCATGGCACCTGGAACACGGTAGGCGCTTGGCAGGTGTTTGCTTCCTTCTTTCTTTTCCTAGCCACCCTCACCCCCGCTCTTTTTCACTACTCCACAGGCAGCCGCTCTCGGGCGGGCAGAGCAGGGAGACAAATTGTAGGCACCAGACAAATGCCATGAGGTGGGCTCAGCCTTGGCCGGGCCACACACTTGGCTCTGGGATGTGGGCCCTTTCAGCCCCCTCACTCGGGGTGTCATCTCCCTGGCTGGCAGTGAGGAAGTGTGGGGTGCCCCATGCAGCCCCAGCCCCTCCTGCTCCTCACTGCACCAGGACACAGCTCAGAGACATCCTAGTATTCAACTCAGACCGTGCCATCCCTACCCAGTCTGCCTGCCCGCCCTGGGGAAGGATTGACCTGGATAGCCATGTGGGTCGTAGAGGCACCTAATTCTCCCACAGCGCTAACTCCAGACCGAGTGCCTCTGTCTGGATACTTTTCTGGACACTGTCCAGCACTGCTGTGGGCAGCCTGTCGAGCTGCGCACAGTGTCATCCACGGCGCTGCTGGCTTCTGCACCAGAACAAGCTAGAACCAGCCTCCTGTCTCAGTCTGACACCCTCCCTTCTCTTCCTGACCATCCAAAGGCTCAATCATCTTAAAACAGTGGCGAAACAAATGTCCTCGGTGCAGGCTCTAAACACAAGGGAGTGAAGGACTGGTGGGCCGCTTTTCTGAGAACAGCTTTAAGTCATGGAAGGACCCCCGTAATGTATCTCTCCCTTGAGAGCAACAGGATGGAGTCCGTTCCAATATCATGGCTTTGGCATTTACTTTCCCTTTCTCACCCTGAAGGAGGTGGCTTTTAGTTTGAACCCCGCCTACCTGGGGGTAGGATTCACCTGCAAAGATGGGGAGGACCCACACTGTGGGCCTTCACTCTCAAGGCCAGTCTCGTAGGCTTTCCTCTGTGACAAGCAAAGATTTCTGAGGCAGGGCTTGAAAAGGCTGACCCGAGCCAGTGGGGTTTGCAGAAGGTTATTCTGCTGGCAGTGGGGCAAGCTGCTGGAGTTTGCACTGTTAACCACAATGAAAGCCATCTGGGCATTTAAGAGCACTTTGTGGCTTATAATGAACTTCCATTTGAGCCTGTGAGAGACACAGTGAGGAATTAATTAGTTCATTCATTCATTCCATTGTAGATGTCATCCTTATTAGATGTCAGACGATATGCTGGGTTGGTAACTTAGTGTCATCACCACGTTTCCAGTGAGAAAGCTGGGGCCCAAGAGGGGTGTAGGTGTAGTGTCTCACCTACAGTCTCGTTACTGGAAAGTTGGAATGGGCTTAAATGTCTCATTCAGTTATCCCCGCGTGCAGTGCCCCAGGAGCTCACCACAATCTGAATCTACCAGATTCCCTGCTGAGCAGGAGCCCACAGTCCCCTGCTCCCTCTGGGCCACGATGGTAGAGCAGCTTAAAGGAGACCCAGGAGATGAAACTTCACATTCACAGCAAGAGAACTTGTCTGCCTGGCTCACCTTGCCCGATTATATTCACTAGGGGTAAGCATAGACAGTGGTTGTGGGCAACTTGGGAAATAAAGTGGGAGCAGATTTCTAGACTCTTTCTTGTTGGCTTGTGTTACTGAATTGGGGAAGGGTTTCGGCTGCACAAAGATTTAGCTCCAAGATATAATAAAACCACACTTAAAAATTCAGTGAACTTTGGAGCATCTGAAAGCTGAAAGAAAAGAGAACTTTCGGATAAAGTCATAGTAATCCCTGCTCAGAAGGCAGTTGCCATGGTTACCCCAAAGTCTCCGGGGCTGTTTTTCAGTTTGGTAAGAGATAGTAGATGGTTGTCCAGAGCGAGATGGCTGATCAAAATGGATTACAGGATGTGCTGAGCTCTGGGACCTAAACACACTTGTGGCAGCTGGAGCCACTGCCCAAAGGACGGGCCAAACTGCAAACTCAAAGTGGCCTTTCCTCTGCTCATCACTCGAGGGAGTGGGGAAAACTGAGCCCCATATGCCAACAGTAATCATGCAATGGCCACGATGATGGCAGTCGCAACCAGCTCCACTTGATGGGCACTGGGCTAGCACTATGCCAGATGCTTTATATACGTTATTTCATGTGACCCTCGCAGCCACCTTGTGAAGGAGGTGTTGTGAGGGTCATGTTATAGACAAGGCAACTGAGGCTCAGGGAAGCTAAGGCACTTGCCAGACCTCACAGCAAACACTGGAACTGGAATTCCAACTCAGGGAACCTGGACCCAAAGGTCCAGGGGCTGGGTGTGGACTCCATTTTTCAACTAAAGGAACTGAGAACTTGGAGAATAGAGTCTCCTTCTGCCTCATTCCTCCCCGGGTAGCACCCTACTCGTGCACCTCTCTCAGAGATGCTCAGCATGATCCACTCGCTAGTGAGGTCTCCTTCCCTTGCCTGGCCCACCGGGGCATGCCAAGATGCCTTGCCAAATGCCCAGTGCTCCACACGTGATGTTCCCAGCCAATGAGCGACCAGCTGGGGAAGGTGTGGTCTCCTTGATTGGCAGCTGTGAGTCTTTCTATCTGATGGACCAGCAGGTCTGCCCGTGGGGTCAGGGCCAGGGTGGATGTGGAGGGACGGGCACTCTGTCCAGCTGTGCTCACCGACTCCGTTTCACTGGGCCCGGGCATTCTCCACACACTCCTGTGCAGGCGCCGTGTCTTTTCCAGTCTGTATTCTCTGCGTCCTTGGCCCATTGCCCGTGAATGCTTTCCAGTTATCCATTTATTCAGCAGGCACATATCAAGTTCTGGATGGGTACCAGGTCCTATGCTGGCCCTGAAAACATTGAGACAAAATACCTGTCCCTGCCTTCAAGATGCTACAGTTTGAAGGGGAAACACACAGGAAATTACAAGGCCTTCCTGGTTTCTTTTGTGACACAAGGAGTCAGAAGAAGCCACAGAGACTCAGAGCCCACGAACCAGCTTTACCCCAGGAGGTGAGGAAGGACTTACAAAGAGTGTAGCATTTGCTCTAGGGAAAGAAATATGCAGAAAATAATTAACATAGGAAGCTTGAAGCTGCTATCTTCGGAGGAGCTTGCTTGCAAGGTTTGTCCTTGGCTGGACTCAGGGAACTTGGCTTTTGAAACATTTCCTAGCTGATAAAGCATTCTGTTGGGACATTTGCTTTCCTTTGGGGAGCCTAAAATTATGACAGTTTCTAAGAAAAGAATACCCAGGTGATCAGCCCACAGTAAACACCCTAAACTCCAAGTCTCAAACAGCCTTCCTGGGCAGAAACATCACATGTGTGGCTGTATTTTCGCACTGGACAAAGCAGTACACCCAACGTGGCTTCTCATAGGAGGGTGACCATCGGAAGCCTGTGCGTGAATTTCTCCAGGCTCCGCCTGATGTCTTTGCTGTTGTCCTCATGCATCTTTTCAATATAACAAACTATAACCATGAGGGCAGCATACGCTGAATCCCGTGACTTCTGGTAAATCAGTGAGCACGTAGGTGATCTTGGGGGCCCCTGAAAGAGGAAAGATGAGTGAAATTTTAATGGGGAGAGCAGGAATAGAGGGCATTCCAGGTACAGGGAATTGCATGTGCAAATGCACAGAAGCGTGAACAGGTATGGCTTAGGCAAGGGACAGTGTGGCCTGTGGAAAATCAGAGACAGAGAGAGTGATGAATCCACAAAAGTTCAGAGGAGACAGGCTAATGCTGGGGCAGGAAGCAGAGGCTGGGAGGCCGTGGAGAAGGCAAGTACAGCGGCGTAGGCATTACCTACGGGACCCAGGTGACGCTTATGAGTCCTTGCCAGACCTCCCTCTCCCTTTCCACCCTTCCTATTGTCCAAGAACTATGTATGCTTACCAAGTCTGTTCTGATGGGGCCAGCTGTGCATTCCACTACTATCATCCCAGGACCCCTCTCTGGATGGCTCCTGAAGGTCTACATGGGCTAGCTCAGTGGTACTCAGCCAGGGGCGATTTTGCTCCCAACCCTCCACAAAGGGACATTTGGCAATATCTGGAGTCATTTTGAGTGTCATAACTGGGGGTGGGGTTGGTGCAAGCCAGAGAAGCTGCACAACATCCTACAATGCATAGGGCAGTGGGACACCTCTGCTTAGAAAACCTGTAGAATTGTAGCACTGTCCAAATGAACATTTTTGTAATGATGGAAACATTATATAATTCTACACAGTCTAATGTAATCACCAGCTCACGTGAGGCAATTGAACCCTGCAAATGTGGCTAGTTGTGGCTGAGGAACTAGTTTGAATTTTCTTTCATTTTAATTAATTTAATTTTAATCTTAAATAGTGTGGCTAATGGCTACTCTCCTCAACAGAGCAAATCTACATTCTAAGCGGACTGTAGCGATTCTTCTTCAGTTCCTGAGGATAATCTCCTTAGTTTTTATACTTTCCAGCTCCAGGATCGTCTGCAGAGCACATGCTCTGTGGCTTAGAAAGAAAGGCTTCAGCATTTTCTGGGCCAGACAGACCCATGGCCCAGGCTCTGAGGTTGAGCCCAGCTCTCTACCTTCCCTCAAGGTGACTTCTCTGGGACTTTGGTGTCCTCTTCTGCTAGTAGAGTCAATCAGGACTATCTCAGGTTGTATCATTGAACCTCAGGTATGAGGAAGAAGTTGGGCTCTTGAAACTTTTTTTCCCAAGAGACCCCTAATTTGCCTACTTCCCTTCCAGTCACCAGCTCTGGACTATTGAAAGGTACAGCCTTGGTCAAACCTCCAAAAGAGTCCCTTTGTTCCTTGCTTCTAGGATGATAAGTACCTATTACAATTTGTTCCGTGACTAAGGGGTCCCCTTCAGGGATTCTTCTCAGGAAGGAGAAAATCTGCACCAAGTTGACTTAACATTCCTTCACAGATGGAGAAGTTGACAAATCCAAACAGCAGCTTTAAAAAAAAAAATCCTGCCTAACCAGGCACAGCCCCTAGACCGGGCAGAGCTGATGAGGCCTGGATATAAACCATAGTGGTGGCCAAGGAACAGATGCACATAATAGGTAATTATAAATGACAGTGAAATGAATAAAAGAAAAACCCTCCTCACAAGCATTATGAAGTTTATAGTATTATTTCCATTTTAGAAATGAAGAAAATGAAGCTCAGAGAGGTTAAGTGACTTGCCCAAAGTAACACAGCAAGTATATGATAGAATCAAGATTTGAACCCAAACCCAAACTGTCAGGCTGCAAACCCCGCATTCTTAACAACTGAGGCACCTGTCGGAAGGTGTGTGCACTGGACAGGCAAGGATGGCAGAAACCTCCTTAGGTCACTTGTCCAAGGAAGGCTCTCTAATCTTTATGGAGGCCTGGATAGGCTGGGGTGTGGGAGCAAAGCATCCCCCAAACATCCAAGAAGGGAAGGAACAGAGGTCCTCTACCAATTCTTCATGGTGAGGTATCCATGCCTCTAATTGGCTTCAGGGATAAAGCTGTGGTTGAGCATGGGGCCAGGCTATTTACTACACAGTGGGAAACATCCATTTCTATTTGTATGATCAAAATCCAGTCTGGTGCTCTGGGAGACTGTGGCTGGGGGCTGAGGGGACTTGGTGAGCTGGCAGGGGCAGCCACTGGGCTGGGGTGGCCAGAGAACTGCTCAGCTTTGAAGTGTTTGCTGAGCCTCCTAATTAAAGGACAGGCCCATAAGGAAGCAAGTCGAGTGATGTTTAGGAATTGGACTCTGGACTGCTGCAAATATCCATGTTGAAAAATTAATCCCCTTTCTGGCTGTCAGACGATGTACTTTGCTATTTTCTTAGATGAGTGTGGCTTTACCATTATAATCCAATTGAGTTCTCCAGACTAAAAATGCATGTCCTGGAGCAAGGATGGCAAATATGTGGCAAACGTCTGCCAGCTACATTATCCCATACCCATGACAGACATCACTAATCAATCAAAGCACCATTTCCCATGGAGGCGAAACAAAGCTTTAGAATTGAGAGGCAGTCCAGGCAGCCACTACCAACTGAATCAAATTGAAACAAAATAAAATCTATGTGCCATTCTTACACTTTATGCCAAGTGTGCTCTACAAACCTCTTAGGTATGGCTCACAAGACAGGTAGCTCTAATTTAAAGTAAGCTCGATAGACAAAAGTCATTGTTTCAAAAACCGCTGTGATGCTCGGGTGGGCTAACACAGGAGTGGAGGAACCCACAGCCAGCGAACCAGAGAGACTCCAGTCAGTCTGTCCTTCCAGCTCTGTCTTGTGCTGTCTCTTATGTTAACCAAGTGATCGATCAGGCCTCTACGTCTTCAGCTCCAGTGATGGGGAACTCACTACCTTATAAGGCAGCCTACACTTTTTTTTTTCCTCAGCTCTTAACAATGTAGGTTATGGAATCAGCCCGTCCTGAGTTGCCTTGTGGCTTTATCCTATCATAACTCTGTGACTTTGAGCAAGCCACCTCCTCTCTTATGTATAATGCATGGCAAAAATCATGCCTGCTTCAGGAAGCTGTGAAATGTAATTGAATGTATGTGAAACAACTTGCAGAATGCCTTGTACATGGTTGGTGCACAAAGCATGTAGCTTCATTTTAAAACCGTGCCAAGAATCTACCTTCCTGAAGCTTCCTGGGCTGATTCCTTGGGGATCTCAGAATATGTCTGCTTCCTCCTCCCCGTGACAGCCTGGCAGATGTTTAAAGACATTTGCAGACAGAGTGTCACATCTCCAGTTCCTTCAACATTTACAGAAATCTTCTATTTAATGATCACCTCTTCCGGACTGGCTCTTCGCATACGGACCTAGCTCTTAAGTGCGCTCTGACCACCTCTGGGCAGCCAGAACTCTCTCACCTCCTTCATCCTGCACCTTGGACACCTAGTTACTCATTCACTTAGTCGTATATTTGTCCACTTAGCTGATGCTGCACTGAGTCCCTACGAGGTATCAGGCACTGGGATAGGAAGAAAGGATTACAGCGATGAACACAATAGATGTGACCTCCTTCCTTCATTGATTAATCCTTTGCTTTGTTAATTCATTGATTCAACAAATATTTATGTAAATCAGCCTGTTAGAAGTTGTAGATGCAGCAGAAAACAAGACGGATGTGGTTCCTACCTTTTATTCGTTCAATCATGTAATGGGCATTTATTAATTTTTGCACATCTAATATGTACAAGCCAGACACGAAGGCACACCAACAAGGAGGGGTTACTGAGATAAGTGCTGTGCAGGAGCTATGCAGGTACTGCAGCAGGCTTGGTCTTTTGTCTATTTCTTTTTATTGTGGCAAAATATATGTGACATAAAATTTGCCATTTTAACCATTTTTAAGTATGCAATTTGGTGACATTAATTACATTCACAATGTAGTGCAACCATCACAAACATCTATTTCCAAAACTTTTTTATCTTCCCAAATTGAACCTCTGTACCCATTAAGTAATAACTTTTCCTCCCTTCCAGCCCCTGGTAATCTGCCATCTAATTTCTGTCTCTATGTATTTGCCTATTCTAGGCAACTTATATAAGTGGAATCATACAAAATTCTTTTGTGTCTGGCTTATTTCACCAAGCATAATGTTTTCAAGGTTCATCCATGTTGTAGCATGTGTTAGCACTGCATTCTTTTTTATGGTTGAGTAATATTCCATTGCATGGATATGCCACATTCTATTTAGCCATTCATCTGTTAATGGACCGTTGAGTTGTTTCCATCTTTTGACTGTTGTGAATAATACTGCTGTGAGCATTCATGTACAAGTAATCTGAGTCCCTGTTTTCAAATCTTTTGGATATACATGCTCTTTTATTTTATTTTTAAAATTTAGGTGTATAGCATTGGATTGTGCACAATGCTTGTTTCATTTTCTGGACTGAATCGTGTCCCCCCAAATCCATATGTTAAAGTCCTAACTCCCAATGTGACTACATTTGGAGATAGGGCCTTTAAGGAAATAATTAAGGTCAAATGAGGTCATAAGGTAGGACCCTCATCCATTCAGATTGGTGTCCCTATATGAAGAGGGAGAGACACCAAGGGTGCATTCACACAGAGGCAAGGCTACGTGAGGATACAGAGAGATGACTGTTTACAAGCCAGAAAGAGAGCTCTCCCCAGAAACCAACCCTTTTGGCACCTTGATCCTGGACTTCCAGCCTCCAGAACTGTGAGAAAATAAATTTCTGTTGTTTAAGCCTCCCAGTCTGTAGTATTCTGTTCTGGCAGCTCAAGCAGACGGATATAGTTCATAATACACTTTCATCTTTGGTCCACGTATCACCCAATTTAATTAATTAAGTGATTCATTAATTATCAATTATTTGGTAGCCCTGGGTTATAGTTGTAGTTCTCTCTATATTACTGACACTAATCCTTGTTTATATTATATCTTCTTCCAGCTGGACCTTCCCTTATTGGGTATCGTATGAAGTAGAAACCCCAAGATGTATTTCTTCTTATATAGATAGCCAATTTAATCAGCACCATTTATGGAAAAAAACAAGACACACCAAAACTCTTCTTTGTGCTCTTGTTTTAACATATAAGTCTATTGTCTATTTGTATATGAGTCTCTTTCTGGACTCCATCAGTTTTGTTTTGTTTTGCTTTGTCTTTATTTATTTTGTCTTGTCTATCCTTACGCAAGTTCCATAACCGACTTGTTACACTAGCATTAAAATAATTCTTGGTATTTGGTAAGACAAGTCAGTTCTCCTGGCTCTTCTTTATTAGAAGCATCCTGGCTACACTAGGCACATCAGTCCTACACACAAATTTAGAATCGTTTTGGAAAGTGCCGTTAAAAAGTTATCACTTTGGAATCTTGATTTGAATTTTATTTCATCTGGACATCTTTATGATATTATGACTTCTCACCCATGAATTTATATGTTTCTAACCATATCTTTAAAAGATTATTAAAATGTATCCAGGTAAAATAGCGAAGGAGAAACAGGAGAACAAACCAGCAGAGAGAGCTGCATATGCAAAGGCACTGGGGCGTGACAGGGCAGGACGTGTTGGAGGCACAGAAAGATGGTTTATATAACTGGAGCATAGGATGTGGAATGAGGGCGAGATGAGGTTGGAGATAAAGACAGGGCTGTAGGGAGCTGAAGGAGTCTAAGAAGGTAATCAATGTGACCAGACTTTCATTATATCAGGACCATTCTGACTCTTAGGATGGACTTGGGGAGGAGAAAGAATAGAGAAGCAAGGAAACAAGCAGAGAAACTATTCCTGTTGCTTAGGAGACAGAAGGCTTGGACCAATGTATCAGCAGCAGTAGTGATGGAGAGAAGTGGACAGAATTGAAGTGTATTTAGAAAGAAGAGTTTTAATCAATAAGACTTAGTGACTCTTCAATGTGAATAGTGAAGGACAGGTAGGACAAAAGAACAATGCCCTAGTTTCTGGTTTGGGTGACTGGATGAACAGAGTTGCTATGTGATAGAAGGGAACCCCTTTTCCCCACTTCTCATTTCTAGAAGAAGGAATTTTCTCTGAGCACAGGTGGTCTTTCTCTATCTTTTCACTCACTTACTCATCTAAACTTGAGAAGCATGACTATGCAATGTGTTCAGCTTTGTCCTTCCTTTTGGGGTCAAATCTAACTTCAAAAAGCAAAAGTTCTTCTCTGATTAGAATGGCCAAATTTAGAACACATACAACACCAAATACGGGTGTGAATGTGAAGCAACAGGAGCTCTCATGGCTGGTGGGATGCAAAATGTCTTTGGAAGACAGTTTGGCGGTTTCTTATAAAACTAAACATACTCTTGCCATACAATCCAGCAATCATGCTCCTTGGTATTTACCCAAAAGAGTTAAAAACTTATATCCACACAAAAACCTGCACCCAGATTTGTTTATAGTAGCTTTAATCATAATTGCCAAAACGTGAAAGCTACCAATGCCTCTAGTGAGTGAATAGAGAAATAAATTGTGGTATGTCCAAATATTGGAATATTATTTAGCACTAAAAAGGAATGAGCAATCAAGCCATGAAAAGATATTGAAGAACCTTAAATGCATATCATTAAGTGAAAGAGTCCAATCTGAAAAGGCTACATACTGTATGATTCCAACTATATGACATTCCATAAAAGGCAAAACTAGGGAGACATTGTGTTTCCCCCAAAATAAGACCTTGCCAGACAATCAGCTCTAACGCATCTTTTGGAGCAAAAGTTAATATAAGACCCGGCATTACGATATTATATCATATCATATCATATCATATCACATCACATCACATCACATTACATTACATTACATTATATTATATTATACCTGGTCTTATAGTAAAATAAGATGCAGCAGAAAACTGTATCTTATTGTCTGTTGTCTGTTAATAGTTCTTATTTTATAGTAAAATAAGAATATATTTTATATATATTATATAAGTAATATATAAGTAATATATTAGATTAGATTAGATTGTATAGGACCCAGTCTTATGTCATAGCTGATTGTCCGGCTAGGTCTTATTTTCGGGGAAACATGGCAGTAAAAAGATAAGAGGTTGCCAGAGATTGGGGAGGGAGGGCTTCCTGGGTAGAGCACAGTGAAACTATTCTGAGTGATATTGTAACGGTGGACATGTGTCATTATCCATTTGTCCAAACCTATGGAGTGTACAACACCAAGAGCAAACCCTAATGTAAACTATGGACTCTGGGCGATGACGTGTCAATGTAGGTTCATCTATTGTAACAAACGCTCCACTCTGATGGGGGATTTTACAAGTGGGGAGATTATGCGTGTGGACAGGGCAGGGAGTGTATGAGGATTCTGTAGTTTCTGCTCAGTTTTGCTGTGAACCTAAAACTGCTCTGAAAAATAAAGTCTATTTGTTGAAAAGGTTCTCTGCTCCTCCAAGCCATAAATCTCACTCGGGTAGAGCCCTCCATGTGGGAAGCCTGCTCCGGTCTCCTACTACCTGAGACTGGGCGGCTACATCTGCCTGTTTACTACAAGCAAGTCACTGGCCTAACAGGCCTAAAGCCACATTTTCCACCTGGTCTCTAGCAATAATAAACCTCTACGGTATCTGGCCTCTACAGTATCTTTATTTTTTATTTTATTTCACAACTTGTTCAAAACCCAGGAGGAGTACCGTTTCCAGGGGTTTCCTCAAAGATCCTTGGTATTTGGTGCATTGGGCAATATTTAAAAAAAAAAAAGACGGAATTGGGGAAGCCAAGTGAATACATAGAATGGTTTTTGGGCAGCCAGAGCCTGTGGCCATGACCTGGGCTTCTGTGTATGTGCAGGGCATTTTAATCTTGGGCAGGGCATTTCTAGAAGCTAGGATTAGGCTGAAAGGTGGTATTTTTTGTTTGTTTGTTTGTTTGTTTGTTTGTTTACAGTTGTGTGGTTGTCTGTTAACAGTTCTGATGTGGGCAGGAAGGATGTGCCCTAAGCCAAGTCGGATATAGACTTTGGTGGGTGAATATTGATGCATGTAACCAAAATAGGGTCCTCTGACACCCTCCAAATAGAATTCCCCACCTGGGTTTTGAACAGGTTGAACAAACAAAGAATAAAGATGGAGGCCCACAAATCTTTCACCACTGCATCAAGCCAGGCTGATGAGCATAAGCCTGCATCTGTTGCATGGACCAAGGCAGGTCAGCTCCCTGTGGGGACAGAGTAGCACAGTCCCACTCCCTATGGCCAACTCACTCCCAAGACAACGAAGGGACAAAGAGAGACCAGGAGGGAGTTTTGGAAAAGGCTTCCCCATGGAAACCAGGCTACGGGAGAAGCATTCCCTTCTGATGCCATTTTCTGAGATGGGGACCCTGAAGGAGGAGTATTAAGCTGGACTGACTGAGGGAGCCTACACACAGCACTTTGTGACAGCTGTAAATTCCACGATTGGTATGTTGGGTTTGCTTAACCTGGGGAATCCTGACCAGACACACCCTTTTCTCTCCTTCACATCCTCACCTGGCAGGGGTCAGTGGGGGCCAGTTTTAGAAACACGTACTGACACTCCCTCACCACAATGGTGCACTGAGCTCACAGGGTCACCGGCCGCGGAGGAGGTTCTCTGTTATTTACTTTGATATTAGGACCCACGTAAATAATTCAGCAGCATTTCTGCTCCTCCAGCATGTTCGACTGTGGCAATTAGCTAAGGTTCTGCTGGGATTGCCTTGTTTCCAATGTTCCTTGACCTCTGACCCCCATGAATTTAATTCTACTCCTTTAATAATTTCTGGGAGTGGAGATTTTGTTGAGTGAGCAGGTTCCCTCCTGCAGAAATCAACTTAAATCCTGAAGCTGCACACGGCATATTCAGGAAGGCTGAGCTCTGATTTGTCTAGGGTACAAGCAGGACAGGTGATGCAGGCTGGGGAACTGGTTGAGGCCCTGAATGTGCAGGGGTTGGGGGTGGGCTCTCCAGCACCCTTCAGATGAGTTACCTTCTGGAAAGCTTTTGGTGCTAGGACAGGCTCCTGCACTGGGTTCCTGCAGGGAATAGAATAGCTATGAGATTACATGATGTTGCAGGTTGGAAATGCAAGCGCCTCCTCCACTATTCATGCCTGCCTTTATTCGACAATTTATGTTCCAGGCACTGGACTGGGTACTGGAGGAGGACACAAAAACGAGAAATGTGTTGTCCTTTAGGGGTCTTTGTATGGCCCGTGAGGGAAAGATAGGCACGTGTGGTAGACAGTTGTGGAGGGATTAAGGCAATCTGGTGTAAGGTCGTCCCATAAATTGGGCTCTGGTGATAAACACCTGACCCTAAAAGAGCCAATCAGGCCTCCGTCTGCAAGACTTTCAAACTGAAATGAATCAGAAACTGCCCAATCTTTCAGTGGCTAGAACCATCAGGAAAAGTTACGTGGCTATGAGTTAATACTTTTCTACCTTGTGGCTTAGTTGAGGAAGACACTGGTGTGCAGAGAGATGTAGATGGATGGATGGATGGATGGATGGATGGATGGATGGATGGATGGAGATAGACAGTTAGATGATAGATACTGAGAGACAGGGGCAGAGCTATAGAGAGACAGAAAGAGGGAAAAAGAGAGGCATGAGGCCAATACTCAGATAAAAGCAGAAATAAAGGGGGAAAGTACGTACTCCCTGTGTTTCTAGAGGCTTTCCAAATTTATATTCCAGGGCTTACTGAGGCCCAGCTACATTCTTGCCCTTAGAGTTCTGTGAGACACTCCCATATTCTTATAACCAGCCCCTCTTTTTGCCTAATCTCGTTTGAGTGAGTTCCTGACTCTTGGAAACAAAAGCGTTCATCAACTATTATGACTGACATTACGATCTTGTCCTACAGACAAAAGAGGAGCTCAGATGAGGGGCCATCTCACTTTAGGGAGAGTCAGGCTCACTAGGGAACTCTTTGTAAGAGGTTCAATATTAAATCACAGTCACAAAGGAATAATAACAGTGATGAGCATCATTAAAAGTCACTTATGCCAGATACTCTTCTCTGTGCTCTGTGGTTATCTCTAAATAAGTCATGCCTGCAACCTAGGAATCACTGTGTCCAGCCACAGTGATACAAATCAGCCCCTTGAGATAATTTAGGAAGTAGGGATGATAATCATGTTCTTCAGATGGGAAAACTAAGGCTTGGAGAGGTTAAGTTGCTTGCTCGAGGTCATGTAACTTGGAGCTGGGATTTGCACCCAGACCCCTGGTCTTGTTCAGCCACTGGGCTGTAGTGCTCCCGCTCACACTGACCCCTCCCCAAGGTTTGTCACATGGACAGGCAACAGCCAGGGCAGTCTGAAGACTGATGCCATGTGTAGAGGAAACATCGTGTTCGAGGAAAAGTAGAGAGGTGATTGGCTACATAATTTGCAGGGCCTCTTGGAAAATGAGAAGGTAGGGGCCTTTTGTTCAGAAGATATAAAGATTTTTCAAGGCAGCAATGGCCAAGCATTAAATCAGGTGCCTGCACAGGTCACTTGCCCATGAAAACGGCCTAGAATTTGGGCAACCACCACCATTTCCTGCCTGGGGTTCAAAAGGGAGCACGGTGGGTACAGTGGGCCCAGATGAGGGCAGGGTGAGCCTTTTGTGCAAGACTAGAGGGTTTGCCTTTAACTCTGTAAGTACTGGGGAATCAGTGAAAGATTTTGGGAAGCCAGTGAGTCCATCGAAGTTTGTGCTTTACATATAACAGATTGCTGTAAGTGCTACATGGTAGTGCTACACTTCTACAAGTAATTCCGACAGAGGTTTTCCTAATACAGCCTGCTTGGGACCTCTTGACTTCCTGAGAAGATCTGGCCAAGAAAGTTCAGAGGCCGAGGTGGGAAAATACTCATTTAGGGGATGTTGAACCTATTAAGACAGTTTAAAAAAAAAAAATTCTCAGCTAGAGGAAAACATTTAAATAGAAGTCATTAGTGAGCATATTTCTGAAGCCAGTAGCGCCTAATAAGTCAAAATTGCTTTCCCTAAAAATGAAACCTATTGAAGGTTTTCAGCCCCCCTTTCTGAAGTGCTCAATTAGGGTGAAAAAAAATCCATAGCTCTTTCTGGATTGAACTGGCTGAAAGGCGGGAGTGCTTTCTGGTTAGCATTGTCCAACCACAGTGATACAAATCAGCCCCTTGAGATAATTTATATCTCAGAGAGGAGTTTCGGAAATGGGTCCGCTTGGAGCTAAAAGCACCATAAATAAGCTGGGTTGGGCGCCTGTATGGGCTGCAGTGGGGGTCACAGACTGCGTTCCCAGCATCCCTGCCCCAGGCATGGGGCCTGCTCCCACCTGGGCCCCACCCCAGCCAGTCTAGACCCATCGTCCTACTAGGAGACTGAGCCTCAGGGAAGGGCAGGGACCTGTCCACTGTCCCACAGAAGGGCAGTGGCACAGCCAGTGCCAGGGCCCTGCCTCCTGACTGCTCAGTGCACTCATTAATCTCTCATGGGTGCTGGGACTGCGCTCTGCCTGAGGGCCAGGAGAGGACAGTATGGAGGAGGGACGGACCAGTACAGAAGACCCAGAGACACCGTGGTAAGAAAGTAGTACCAGTGTCGTGATTAAAACAGACACAGCTAAAGAGCATGTGTGTGTTTTCAGCATGCCCATGTACATGCATGTATAAATGTATGTACTCATACATACGGGTATGTGTGTGCTCATGTATTGCAGTGTGTATATGTGTTCGCATGTATGTGTGTACATTGTGCATATGTGTGGGCTCACATATGTGTGCATGCACTCATGTATGTCTGTGTCTATGTTGGGGTTGGGTGCCTAATCCAGCCTGGTGGAGTCAGACAATTTAATCCAGGGGCTGACGGTCACGTTATTGGACAAGTATAGCAAAACTTGGCGAGTTTTGTTAGATCAGGCCTAGACTGGTTAAGAAGTTAGAACATCCTTAGAAGGATCATCGAGAGGGCTGTGACTTGGTCTGAATTTGGGAGACTCTTAATGCCTCCATATAAGATGAGCTTCTTTTTCTCCAATTGTTTCCTCAGAAAAGAGTCCTTCCAAAGCCTGTCATGTAACAAACAGGATGCTGTCTAGATTGTTTCGAAGAGCAGGACTGTTTGGTTAATGACATGGTAGCCTGAAACTCCGCAATCTGTCAGTAAAAATAAAAGGAGACAAAGAAATTGAATGCAAATGGAATAATAAGTTATTCCGGGGAGACTGGCACCAGAATTGTGGGGGGTTGTTGTAAGCAAACCTTTACAAGGTTGTCTTCAGAAAGCACAGAAGAAGATTATTTCTTTTGAGGAGATGGTCCTAATGATGGGTAAAGAGGTGCCTGTGTCTGGGGGTGAGAGGAACCAGATCTGTCTTTATACAGGATGGTTCTGGGAGGCAGGTTGTGGCTGTGGCTGGACACAGGGGTCCCGGAGCCTGATCTGGGAGGAAACAGGCTGAGGGAGGGGAGGGGTGGCACAGGCCCCCGGAGGTGGAGGTGGACGTGTGACTTGGGACGAGGCCTCAGCATGTCTCAGGGGGCTTCTACAGGGGCAAGAGCATCTCTGAAGAGTCGCAGTCCCTAGCAGCCAGCTCCATCTGCCTGGAAATCGATGTGAGAGACTTAGTGACTCTGGGAACTTGCTGTCACTTCCCATTTTCCTGCTCCTGGGAGCTCGGTGGGAACTGGGTGGAGGATGATCAGACTGCCTGACACACACCTGAGCCCTGTCATCCCGCAGGGGGTGGGACCAGGAGGGGCCCTGGGCCCACATGCCAGGCCTTTGCTTGCTGGGATGGTGTTGCAACTGCTCACTAACCTAAGGACTTTCAAGGGAGTAGGTGGCTTTAGCTATTTGTCTTAAACTCAGCCCAAGATTCTGAGGGTCAAACTCATACATATAGAAACCAAAAGATCCCTCAGTACGCGCCCCAAGACTGGTTGCCATGGTAACAGGCGGGCCTGGAACTGGTGGTCAGGACCATATCAGTGTTTTCCCCCCATTGGTGAAAAAGTTTTAGTAGCTGTCCAGGATGAAGGCCCCATTTCTCAGGTTTGCCTAACACAGTGGTGCCCTTGTGCCCCTACCTGCTTGCCAACCCCAGAGAATTTCTCACCTTTCCTGAGCATTCCAAGCATGTTTGCTGCCTTAGTCTCCACGAACTTGCACGGTCTCCTCCTGGTTCTAGAATAATGTTCTCCTCCATGCACCTACTCCATCAACCCATCTCTTCTTTGAAGCGGCCTCCTCAGTCTCTACTCCTTTTCCTCCAAAACGTATCCCTTGCTCTTCTGAGCTGCCCAATCTGGTGAAAGCTGGGTCTGAAGGACCTATCTAAATTACACAGACACCCTCCTTGTTCCCAGGTCCCCACCAGCTCCCAGCCCTCACCCACTGACCTCCAGTTCTCCGTCGTCCCAGACACCAGGTGCGTGCCCCTGCCTGACACACAATCCTGGGTGGTAGTGGATGAAGCAAGAGGGGGCTTGAACACATTCATTGCACACATCTTTCCCGAGCCCCACCCAATGGTTGTGGAGAAGCAGTGTTCATGAGCTTGAGCATGCCCCCTGCCTGTGGCTTTCAGAGTCTAGTGTCTGAGGCAGACATTCACCCACCTGGCACCCAAATGAAAATATAAGTACAAATCGTGATCACAGATCTGAAGGAAAAGAAAGAAATAAAGTCGTGCATGTAAAATGTGAGGCGCAGGCCTGGGGACCCCGTGGGCCTCGTCTCCTGCCATTCTCATTACCTCCATTTTTCCGATGAGGAAACTGAGGAGGAGACAGATGAAGGACATATGGTCACATTGTTAGTGGGTGGCAGTCACTCTCCTCTGGGAGCTGCCAGAGACTGGTGAGTTTCTGGATTCACTGCATCTCTGCTGCTTCTCAGCACTCTCTTTACTATGTTCCCCGTGGGGCACACACACAAAAAGGAAGCAGAAGCACCAGAAGAACCATGGAGGAAAACTTTGTTTATCCAAGTAACTTTGCCCTCCTCCACCCCTATGTATATCCTGTTATAGAGTAGTTTCTTCCTAGGCACCCTTACATGCCCACATGTGGGCACCTGGCACTGGCAAATACGCAGGTCACGCCTGGGAATTTCTTTCTTCCAAAGCTCTTTTCTTTCCCCCAGAGGATCCCTTGATCCATTTCAAGGACCTCTCAGAGAGTAGCAGCTCTCCCTTCCTCCTTTCCTCGTTCCCTTTGCCCCCCCTTCCTCCCTTCCTCTCCAGCCCAATCGCTTGGGCTCTGGCAGTGACATGGGCCATGTCCTCTGTCAGGAATGACTCGGCAGCATCCTTTCCATGAAATTCCTTCATAATCTGAGGTGGAAGACAAGCACATGCGTGTTGGTCTTGAGATGCTTGTACAGGGGAAGGAGGCCAGAAGCTGCCTTGGACAGAGGAGTGGCAGCTTTCGCCGTGTGTTCTATGGGTGGGATGGACAGGTGGGTGGACATGGGTGACAAGGTGAGCGCCCATGAGGATGGGGCCCTTTGAAGTCAAACAGACCTGAGCTGCAGCCCAGCTTTAACACTTTCTAGTTGTATGATGTTTGCTTAGTCACTTAACTTCTGTGAGCTTCAGTTTGCTCATCCGTGAAATGGACCTGAAACAGTACATATTACATAGGATTGTGAGGAGGATTACAGAAAGCCACACATGTAAAGTCCGTAGCATAGGAGCCACCAAACCATGGATCCTTCCTGAGTAATACCTGTCTCCTGCCATGCTCAGCTGGGGCAGGGGGACAGAGGGGTGGTGAGTAAATATTTTGGGGGCAGTTAAGCTCTGAACGGTTCTATACCACACCCACACCCATGCACACACATGCATACACACAACACACAAACAAAAAACACCTTTTTCCTCCTACTTTGGCCTCTGTGTTTTCCCATCCTGACTTTTTTTCTTTTTTTTTTTTTTTTTTTTTAATTAATTTTATTGGGGTGACAATTGTTAGTAAATTTACATAGATTTCAGGTGTACAATTCTGTATTACATCGTCTATAAATCCCATTGTGTGTTCACCACCCAGAGTCAGTTCTCCTTCCATCACCATATATTTGATCCCCTTTACCCTCATCACCCACCCCCCACCCCCTTACCCTCTGGTAACCACTAAATTATTGTCTGTGTCTATGAGTTTTTGTTTCTCATTTGTTTGTCTTGTTCTTTTTGGTTTATATACCACATATCAGTGAAATCATAGGGTTCTCTGCTTTTTCTGTCTGACTTGTTTCACTTAGCATTATTCTCTCGAGATCCATCCATGTTGTCACAAATGTTCCTATATCATCTTTCCTTAACGCCGAATAGTATTCCATTGTGTATATGTACCACAACTTCTTTATCCATTCATCTATCGAAGGACATTTTGGTTGTTTCCATGTCTTGGCCACCGTAAACAAAGCTGCAATGAACATTGGCGTACACGTGTCTCTATAGAGAAATGCTTTTATATTTTTGGGGTAGATACCCAGGAGAGCGATTGCTGGGTCATATGGTAATTCTATTCGTAATTTCTTGAGGAACCTCCACACTGCCTTCCATAGCGGCTGCACCAGTCTGCATTCCCACCAACAGTGTATGAGAGTTCCTTTTTCTCCACAGCCTCTCCAACACTTGTTACTATTTGTTTTGTTGATGAAAGCCATTCTGACTGGGGTGAGGTGATATCTCATTGTGGTTTTCATTTGCATTTCTCTGATGATTAGCGATGTTGAGCATTTTTTCATATGTCTATTTGCCATTTGTATATCCTCTTTGGAGAAATGTCTCTTCAGGTCCTCTGTCCATTTTTCAATTGGGTTGTTTGTTTTTTTGTTGTTGAGTTTCATGAGTTCCTTGTATATTTTGGATATTAGCCCCTTATCAGAGGAACTGTTTGCGAAAATCTTCTCCCATTCAGTTGGTTGCCTCATTATTTTGTCAATAGTTTCTTTTGCTGTGCAGAAGCTTTTCAGTTTCATATAATCCCATTTGTTTATTTTAGTTTTTACTTCCATTGCCTTTGGAGTCAAATTCATAAAATGCTCTTTGAACCCAAGGTCCATAAGTTTAGTACCTATGTTTTCTTCAATGCAGTTTATTGTGTCAGGTCTTATGCTTAAGTCTTTGATCCATTTTGAATTAATTTTGGTACATGGTGACAGATAGCAGTCCAGTTTCATTCTTTTGCATGTAGCTATCCAATTCTGCCAGCACCATTTATTGAAGAGGCTGTCTTTCCTCCATTGTATGTTTTTAGCTTCTTTGTCAAAAATTATCTGTCCATATTTATGTGGTTTTATTTCTGGGTTCTCAATTCTATTCCATTGGTCTATGTGTCTGTTTTTCCGCCAATACCAAGCTGTTTTGATTATTGTAGCCCTGTAGTACAAGGAAAAATCAGGGAGTGTGATACCTCCAGTATTGTTCTTTTTTTTTAATATTGCTTTGGCTATTCGGGGTCTTTTGTGGTTCCAAACAAATCTGATGATTTTTTGTTCTATTTCTTTAAAAAATGCCATTGGGATTTTAATGGGGATTGCATTAAATCTGTATATGGCTTTGGGTAATATGGCCATTTTAACTATGTTGATTCTTCCAATCCATGAGCACGGAATGTCTTTCCATTTCTTTGTGTCTTCTTCAATTTCTTTCAAAAATGTCTTATAGTTTTCAGCATATAAATCCTTCACATCCTTGGTTAAGTTTATTCCTAGGTATTTTATTCTTTTTGCTGCAATTGCAAAAGGAATTGTTTTTTCTATCTCTTTTTCTGAGATTTCATTGTTGGTATATAGGAAAGCAATGGACTTTTGTACATTGATTTTGTAGCCAGCAACTTTACTATATTCATTGATTGTTTCTAATAGCTTTTTGGTGGAGTCTTTAGGGTTTTCTATGTATAGCATCATGTCATCTGCAAAGAGTGACAATTTAACTTCTTCATTCCCAATTTGGATGCCTTTTATTTCTTTCTCTTGCCTGATAGCTCTGGCGAGGACTTCCAACACTATGTTGAAAAGCAGAGGTGATAGGGGACAACCTTGTCGTGTTCCTGAACGTAGAGCAAAGGGCTTCAGCTTTTCACCATTAATTATGAGGTTAGCTGAGGGCTTGTCGTATATGGCCTTTATTATGTTGAGGTATTTTCCTTCTATACCAATTTTAGTAAGTGTTTTAATCATAAATGGATGTTGTATCTTATCAAATGCTTTTTCTGCATCAATTGATAGAATCATATGATTTTTGTCCTTTATTTTGTTTATGTGATGTATCACATTGATGGATTTGCGAATGTTGAACCATCCTTGTGCCCCGGGAATGAACCCCACTTGGTCGTGATGAATAATCTTTTTAATGCATTGTTGTATTCGATTTGCTAGAATTTTGTTTAGGATTTTAGCATCTGTATTCATCAGAGATATAGGTCTGTAGTTTTCTTTTTTTGTGTTGTCCTTACCAGGTTTTGGTATCAGGGTAATGTTGGCCTCATAAAATGAGTTAGGGAGTACTGACTCTTCTTCAATTTTTTGGAAGAGTTTGAGCAGGATTGGTATTAGATCCTCTTTGAAGGTTTGGTAGAATTCACTGGTGAAGCCATCTGGTCCAGGACTTTTGATTTTGGGAAGGTTTTTGATGACTGATTCAATTTCCTTACTGGTGATCGGCCTGTTAAGATTTTCCAGTTCTTCATGATTCAGCCTTGGAAGGCTATATGTTTCTAAGAACTTGTCCATTTCTTCTAAGTTATTAAATTTGGTGGCATATAGTCCTTCATAGTATTCTTGGATAATCCTTTGTATTTCTGTGGTGTCCGTGATAACTTCCCCTTTTTCATTTCTGATTTTGTTAATTAGTGTCTTCTCTCTTTTTATCTTAGTGAGTCTAGCCAAGGGTTTGTCGATTTTGTTAATCTTTTCAAAGAACCAGCTTTTTGTCACATTAATTTTTTCTATTGTCTTTTTGTTCTCTATTTCATTTAGTTCTGCTCTGATTTTTGTTATTTCCTTTCTTCTGCTGACCTTGGGTTTCGCTTGTTCTTCTTTTTCTAGTTTTTTAAGGTGTAACATGAGGTTATTTATTTGGGATTTTTCTTGTTTCTTGAGATAGGCCTGTAATGATATAAATTTCCCTCTTAAAACTGCTTTCGCGGCATCCCAAAAATTTTGGTAGGATGTATTTTCATTGTCATTTGTTTCTATGTATCTTTTGAGCTCTCCTCTAATTTCTTCTTTGACCCAGTCGTTCTTTAAAAGTATGTTGTTTAATCTCCATGTATTTGTGTTTTTTCCTGCTTTCTTTTTGCAGTTGATATCCAATTTCAAAGCTTTGTGATCAGAGAATATGCTTGGTATGATTTCAATCTTCTTAAATTTGCTGAGGCTGATTTTGTGTCCCAATATATGGTCTATCCTTGAGAATGTTCCATGTACACTAGAAAAGAATATATAGTCTGATGTTTTAGGATGAAGTGCTCTATATATGTCAATTATGTCCAATTCATCTAATGTGTCATTTAGGGCTGCGATTTCGTTATTTATCTTCTGTTTGGATGATCTATCCATAGCTGTCAATGATGTATTTAAGTCCCCTAGTATAATTGTGTTTTGGTCAATTTCTCCCTTTAGTTCTGTTAGTAGTTGCTTGGTATATTTCGGTGCTCCCTGATTGGGGGCATAAATATTGATGACTGTTATGTCTTCTTGTTGTATAGCCATCCTGACTTTTTTTATCCCAAGCATAAGACTGGAAACACTAATGGGGGTGGGAGATTAAATTCAGATGTAGAATCTGGGAAGATTTGGGGGAGGAAGTAGGCTTTGTCCCTAGCTCTGAAAGATGGAAGTCTTTGGTAACAAAGAGTGAGGAGAGAGGTGTGCCAGGCAGAGGGAAGAGAGTGGGCAAACTCCAGAGATGGGAGGACACGGGCTGATTGGGGGAAATAGCAAACAACATGGGAAAGCCAGAAGTGGGAACTAAGGAGGATGGGCCAGGAAGTGAAGGGCTTTGGGCTCTGGCTCCTGAGTTTGAGCTCACTCTGCAGGCAGTAGGAACACCAAATGTGTAAAGATGCTGTCATGTGGGTCAGATAGGCAGGGCTGCCAGGTGAGTCTGGACAGACAAGGGTGATCAGGATGGAACAAAGGAGAGCCATTCAAACGGGATTTAGGAATGTGGACTAGGTGAAGCTTAGCAATGAGATGGGGTGGGGTGGGGCGAGAGAGAGAGGGAAATCCTGAGCCGATAAGCAGATTTTTAGTTCAAGTCCTTGGACAGTAGTATTATTAACCAAGGGAGGGAAACCAGGGGTAGAAGAAACTCAGGAGAGGGTATCAGGTGGGGAATGAGTGGTGTTCAGTGGCTGGCGGGCCCTCTCTGGGGAGGTGTCAGGCAGAGCTCTGGGGCTGAGGGTGGACACTACAGCAGAGCAGGGTCTAGAGGAGAACGCGCAGAGAAGAGGCCTGAAGACAGAACTTTTGGGAGCATCTTTGTTTAAGGGGTGAGCAGGAGAAGAGAAGCCTGTGGAGGAGAGTGAGAGCGAGACAGACAGGCAAAGAGGCAGAGAGGAAAAGATATTACAGCCTTGAGCGCTGTGCAGAAGGGAGGGTACATTCAGAGGGTGGGAGGGTGGGAATGAAGAAGTAACCATGACTTGGCAATCAGGAGGGTGTTGCTGACATTTGGGGGAGTTCTTTCAGATGAGTGAGGGCCAGACTGCAAGGGACCAGCGAGGGTGGTGGAGGAAATGGAGGCAATGAAAGCAGTTAGAGGTGAGGCTGGAGGGGGTGGTGGATGGTTACCTGGGCAAGGTGGGGTGGGTGAGGGCTTTCACGTAAAGGAGGTTTGAGGAGGTGAGGCCATTCGAGGAAGGGGTGATTGAGGCAGAAGCGTTGGGCAGAGGAGATGATGGGTGAGTTGGGTGACGGGAAGGGAGCAGGGTCTGGAGAGCAGGGGGGATTCTTCTTGGAGAGGGGTGGACACAGGAGAGCTGAGGACACAGACACATTCTGAGATGAAGGCAGAGGGAAGCTGTGGGCACCTTAGCATTTTCCATAAAGTTGGAGACTTGCAGGTGAAGCCTTCTCTTAGACATGGAAGAAGGAAGAGAAGGGAAAAGGTTGGAGGGAGGGTACAGAAAAGCACTTGGCCTGTGGTAGACCAATATGTGAATGCACTCTGAGGGGAATCAGTACAGAGCGCGATCAGGTTTGGATGACAATTAGGGGCATCAGGAAAACTCTGCTCAGGGAAGATTCCAGATGCTCAGCTGAGGAACCCCGGGCATTCTGGGCAGGCTAGACGCTCAGTGCTTAGGGCTCAAAGCCACGGCAAGCTGAAGGGCAGGGACATTCCCCGGCCACCCTTTTGAGTATAGTGACATCCCTATACATGCTACTCACACCCGTGAGGTAGGTGCCCAAGGTGAATAAGTGGCGACACCATTGCCTTGAGCTGGACTCCACAGCAGGTGCGTTCCAGGACTTTGTGGTACTGGCAGTGTCAGGTCTGGCACTTCTTCCAAAGCCTGGTGTGGATGTTTAAACCCTGTGTCAGACACCTAAGGTGGCCCCCAATGAGTCCACCCAGTGTAATCCCTGCCCCAAGCCGAGTGCAGGTGGGTCCTGTGGCATACTTCTAACCAATGGAATGTGCCAAAAGTGATGGGAGGTCACTCTTGTGATCGTGTTATGTTACATTAGTCTCTGTCTTAACCGACTGGAGATTCTCCTGTGGCCTTGAAGCAAACAGCCCTGTTATAGGGAACTGTGGGAGATCTCTAGGAACTGAAGGTGTCCCCTAGCCAACAGCTTGTAAGGAGCTGGGGCCCTCAGTCATTCAGCTGCAAGGAAATGGATTCTGCCAACAATGCTGATGCACTTGGAAGCAAACTCTTCCCCAGTCGAGCATCCAGGGGAGAACACAGCCCAGCTGATACTTGCTTGATTGCAGCTTTAATGAGATCCTGAGTGGTGCCCAGAATTCTGATGTACAGAAACTGTGAGGTAATAGAGGGGTGCTGTTTTAAGCTGCTAAGATTGTGGTCATTTCTTATGCAGAAAACTAATACACCACCCATCCATTCACCCACAAATCCACCTACCCATGCCCCATACATTTGACTATTTACCCCCTAATCCACCCAGCTATCCACACTTCTGCCTTCTTAACTATTAACCCAAACAGCCGTTAATTCAATCAACAAATGTATGTACTGGGACTCCACTGCATGTCAGATTCTCTTCTAGGCACTGGAACACAGCAGTAAGTCAGAAGACAGACAAGCTCCCTGCTCTCTTGGAGCTTACAGGCTACACATCCACACCTTTCTACTTAGGACCCACTACCCATCCGTCCACAATTTCTTGTGCTCATCTGCACAACCCCCAGCTCTTTCTCTCACCTCCCACTTATCGAATTGCTTGTACACCCAACCTTCCAGAAGGCAGAAGACTCAAAATATAAAAGCATGAATTTTAAAGTATTCCACTCAGTTGGTTAGCAGAAATTTATTAGGACTTCACTGATTCTGTCTGGGTATTGGAGCTCACAGTTTGGAGGAAAGAAACCAACTAAAAGCATGTAAGCGAGCAGGATTTATTTTTTTTCTAGATACATAGATCTTATTTTTCTAACTTGTGTCCAAAGAGAAGGGGTCCTCCATTGGTACAGAAGCTCAGGGGTGCCACTGGGAACCCAGGCTTCTTCTGTCTTTGTGCTCTGTCCCTCTTAGAGGGTTGGCTTGTTACCTTATGGTCTCAAAAAGCTGCTTCACTTTAGGCACAAAGAAGAGCTGCACAGCTGTGTTGAACGTGCGCTAATAGAAGCCCCTACAAAGGGGAAGAGAGGCAAGGGATTGGATACAACTGAAAATGTTTCTCTTAAAATTATTTCCAAACAAAAGATTAATTGTCCTTGACAAAGATGTTTATGGAGCATTTATCGTGCCCCTTACCATCATTGTCCTATTTTCTGTCCGACTCAGGGGAGTTGAGGTGACCAGCTATAAGTGGATGAATCAGGAGTTCCATAGAGGATGGAGGGCAGGCACAGGGCTGGAATGGAGGCTGGGGTAGGGGGAGCAGCTCTCCCTTTCCAGTGATCCTTCCTGTATGTCCGGGACACCTGGAATGCACAGGGGCACCGGGAATGAGCAGGCCTTGTGTACCAGGTGTTCTTCTGGAAATCGGCCAGTAGGACATTTGCAACTTGACATTGTGTTTTTTGCAGAATTTCATTTCAGCCACTAGCCATCTGCCAGCCCCTATGCTGTTGGAATTTCATCCATGGTGGCTTCTCCTTCTCTCCTTTTCTCAGGACGCTGACTCGGTCTCTCTTAATGGAGCTTTGCCAATAGACCTCATTCCAAAGATGGCATCAATAGTCACATAATGCCACCAGCTTCCAAAACTTCTCTAGTTGGAGACATCTAGTTATTTGAAATGAACCCGTTGGACATTCTACAAGATACCTGGACAGTACTTCTCAAAACTGTCATAGTGACAAAAGGCAAGGAAAGAAGGAGGAAGTGCCACAGGGCAGAAGAGACTGCAGAGAAGTGACAACTAAATGCAATGTGGTACCCTGGATTGGATCCTGGGACAGAAAGAGGACAGTAATGGGAAAACTGATGAAATCCAAATAATATCTGAAGTTTGGTTAATAGCAACATGTCAGTATGAGTTTCTCAGCTTTGACGAAGGTAATACGACCTGCTCCCAACAGGGAAACCTGAGTGAGGGGTTCACGAGAACTCTCTGCTATCTTTGCAACTTTACTGTAAATCTAAAATTACTACAAAACAAGTTTGTCAAAGTGCACCCACCTCCTGTTTTATCAGCACTATAAGCTTGAGGTGCTCCAGCAGCTTCACTTAGAAAACTACTTGCAAGTTCAAGGCCTTTGATGAGCGACTTCCAGGGAAGTTCATAGAAATGGAACAAAGATGAGGTGCTTCCTCTTCTAAGCACGTGTGTGTGCCCACGGGTGCACATTGGCGGGCAGGAGGAACAGAGCACGGGGTCCACGCTGCTACCCTTTTGCACAGTGGCCTACTTACCACCCCAGCAGCCTACTTATCACCCCAGCAGCCTAACACCTTCCAGCTGATGGCTGGTCCCAAAAGCTCTGAATCAAACCCAACCAACCGACTTTGGTGGGGGTCCTTCAGTGCTTTTTGTTCCTCAGCCCTGCCCAGTTGCTGCCTCCGTGCCAGCAGGAGGGGTGGCGAGGTCAACGCAAGTATAAACCCAATCCAACAAACTTATTCTAGCACCTGCCACATCAGAGCCCCCGCCCCCCCAGGGCCAGTTAGTTATCATCATAACTACCACCAGTTAGAAGAATCATCCTAGCTATCATTTATTGAATATATACCCTGTTCCAGAACTGTGCACTTGAACACATTCTCCACTTTGCACATTAAAAAACGACATCCGGGAGAAATGATTTAATTTGCCCAACTAGAGAAGCAGAACTGACCCTAAAGCACTTTCATTTTATTCCTGTCTCACTTAAAAAGGGCCCTTCCATATCAACTAAATAACCTGCCCATTTTACAGGAAGGCAAACCAAGATCCAGGAAGGTGAGTTTTGCATGAAGCCACACAGCCTATTCAAGTCAAGCCAGGAAAGCATCTCAGGTTTCCTCCTTACTCTAAGCCCAGTGCTCTCTCTGCTGCCTCTGAATTCCTGAAACTTTTGGAACACCTCAGGCCTGGCTTAGGGAGTCCAGCTGCTCCCAGAGCAGACCAGTCCACAGAGGGGCTCCTCTCTTTCCAGGCAGGTACAGATTGCTGTCCTCCCTCCCCTCTCAACCCCTCCCAGTGTCTGCAGGCACAGCTCAGCAGGAGGTACAATTACCATCTGTATCCCTGGCATCTTTTCAGAGGAATATTTAAGTAGCTGCGGCACTCACAGGAGAGACAAGTAAATAGGCAGCCCAGCAAAGTGTTGAACCCAGCCTCAGGTCTGCGTGCATGGAGCGGGCACCAAATAATTCACAGCACTACTGAAAAAGCAAAGGAGGAAAGTCCTGCATCCCTTCATTCCCCTTTAGAGATGTGGTCAAAGGTTCTTGGTCTCTGAACATTGCTTTTCCAACGATGCATTGCTCCACAAGAGCGAAAGGCAACCTTTGCAGGCTCTCCCAGGATGGGCAAGCCCACTCGCCCTGCAGGTCAGGGTGCTGATGGAGCAGCAGCTAAGAGCTTCCTGGTCAAAGGAGGAGGGTGCCCGGCTGTTGGGGCACCTGCTTCCTCATCCTACCACAGGCCCCTGGCAAGGGGACAAAGTGCAGGGAGCCATCCACACTCTCCCTCAAGTCTCCTTGATGGTCAGTCGAATCTGATGGACAATTATTATAAGATAGTTGGACACGAACAGGGAGAAGCAGTCTCTGAATTCTTGGAAAGAAACATGGTGACCATCGGCAACCTGCTTGGGTTCATTAAAACATGTCATGCTAGACACATTGCATTTTTTAAAGTCAATTAATTATTATTTAATAAATATTTAGTGATCATGTCTATGTGTGAAGAATTAAGACTTCTTGCTGCACACTAAGAATGAGACAGAAAGTTTCTTGGCTCTGTGGAGGCTAAAATTCTAGCTGTGGGGGCCATGAGGGTTACGGAGGAGAAGACAGACAGTAAACATGAATGCACAAGGTAATGATGGGATAATGTGTTTTCTGCAGCCAGGTGGGTGCTTTAGTTGGGATGTCATGGCAGGCCTTTCTTGGGAGGTGGCATTTGATGGACAAGGAAGCACTACAGCCTGGTAAATCAAGACAGCTTTGTACTGCGGCATTGCTAACTTATAGCAAAGCCTTGGGAGAACGCAGTTCATGTAGTATATACTAAAACGTGTTATGTGCTTATTCTGTGGCAGACAGCATGCTACAAACGCAAGAGGCATTTTATTTGATCCTCCTACAAGAACCCAATGATGGGTGCATTTTCTCCTGTTTGCAGATGAAGATGTTGAGGCTCAGAAAGATTGTGACTTGCTCAAAGTGCAAGAGAGGTATGCAGTGGGGAAAGGAGCCCCCGCCCGGGCTTGTCATCCTGATGCCTGTGACTACTCAGGCCGCCTTTGACAACACGATGCAGAAATGTGGGATTAACAATTAGTCACTTGTTAAATGACTATTTTCAAAGACTGCTGACTAGGCGAGCACCCTCTGGAGGGAGATCGCTGTGGTGGAGGCACAGGCTTGCTCCACAGCCCTGCCATGTCCATTGGTGTCAATGGTCTGAATGCCAGTCCAGGTGGTCACAGTCCAGCCTCCTCTCCAACTACCGCTGACCTTGCACTAGCTTTGTCAAGTTATTGCAATTCCCCTAACATACAATGTGCTTCAAGCTTCCCTGCCTTTACACAGGGTACCTCCCTTGTCTGGAATGGCCCCTGCTCCCTGTGACCCAGACGATGCCTGCTTTCCTTCAAGAGTCAGTTGAAATGCCACCGCCTCCATGAAGCCTTCACTGAATTCCTCCAAACTGTCGTTGCCGATCTTTTGGTTTCCAATGCACCGTGCACATGTATGGCACACACAGCTGTTGCCTTCCCAACAGCCATCACACTGCTTGTTCTTTGCTCATAGACGAACAATTTGACCAAGTGGCCATGTGCTTGAAACTGCAAGCACCCTGACTGATATAGCTGAGCTCCGCCTTCATGGTACGTTATCACTTTGGGTTTGTTTCCTAGTGCAGTTCTCCACACTGGAAACTCCTTGAGGGGACTCATTCTTCTTTTCAAAGGATCTCCAGTGTTGAACACAAAATCTACGGGTGTCTCGCTCAGTGAATCAGTGAAAGGATGGATGGATGGATGGATGGATGGATGGATGGATGGATAAGCCAGCGTATGACATGAAGTTAGGAGGCAATGTAAGTAACTGGGATCCAGTCATTGGTAGCCACAAAGAGAGGAGCAGTGGAGTCAAAAGCCAAACACGGAGAGATGGAATTGAAGTGGGGTCAGACTCTTCTGATCCCTAGTTCCAGATTTGCAGGGAGGTAGGTAAAAGGGAGTACACAACTCAGCAGTAACTGGGTATATGTCAACACCACTGTGGAACCACCAGGGAAGACACTGTCATATTAGGATACCTCCTCACAATTTCTTCAGGGACATAGACAGAGACAATATGCAAATGCCTATCAAATAGTGTCAGCTGTGTAGAGAGAAGAGCCGTGAGGCAGAGCTGGACTGAGATTGGGAGTGACCCTGTTATCAGGCCTAGTTCAAGTGGCCTCTTCATACCCTCTTATCTGTCACCATTGCTACAGAGCAGGGCCTCATCGCAACTGAAATACTCCTGTCCCAAGTCCTTCTCGACTACTTCCTGGATTCTTTTATATGCCTTCTTTCTCAACATCTCTCCCCAGAGTCAGCACGTGCTCCTACCTGTCTCCACTCAGAAGCCATGTGCTGTACCCCTGAAAGGCTTTGCAAAGCAGGTGCAGTGTGGCATCAGCCACAGGAATGGCACAGATGTCCTCAGCCTTTTCTTCTCTTTCCTCGAGACAACTCTCCTCCCTGCTGACAGCCACAACAATTCCTCAGCTTGAGTCCTCTGTACCAAGTGGCAGCTGCAGGGCAGTGCCAGGCCTCCCAAAGGAGCTGGTCTTGAGTCCCCCTGGGTTCTACTTGCTGTGAACCTGAGGCATTCATCCACCTTTGGGTCTCAAGAGCTTCACCTGTAAAATGGGCCCGTGAAGGCACTCACCACCAATTGTGAATTTGAAGTGAGGCAGTGGGCGTGAGAGCCAGGACCAGCTTCACTGGCATCACAGGGCCCTGTGCTCAGAATGGCTCTACACTTGGTTTAATGTTCTGCTCTTGTCTCTTGAAATTCTTAATAATTCTTGAAGAAGGGGGTCCACATTTTCATTTTGCACTGGCCTCTGCAAATTATGCAGCTGGTCCTGAGGGCTTTGAAAATCCAAATGCGCTGTAAAAATGTGCAGTAGATTATTGTCGTTGATATAAGAGAATACACACATTCGCATTCTGTAAAGGATGAGTAATGGGGGATTTTCTGCAAGCCAGGAATGCGGGGACAGCACAGAATGTGTCTTACTCCAGAGCTCCCAACTTGCATCCTGAGGGAGTCGGCTGATCTAATTTTGGTGCTTAGTCTGACTCGCTGTGTGAACTTAAACAAGTCCCTTTCCTCTCTGGGTGCCACTTGACTGACCTACGTAAAGCTGGACTCCGAATGGTCCCCAGGCTAATCCTCTCCTTGCCACCCTGCACCTGTTGAAAGGCTCATGTGAGCCTGACCAAGCAGCTCTGCCCCTAGTGGGAATCAGAGGCATGAAACTCCCTTTCAGGAAGACGGTGTTAGAGCCTCGCCACCACCACCTGTTCCTGCAGCCTCTCTGCTGGTCCTCAGCCTCCAGGAGCATCTTCGCAGCCAGCCTGGGGTGAGGACGGGGCTCACTGAAGCAGCTGGCTGGGCAGGGGTGGCACGGTGGCTTAGGGATTTCTGAGGAGTAGGTGTGGGGCGTGGAGGGGAAATCCTTAGGGTTGGATCCAGCTTTCATTTAAAGAAGGGAATGCTGTATAGCAGTGTGGTTGTGTACCTGTGTGTCTTTTATCAGCACTTGTCTGTCTCAGTGTGTGTGTGTGTGTGTGTGTGTGTGCAAGTGCACATTCAGGCATGCCTGTGCACCATGCTCAGTATGACTCTCTATGAGTCTGTCTGTTAGTGGACTCTGGTGGGTGACACTTCTTCTGTGGGCGACTATATCACGGCATGAGTCTGTCACTGTGTGTTGGTGCGGGGGAGTGTAGTAGCTGGTGACAGAGCCCTGAGTGTGTAGGAATGGTTGACAGTGTCGGCATCTTCATCTGTGGGATAGTGGTACCGTGTGTGACCATCTCAGACAGTGTGTGCATATAAGGCTATGGGGGTGTCAGTGGCTAGCTCTGCATGGGACAGTAATCCAAGTATGTTTGACTTTGTGTGTTGGTATCAGAGTGCTACAAACTGTGTGGCAGTGTGCGTATGTGTGCCTGTCACAGTGCCCCAGGTTGTTTCTGAGTGATTGGGACAGAGCCCAGTGTGTGCAAGAGTGTGGGTGTCAGTGTGTCTGTGATGCAGTGATTCAGGGTGTTTATTATCAGACAGTGTGAGTCTGTCCCTGTATGTTTGTGTTTGAGTGAGTGTGGTGGCGTGCTCCCCGGCGTGTCAATGCCCAGTGTCTGTGTCTATGTGTGTCTGGGAGTGAGCACCAGTGCATTCTCCTGGTGTGTATTACAGTTAGTGAGGCTGTGCATGCATGTGTGTGTGTGTGTGTGTGTGTGTGTGTGTGTGTATGAGAGTGGGTGTCAGCGTCCCTGCTCGGCGGCGTGTGACTGCACGCAGCGGGCTGGTCTGGGGGGCCGGGGCAGGGCGTGGGTCCCCGCCCCGCACGCCCGGACCCCTCCCTCGGGCGGCGGCGCGGGCGCCTCTAGGACCCGGCGGCGGCCGGCCGCTGTCCTCGGGCCGCGCGAGTGAGCATGTGCAGAGCCCGGCGCCCGCTCGCCGCCCGCCCGCCCGCCCGCCGGTGGCTGCGCGCCCCGCACCGCTCCGCACCGCTCCGCACCGCTCCGCACCCGCTCGCTCTGCCGCCGCGGCTCAGCCCAGACGTCCGCGGCCCCGGGGAGCCTGCGGCGGCGTCCTGGGCCCGGGCCGCGTCGGACCGCTCGCCGGGGGCCGCCCGGGGGCGCGCGGCTCCGGGCACTGCGGGGCTGCGGGCGCCCCGGCGGCCGGAATCGCAGGTGAGTCCCGCCTCCCAGGCACCTGAGCCGGGACCTCCGCGCGGGCTGCGGGCACGGTTTCCCCCGCGGGCCGCGGGCAAACAAGTTTGTGTAGACGCGGCCGGGCGCGCTGGCGGGGGCGCCCTTGCGGGGCCACGGGTGTGCGTGTGTGCGCGTGGCGGGGAGCGCCCTGGAATGAGCCGGCCGGGCCGGGGTGCGCGCGGCGGTTGCCAAAGCTGCATCCCCCTCCGGGAATCCCGAGAAACCGTCCGTTTCCCCGGAGGGCGCCCCGGATCGGGTACTGGCGATGGGGGCGAGAGTGTGACTTGGGGTGCGCGCTGCCTCTCCCGCCAGCAGACGTGTCCCCAGCGGCAGCTCCCTCGCGTTCCGCTCTCGAGCCAGGCTTCCGGTCAGCGCAGGGTTTTCTCCGGCTCTTGGTGAACTTGAACAGAGGCGGCGGCAAAAGAGAAACGTTCTGTGTTTTGTCTGGAAATCTACCCCAAGTAGAGCTTTGCATCTTCCCAGGTGTGGACGGAAGCTCAGGGCTGGAGGCTGCTAACTGCGTTTTTCTGTTGCAGCGAGACGTCTCCGGGAGTCCCCTGCCTCTGGGTAACCTCGCAGTTGGCTTTTCCTGAGCATCTGTGTCCTCCGATGATGCCTGCTGGGTTCTGGCTCGCTCCTGCGGATGTGGGGACAGAGAGGGTCCCTCTGTCCCCTCGCTGAGCCGTGGGAAGGCTGGATGTAAAGGGTCCAGCCCCCACAGCCCTGCCCTGGGATCCAGCTGCTGCCCACACTCAACCTGGTCCCCAGCTGCTCCCAAGATGGACAGACTAGGAACTCCACTGTACTTTTCTAACAGTGGCTGGCATGCGGTCCCTCTTGTCACTGGAAGGAGCGTGCTTCAGTTTGTGGAAGCACTTGGGTTGTCCCAGGTTAGGACACCATGCCATGGTTGGCATCAGTGGATGGGGGCTTTTTCTTTTCTTCTCCCAATGGCCCAGGGTATCAGGCACAGAAGGGCTGTTGAGGAGTGGCACAGAAGAGGTGGAAAGCTGGCAGACCCTGCCCTGTCTGTGGCAGCCCCTACCTGAGGCTTGCAGGTGCCGGAGAGAGGACGATGGGAGGTTCTCTCAAGTATGCCTCTCAGACACTTAGCTTGGCCCTCAAAGATCCTGGGGAGAATGTGCATCCGTGGGTCACCAGAGCCCAAGGGTTCTATGAGGAGGGGGAGCAGCTTCGTTGGTCTGCGGGAGGGTGTTTGTCTCTCAAGCACACTCACTAAAAGAAGCTTAGAGAGCAGGGTAGCTGGGCTGGTGGGCTGAGCCTGGCAGCTTCATCTTCAGAGGAACCCGCTGCCTCCTCCTATCCTTAGCAGGGCCATTTCCACAGCTTCTCTGGAAGGAAGAATGACTTATTTGGGGTTTTCAGTGGGCGTCGGAGCCCTGTGCGGTGCTGTCCTGTGACCTACAGCTTGTCTGGAGTAGGCAGGCCAGACCACCATCCCTTTCCTCCTGTCTGCCTAACTAGGCAGAAGTGGGTATTTGGGGCCACCACTTGGTTGGCTGAACACCTGAGCCTCCAGCTGGGTGAGCTAAGGCCTAGCACTGGAGAGTGAGTTGCAGAGCTGGTTCCCTGTAGAGTCACCAGAAGAGGCAACACAGAGCCTCCAGGCCAGATTGAATCATGTCCGAGCAGGGCATTTAGGGAAGGGGTGCTTCTCTCTGTAGATGCTCCCGGCTTCTGCTCCCACCTGGGTCAGATCCGGTCAGCCTTGGTGAGACCAGCTCCCCTGCCTCTCTGGAGCTGTCCTGAGTGAGGTCCAGGCCAAAGACTTTGGGGCGGCTTAGGGTTTAGGCCTCCAGAGTCTTTCCGTAAAAGATAATCAAACCCACCAGCAGGGGCAGAGCTGGGCCGGAGGCAGGCCCTGCTCATCTGGGGAGTTAGTGCGTGCATGCGGCCTTCCACTACCTTCTCCTTGGGTCTCAATGTCGTTTTCACACTGTGTCTTCTTATCCCTCCTCGTTGTGGCTTTAATAATCCATGTTGACATAGTGTCTGCAAAATTATCTGAAGTGTGCCGCTTTTGGAGAACGTGGTGAGGGGAAGACCTCTGCCTCCCAGTGTGGATGTGAGAAGTGGAGGGAAGAATGGGCTAGATTAATTTTGTGAGCTGTAAAATGAAGTGCATCTATTGGAGGCTGTTAAGGCCTCTCTCCTCCACTTTGCTTCTCTTCTCTTGCTGCTGGAAACTGTTTGGGGATGTGAGCCCCCTCCTAGAGAGTGGCTGTCTTGGTATTAGGGGGCCAAAAGGGTTCTGATGACAGGAATGCCAGAGGTGCCTTGGGTCCCCTCCCATAGCATGAGTCCCTCGTCCCAGTGACTGCAGGACAGCAGGCAGAGTCAGAGGAGGGCCAGGCTGACTTCCGCAGGGTAGTCCACTCTCTTGCCCACATTTATCCAAATCTCTCTGTGGGATCTAGGCAACCCTTAAGAATGCGTCACTGGCGGGGAGAAACAGGAACAAATGAACATAATAGGGTTCTATAGAAGAGGTTCTATAGAAGAGGTTCTATAGAAGAGGTTCTATAGAAGAGGTGGCCCAGAGGTGGTTGTGATCTGCTGTTTGAAAGGTGGCTTGGGCTCCACATCAACAGACTAAAAAGGGAAAACAGCAGCCCCCACGGTGGTATCCTGTCTTTCTTTGCAGGCCCTGCCCCTGGCATGGTACTTGGAAGAACCTACAGCACTGGTTTTGAACAGATGAAGGCCGTGTAATATGGTAGATGACACTACAAACTTGGAATCAGAAAACTTGACTTAAGTCTAGCAATAGCTTTTTGTCAGTGGCCCTCTTTTCTGTCTCAAATTCTGCATCTATAAAATGAGGATAGTAATGATTTTGGCTTCACGAGTTTATGGGAAGATCACGTATTCGTTTCTTGATCTGTTCATTCATTCAGATTACTTGATAGTGTGTGAAAGTATCTTGCAATCTCTAATGTGGCACAGAAAAATTTATTCTTATGTCAACTTCAGCAGTGGGTTTGGTGGAGGAATTCCCCCCCTTCTCTTGCACTGAATGGAGTTTTGACCTTACTATTAGGTTTTATACTTTTAGCAACCTTTCTGACTTTGGACCTTTTCACTTAAGTTCTGTTGTGAAAAGTTCTGAAGTCCCTGCCTCTTCAGAGTCAGGAACCCCCCCCCCCACCTCATTCCTATTTCCCAGACATTGTCCCACCCAAGGGCTCAGCAGATTTATATTTAGTGGGTCCCTTGCTCTCTGAGCCCCAAAGACCCGGAGGCGTGGGACACCAGGATGAGGGAGGGTGGCATGGCCCTGAGCGTTGGAGGGTGGCCTGCAGGCACAGATTTTCTGGGTGCCTGTCCTGTGCTCCACCCAGAGGTGGGCAGAGGCGCGGACTGTCTGCAAGGGGCTCGCAGGCGAGGAGGAGAAATAGGTGGAGCAGCGGGGAGTTCTGACTCCAGGCAGGACCAGGACACCGTTCATCACTCAGGTGCAGTTTGTAGAGCCTCCGACCTTGCCGTCTAGCTCTGGGGAAGGGGCTCTGTTCCAGGGGTCAGGAAGGCATCATGGAGGCAGCGGCATTAGAGCTGATGTCACACTGGTGATGGCCACAAAGCATGTCTGAGCCATGAGATGGGACACAGGCATGAAAGAGCATGTGTAAGGGAACACAAAGCACCTCATGGTGGCCAGGGGGTACTGTGGTTGGGAGATTGCCTTCTGGAAGGAGGAATAGAAGGACGGGCTTGGATCAGAAGACTGATCCAAGAAGGGTCACTGAATGCCAGGCGGAGGAGCTTGATCTTGGTTCACTGGGTCCTGGGGAGCCATGGCAGCCTGTAGCATTCATTCTTTGTGTTAGAAAAATCACTTTCTTAGGCTGCTGGGAGGGACCAGCCTTTTAATTGGGGGCCGGTAGGGCCCAGATGATGGCGCTGAGCCTGAGCGGGGCAGAAGCAGGCATTGGTGGGTGGGAAAAGGCAGGGAGGGGTGATTCAGAGTGCTGAGCCCGCCTGGAGTCTCCCTGGTGGGGCTTTGCCGAGGTCCCTAGACTGAGACGCCCCTGGCTGCTAGTCCTGGAAGCGGGGGCTCTGAGTGCCCATCTGCCTGTTTTAGAGAGCAACGTGCTGGGCCTGTTCCTTTGTCTTTACGGCTCCCACCCCGTTAAGAGCTCATGGCTCTGAATCCCCAGAGGGTTGCAGACCTCACTGCCATGGCCACAGTGGCTCAGATGCTTCTGGGGGTGTCTGGAGTCATCTCCCCTCACCTGCTACTGTTGATCCTCTCTGGCCAGGGGCCTGTGGCGAGGCAGTCATGTGACTGCACACCAGTGGCCACTGGTCAGGCTTCTGCAGGCTCTGAGCTCCTTTTGCAGCCCCCAGCCTCCCCTGGGCTGCCTTTTCTCCTCTCCTGTCCCTGCTGCTGCCACCCCTCACCTGCTCAATCCCCGGCATCCCCCAGCGTAGCTGAGAGGCAGGTGCCCGTCTGCCCAGCTCCCCGCCCCTTCTTGCTCAGCATCTGCTGCTCCCTGGGGCCCATATGACAACAAAGTGGCAGAAGAGGGCTCAAGTTGTCTGAGCCTCCCCTTGGGCTAGACTCCTCCCAGCCCCCTCCCAGAGACCCCAGGAGCCCCTTTGTCCTGTTATTCTCCTCTGATTCCTAAGAGGGATGTCAGGGTCTCCCTCCCTCAGGCCCTGCCCTTCTCTGGGGTTACATTTGGGCCTCTAGAGGGTTGCAGAGTGTGTCCAGCATTGTCCAGCCTGAGACTCCCTACTCAGCCCTGACCACCCCCTCTCAACAAGGCCTGAACCTCAGGTGGGGTGGAGCCCCCCATTGTTCCCCTGAAGCACTTTGCATGGTTTCCAGAAGCAAGGTGCCACATGGGAGGCACGGCTTAGGTAAAAACGATCCAGACTTCCAGAAGGAGGGGCCCCAGGAGGCCAGAACACTTCCCACACGCGTGGCAGTGTCTGGGAGGTTTGGCTCGGGGGCACCCTGTATAGCACCATCTCCGGGAGCTTTGGCCTGGCATGTTTTCAAAACGATGCTGACGGAGGCACACAAAACTCCTTTCAAGAATAAATCTTGCCTTGTGCAAAGCCTGAGCCGGTGTGGGGAGAGAGCAGGAAGGCTAGTGGGCACGGGTGTACTCGGGAGCAGGTGGCCTGGGTCTGAGTGCTGGCCCTGGTGTCTGTGACCTTGAGCAATGCAGAGCTCTGGAGACCTCGATTCTCCAGTGGGGGTCGTCAGGGCACCCGCCTTGGTGCGATGTGAGGAGTGGATGAGCTGGTGCAGGTGAAGTGCACAACCCAGTTAGCCTGTTTATTAATACTGTAAGCGCTTAAGAAATGGGGGCATGGGAAGATAAGGCAATTGCTAACAGCGTCTTAGCATGGGACCAGCATCAAGTAAGAATGGGACACTAGGCCCACCCCCGGTGGAGTAGGGGCTCAAAGATGGTGAGGGTAACCGGTTTCACCCATGGCACAGCCACTGCAGGCCTCTCTTCCAGCGTTTCCTTGTTTGCCTCTGTGTTCATAACCAATATTTGCCAGTCTGTACGTAACAGGAGTTTTATTCCCTGATTCGACCCTACAACAATGTCGATTTACCCCCATTTAACAGATGAGGAGCCTGAGGCTGTACCCTGTGCAACCATGTGCCCGAGGTGGATTTGGTTTAATGGCGGGTTACAGGGGGCACAGCTGATTGGCTCCAGGCCCAGTGCAGACAGACAGTGGCTCGATATCTCCCCAGGTGTTGGCGAGTTCTCCTGTGTGACTGACCTCATGACTTGGCTGTCAGCCTTTGTGCAGATGCTCCCCCTTACCCAGCCCACCCCCAGGCCTCTTTCAGTCTCTGTCACTCAACAATTACTGTTACTGCCTCACTGGCTGTGTGCTTGGATCTGGGGACATGGCAATACATCGTATGTGATCTGTGCCCTAGAGGGGCTACCAGCCATGAGGAGAGGTGGGCAAGGCAGAGGCGGGGGGATGATTGGCAAATACAATATCAGTGGGGAAGTCCAGGGCAGGGGGACAAGTTCCTCATGCTTTGGCCATGCAGCCCACCTCCCCCCATTCCCCCGCACACAGCTCACAGCAAGTATTTGGGGCTGGGAATCAGCTTTGTGATTGTAAAAGTTTGGGGTGGCAGCCGGCTTTATAGGAGGCCTGGGTCATTGAGCTCTGGCCTGAAAGGGGCTGTCCCCTGCCTCCAAGCCCAGGGCCCACCACCCCAGATCAGGGGCGGTCCCTCTGAGAAGGAGGAGCTCCACAGAGGACTTGGGAAGGCCTCGGGAACCTGGGTGTGATCAGTAGAATGCTGATTATAGCCCTGACAAGGCCCCACCTACTGTACCCCACCCTTATTTGTAGCCCGTGTCCCAATCCTGTATATGAAATGTGTATGGAATCCACACCGCATCTTGCCTTCAAAATTCTGAACTGTTAATCCATTGCCCACATTTCTGCTCTATCTCATCAGAACCTTTTTTTTTTTCCATAGCAGGAGTCCTTCCTTCTCCCCTTATATTCTAATTGATAGGACTTCTCACTGATAGAATCCCAGTCTGATAACTAGAAGCCCTTTGTGAGCAGATCTCGAAACCCCTCTTTGTGGAATTACAACAGAGAAAGGATAACACAGAAAGCTCAGGCACCTTGCTAACTTCCCTGTGTCTGAAAGACCTGGGCTGTGCGCGGCTGCATTCTCTAAGTGTGCTCATGCATTGCTCCATGTCTTCCTCATTGCAGACTAAGCTCCCACAGCTCTGCGTAAGTGGGCCTTGAGGTTTCATTACCGTAAGGCCCCACAGGAACAGGTTTCTGTTTTAAGGATACGCCTATCAATTTATCTCCTCCTTCGTTTAAAAAAGGTATTCAGAAGCAAAGACCGCTGAGCATCTGCCCTGCCATGCCTCATGCTGGGGCCAGAGTTACCCAAATGAGTAGGGTCTGGCCTGTAGCCTTGAGGTGGTCATAGCCCTGCGATGACAATCGACAGAGGGACAATGAAAATCGTCCCAGGATGTGAGTGCTGGGAGAGGGGTCAGCACAGGCTGAAGGCTGTGGGAAGACAGGAATCTAGACCACTGTGTGGGTGCTGGTCCGGGAAAGCTACTAAGAGGAAGTGACACCTGGGCTGAGCCTGGAAGGAAGCACAGGGATTCACCAGGCAAGGAGGGATGAAGAGACATAAAAGGCAATGTGTGTAAAGGCACCAAGGCCGATGTGCTGTGGTGCTTGTGGGGTGTGTGTGTGTGTGTGTACACGTGCACGCACACACACACATGCATCATGGGAAAGCCAAAGGAAAGGGCCTGGCAAGAGAGGAGCTGGATGGGCTGGCTCATGAAGGGGCCTGCGTGTCATACTAAGGAGCTTGGGGTTTATCCCCAAAGCCACCTGGACCTGTTGAAAGGGGTTTCCAGCAGCGGAGTGCTGTGATCAGATTTGCGTGTCAGGAGGATACCCTGGCAGCCCTGCGGAGGGTGGCTCAGAGAGGCCAAAGCTGGAGTCGGGGAGATCAGTCAGGATTTCTGGGGATTGTCTCAGTGGCTTTACACATCTGACAAGGCGACTGGGGAGGGCCTGGCACCCACCAGCTCAGAGAGAAAATAAAAGCTCTGAAGGCCTGTCTGAAATGGCTTCCCGACTCAGAATCTAATTCCACCTTGGTTTGCTGGTTACTCAGCTTGCCACACCTCCCCTCCGCTCCGGCCTAAAAGACTAGTCGCCCCATACTCCCAGATCCCTGCGCTCCCCAGAGGCCTCAGAACCGGGCAGCTCTCAGCATTTAATCAGAAAGGGTTGTGCTGGTCTGAGCCCCTCCGGATCGTCACCTCCGGAATGCCAGGGCACAAGAGCCCAAACATTGTCTTTCCTCTCACACCCAGTCGGCTGTCCCCAGCGCACAGAGCAGCCATTGAGGGGCCGCGCAGGCCTGGCGGGGGTCCCGGGCCATGTTAGTTACGGGCAGTGGCTTAGTCACGCTCCTCGCAGCCTTTCTTCTTGGGACAAGCTTGTCTTTGTGCTGAGAGCCTTCCTCATGCAGCAGCCCAGCTCAAGGCAGCTGCAGAACCCTCTGCCAACCCCTAAGCGCACACTTCAGAGGCACCGCCGATGGAAACCAAAGCTCAGCATGAGAGCTGAGCCCTGCAGCATGGAGGGCTGTCCTCTACACAAGGTGCCACAGCCTCCATCTGCAGGTGCTGCAGGTGCAAGGCCCAGCGCTGTCCTGTTCCTTTGACCGGTAGCCTTCAGGGAGCCTAGGGAGACCTTGCAAGCCCTTCCCCTCCCCCACACCTTCTGTGTTAAAGCCCACCCGCCTCTGCAGAAGCAATTTCCAAAACACAGCTTGCCGTCCCAATGCACCCCTGGGAGTCAGCAGATTGCACACATGTATTGAGCGCCTACTGTGTGCACCTGCCTTGGGCTGGGTACACTTGTACGTGGTGGTCTTTCATTGCAGGCTGGGCTATGTAGTCGTTGAGAGTGTAGCCTCTGAATACAGACTGATTCAAACCTTGGCTCCTCTGTTTACCAACTGTGTGACTTTGGGAAAGTTTCTTTGCCTCCTTTTACCGTGCTTTCTCCATCTGTCAAATGGGATATTACAGCATCTACCTCACTAGATTGGTGTGAAGATTAAATGAGATAATACATAAAGCGTTTAACTGAGTGCCTGGCGCGTAGTAAGGATTCAGTACACAGCTGCTGCTACTCTTCCTCTTCCATGTTGCTATTGTGATTGGATCTTTACTACTGCTCAGGGGACAGTGTTATTCCCATTGTATAGGTGAGGAAGCTGAGGCCCAGTGAAGTTAAATGACTTGCCTGAGGTCACACAGCTGGCCGGTGGCAGAGCTGAGATTTGAACCCAGCTCTGCCCGGTGCTCTTGTAACACGGCCGGCCCCTTTGGTAAATAGAGCCCAGCAGTGTGGGGCTCCTGACCCTGGAGCAGTGGGAATGGTGGACCCTCCTATTGCATCTAAGTGCTCTTTCTCTGCTTTTCCAGATTTCTGAGCCTGGAGATGAGGGTCAGTAGAGCTCAGGGATGGCAAAGGTCGTGACACTTGGGCAGAAGCTGCAGCTGCAGAGCTCGGTGGCTGGAAATAAGTGATGGTGCCATTTCAGCACCTGCTGGAAGCAGGGCAGGAGGAACAGTAACCCCAGGGGGTACAGGCTGTTGCCAGCATGTGGAGATGACGCCTCCGGAGGCCCCGGCCTCCTTCCTGCCCGGGTGCTAGGAGCCGTCGCCAGGCTCCAGCTAGGAGCCCTGCCGCCCAGGGGCATGGCCAAACCTTTCTTCCGACTCCAGAAGTTTCTCCGCCGAACGCAGTTCCTGCTGTTCTTCCTCACGGCCGCCTACTTGATGACCGGCAGCCTGCTGCTGCTGCAGCGGGCCCGAGTGGCCCTGCCACAGGGTCCCCGGGCAGCTGGCCCCCTGCAGGCCTTACCCGTGGCCGCCATGGCACTGGGCGTGGGTCTGCTGGATAGCAGAGCCCTGCAGGACCCCCGTGTCAGCCCGGAGCTGCTGCTTGATGTGGACATGCTGCGGAGCCCCCTGGCCCGGCCCCGGCCAGGACCCCGCTGGCTCCGGAGCCGCAACTCGGAGCTGCGCCAGCTGCGGCGCCGCTGGTTCCACCACTTCATGGGTGACCCCCAGGGGCCACCCGCCCTGGGCCCCGAGGCTCCCCGGCCAGCTGCCAGCAGCCGAGGTAGGTACTCAGCCCTGGTTCCTCTGGGCATATTTGGGAGCTGCTTCCAGGAGCCCTGCTGGGGTCACAGGATAGGGTGGCTCCTTTCTCTGGTCCTTGCGGCAGCCTGAGAAGTAGGCATTGCAGGCCCATGGCCTTCAGGTGGTTCCTTGCCTCCTGCTCTGCAGGACAAAGCAAGGGCCTGCGATGTGAAGCCCTTTGGAGTTCTGCTCACTCACCAGCTGGACGTCCACATGGCTCAAAGCCAGAATGCGTGAGCAGGTCACCTAGAGCTTAGGCTTTGGGTGCAGCCAGTCCTGGGCTTGAACCTTGGCTGAGCCACAAACTTGTTGGGTGACCTTGGACGTGTCGTTAAATTTCTCCGGGTCCTTACCCAAGGGATATTGTGAGGATTAGATGGGATGATACGGAGCAGTGGCTCGCAAAGCAGGATCCTAGACCAGCAGCCTCGCATTACTGGGGAGCTTGTTACAAGCGCAGATTTCCAGGTTCTCCCAGACTGTTCGACTGAATTTCTCTGGGGAAAAGGCTGCAGTCTGTGCAGCTATAATCTCCAGGTGATTCTAATGCACACCTAAGATGAGGACCCCCGGAGTATATTATTTGGTATTCAGTACCTGGCAGCTATTATTATTTAATAAAAATAGCTAACTCATATGGCATTTACCATGTAGCTATAAATGTGCTATTTACAGGCACTATTATTATATTCCAATTCTACAGATGAAGAAACTAAGGCACGGAGAAGTTAAGTAAATTCCCAAAGTTATTCTCTTGGTTTGGGTTCCTAGAAGCAAATCCTGAAACCGGGATTCATGTGCACGTGGTATATTGGGGATGCGATCCCAGGAACACTGGCAGGGAATAGGAAGTGAGACAGGGAAGAGAAGGTAGCCAGTGAAAGGTATGTTATGGAGCAGGTGGGAACTCAGAGCGAGGGTGGAGCATGCCCTCAGGGTGCAGCCTGGAAGCAGTGAAGCCTGGGGGACCAGACCCACCGTAGTCACACTGCTGAGATTCCAACATGCGGACAGCCTGGCTCCCAGTTGGGGCTCCTTGCATTGAGTTATACAGACTCTGTGCAGGGCCCAGTAACAGAGCCTGCGTGAGATGAGCACCCAGGAGGTTGTTGAGTAGTGCCTGAGCTCAGTAAGCATCTCAGCATCCCTGTCACCACCCTTTTGGTCCTGTGGCCTAAATCACAGGGTGAGTTGCTCTCTTAGCTGTAAAAAGTGTGGTTGGAGCCCAGAGAGAGCACTCAGTAGCAGGATACCAAAATGATGTGGCAAGAAGCTCGTCTTAGCGCTTGGGCTTTGGATTCAGACAGGTCCTGGCTTAAGTCTTGTCTCGGGCCTCTGTCAGGGAAGGAAACGAGGGCCAGGCCTAGGAATTTGTCTGTATTCTGAGGCTAATGAGAAGGTTCTGGAGAAAGGCGCCCAAGCTTCTCTCTCTCTCTAGCAGATGACCCTAGTAGCCAAGTAAAATGTAAACTAGAGGACTGTGCATTCTTGTCTGCATGGAAGGAAGTTTCTTCTGAAATCATCTAGGTCAGAGCCCTCGCTGTGGGATTCCACAGCAAGGCTTTCATGGAAGAAATGAGGGAGACAGGAGGAACTGATTCTGCAGCTCTTTGTATACAGGTATTATTTCTGTAAACGCTACTCCACGCGCCCAGAACCTGGACCTCTTTGCTACTCATTTAGACTAAAGTGTAAATGACTGATATGGTCAACATGGATTTCTTAAGAAGAAGCCATCGAAAGAGCACAAGTTTTGAAAACAGGACCTGCGTTCTTCTCTTGGTGCTGCCAATTATTGGCTCTGTGACCTTGGGCACATGAGCCTCGATGCTTTTCTTGATTTCTCTCAATCCATACTTACTGAGGATCCAAGTCTGAGTCTCCATGAGTGCTATTCACTGTACACTTGAGGATCTCAGTCTGGTGGCAGAATCAGAGGTGCACCCAAGTGATTAATGCACAGCACGACTGAGGCATGGCGCAAAGGACTTGGGGCTCGTTAGACAGACGTGACTCGCTCTTTATAACCTGACTTCAGGGTAACTGGCCAGCCGAGCGGAGGGCTCAGGGTGACCTAATGATAACCCTAGGGTGTAGAGTACATATGTCCAGGAGAACCAGTGTGTACCGTTTCACTTGAACTCATCTCTGGTGACTTAAAAACGTGATGGAAGGGGCTTCAGTGAAGGTGAAGGACAGTGGTTAGGTAAACCGGACTGATGGCCAACTGTTACATACCAGTATGGTCTTACCAGTTGTTAAAATACTGGAATAGTTACTGTCCTGAGACCTTGGGCTGCCCTCCACTCTGACCCCCAAACCTCTCCATGACCCAGCAAGTGAATGGTTAATGCCTGGTACAGCAGGAGCATCAGAATCCAGGTCTAGTGAGTAATTGTGGCAATTCTGAATGGTCAGTACCCTCCCACCCCCATAGGCTATTCAGTATTTGAAATATCACCCAAGATTTCGGGAAGAATTTGCACTCTGGGAGAGGCTATGGTGTCACATGGCTGGAGATCTTCAGAGAAAGAGAGGAGAGGTGGGGCACTGACCTGAAAATCCTCCAGGAGCCCCCTTTCCCTCTTGGGGCCCTGCACAGCCCGGCGGGCCTCACTAGTGGAGAGTAACCTACAATCCAGCCCTCGGGACAGCTGCTGGGGCTGCAGACAAAGAGGGCGTCTCTTTGCGGCGCGGGCAGCCCGCCATCCTCCTGAAAGGGGATCCTGCAAGCCGCGGAAGCTGCAGGAGGCGCCATCAATCACTGAGCATTTCATTATACCTTGGACAACATCCATAATGGAATAAAATGTCAGTAAGTTTACTAGGGGAAAAATAGTAACTTCTCCATAGCCAGTTTGTTTTTTATTGATAGTAATTTCCAAAGACATTCCAATATCTCCAAAGCCATCATTAATAGCCTCGCAGCATGTCCATTTTGATGTGCAAATGAACAGATGTGGAGTCACAGACAATAATGCATTGCCTCCATTTCAGCCGAAAGTAATAAATCCGCCTCTGAATGTGTCCCAGCGTATCCCTCGGAAGTCCTTTTCTTTCTCTACATTCTCGCCTCTCAGGGAGTTAGAAAAGCCATTCGTTAATTTTTCCAGAAGAAAGGGCTTACCTCCTCCTCACAAACAGAGAGGTGGGCCATCTGTGTCTCTGGCGCTTGCTGCACACTGAGATGGGGCCAGCCAGGCGTGAGCTTCCCCTGCAGGCTGGTCAGTTCCAACAAATGGCCAGCTGCTAACTGGTTAGCCACTCATCGTTTTCTGAAGAACCCAAGCCTGACAGCTTAAAACCATTTCTTCCTCTCTTTTATTAATGGTTAATTATTCAGTTAATATTTACTGATCCATCTTCACACCAGGCCCCAGGTTAGTAGAGTGTGAGGTCAGAATAACAATAGCTGTTACTCGTTTGAACATTCTGTTATGTGCCAAGCATTGTTCTGTGTAAATGTACTTTTGCTATCTCATTTAATTTCAAACAGCCTTTTATGTACATGCTGCTATCACCATTTTAATGGTGAAGAATTTGAGTTCCAGGGAATAAAGTAATTTTAAAATGTTTATTATTAATAAGGACATATTATTAACAATAAAAACAGTCATGACTGAGCACGCACTATATGCCATGCCTTACGTGACACACTTTCTGTGTGTTATCTCACGGGATTCTCACCACCAGCTCATGAATTCCATGGGAGCATAGCCGCATTTTACAGATGGAAAAGCTGAGGCTCGGGGGTTGGGGGAAAGCTGCACGTGCCAAGTCACACAGCCAGATAGTGGTGGAGCCTGGATTTGAATCTAAGTAAGCCCATTCCCAAAGGCTGGTCACCCCCACGTCCCCCAGGTACGTACATGTACATGCCAGTCTCAATTTTCAGGGGTCTTGAGCCCAGGCACCTTTATAACCTTTATGTTAATTTCCCACCAACAGTGACAAATGTTTAACAACCCCTGAGTTTGTGTTTTGGATGTTTAATTGAAAGCTGTAATAGAATTTCTTCGCTGAGCAACGCCTGAGAAATTTCTGAAATGTGACTTTTACTAAGTAGGTAGGCTAAGGAGAGCAATTTGTCCTCGCTGACCTGGCTGAAAGCTTGCTGCAGTGGCCCATTCTGGTCTTGGTAGTCCTGAGACTTTACATAAAGAGAGAGAGAAGCTTGCAGGGCTGGGGGTCTGGGGGTCCCGAATGGAGGGGTGTAGTGTGTGCCTGTGGACAGATACTGTGCCCTGCCTGACGGAATCTCAAGTGGTTCATTGCCTGGAAGGGAGCAAGACTCTTGGTTAGACACTAAGGAAAGTGACCGTTGCTTCCTCTGGAGCCCCAGTGCTCTCTAGTCTGAGGTCTCCAGACCCTTCAGGCTTTCCTGGCATGGCAAAGAGTCCAGTCATTGCCATCTGGGTCACCTTCCTGTGTGTTGCGGTTCTTAAACCTGGCCGTGGCAATCACACATCAGTGTTGTCAGGAGGACCTTCCCCATCTTGCCTCTGGGCTCTGATCCTACTCTTGCACCCTCAGAGGATATCAGTATGGTTTTTAGAGTCTGTAGACCAGTAGGTGTAGGTGTTGACATTGCACCTGACTGGCTGAGGTGAAGGTGTGGCCACTGCCCTTAACCAGCCGTAAGTCATGTTGCAGAGCCAGGACCGACAGGTAGAAAACATTTCTTACAGTAACAGTTAATGATAGGATTCGGGTGACAAGTTTTTCCAACACAAAATATAAGAATCCAGAGAAAAGAGGCTGTAATGGGCTGGACGGTCAGGATTATAAGCCATCAAGGACAGGTAGGAAGCAAAGAGTGGACATGAAGCAGGGAGTGGGGACACGTCCAGACATAGGACAGGAGAAACGCGGTGGGGCTGGGTGAGGCAGGGGCGGTGGGCATGTGTCTGTTTGGCAGTTGAGACCGAGTACATAATGTTGACGTGATTTAGCCAAGGTCAGAGGCGGAATTAAGTGTGGCATTCCCAGACAGACTCCCGCCCCAAGTTGGGCCCCAGGAATGAAGGCTGGCAGACCCGCTTCTCCCAACCTGAGCTCCTGCTTTGGCCAAGTCCTTGTCAGGAATAGAAACGACTTTCGCCCCCTCACACACACACACACCCCCTCCCCCCGCAGGGAGCTCCCAGACTCCTGGACCAGGAGGTGCGGTCACTCTTTACCACAAAGCCACTGGGGAGCTGGCAGGCTTTTGGGAAGCCTTGGGTGTGTTGCTTCCCAGAGACAATCTGATTTCCGAAGGCTTGGGTGTGCTGCACAGGTGCCATTTCAGACATCCAGGAGCAGACTGCTAGGGGAGCTATGCCGCGTCTTTATCACGGGTCCCGATCCAGATCTCGGCACAGCTATGGCGGTGGGCATGGCAGCTAAGGACCGAGGGATGGTGTGTTTGCAAGCTCCCAATGTGCCGTTCCTTCAAAACGCTGTGATGCCCAGGACATTGACATGCCCAGTGCGCTCGCTTTGTGCTTGTGCTGCGTCTTTGGGCGACACCGCCCTCTCTCGGGGTGACAGCGGGGCTGTTACTGCCTCCTGCTGACATGTGCATGGTTGGGTCAGCACCACCACTGCTCTGTGGAGTCACGTCCCCCAGCGCCCACTTCCAGGCACGTGCCAGAGATGCCTGTACTGGTGAGGGCCCAGCAGTCCCTTGGTCCTGCTGAGTCCCACATGGGGTAAGCTCTTTTACACGCTAGCAGACGCTGCTTGCACACCTCCAGTGATGGGGGCTTGCTCTTTCCTGGAATGGCAGATTTTTTTTTCATACCCCTTTCTGTTTGCAAGATCTTTGTATTAGCTAAGATCAGTACTTCCACAATTAATTTCTTCCCTCTGGGTCACAAGGAGATGACAGAACTTACCTCTCCGAGCCTAGGAAGATGGGGAGGAGGAGGGTCCAGGGGAGGTAATTAAACCAGCCAGACTTGCTGAGTTGGGGTTGGTGGAAGAAAGTGGTACCCAGACTAACACCAGACTCCTGGCAGCTTGTCTGGGGGTACAGTGGGCCTTTACTAAGAAAAGGGACAGGGAGAGAACAAGATGCAAGTGTCTGGGAAGGCTGGCCTGCAGTCTCGTCCTCTGGGCTTCTCTGAGGGGTACCCTGGGCCAGGAAGGGCTGGGGATGGCCTTGGCGTGGCCGAGGGCTGGGCCCCCGATTGGGACCTGTTCCTCTCTCCGGGACCTCTGAGTCTCTGCTGTGCTCCCTGCCTCTAGGCACGTATGTTGGATGCTTCAGTGACGACGGCCAGGAGAGAACTCTGAAGGGGGCTGTGTTTTTTGACTTGAGAAAAATGACCATCGCCCACTGTCAGGACGCGTGTGCTGAGCGGTAAGTGGGGCCCTGGACCAGCCACTCCACTGGCAATAAGGTCAAGAGACAGTCCCCAGAAGGAGGGGATACTTTGGCTGCCAGTTGGCTGTCAGAGTAAAATTAATTAGCACTCGAGTGATCAGGTCCCAGGTGTCCAGAAGAAGGAAAGTTTATTGATGCAGTGGCAGTGGGGTGAGGAAAGAGCCCTGGGCCCAGTGTCAGGAGACCAGGGTTCTAATCCAGCCGTGCCGGCAACTTACCCTGTCACGTAGCTCTGAGTCCTTTTTCCTTTCCTGGGCCTCAATTTACATATATTCTAGGCTTACGTATATTCTATGTTTAAAATAGAATAAAGGGCTTTAACCCCGATTTCTCTGAGGACCTTTCCAGCTCTGTAGGAAAAGTTTATTTCTATCTCGTGTTTATAATAAGATTTGCTTTTTCTGATACTACCAGCTCACCCAGTAGTTAGCAGACACTAGTCAAATGCCAGGGAATGGTCTCTACCATCAAGACACTCCCAACTCATTGTGTGTGTGTGTGTGTGTGTGTGTGCACGCACGTGCGTATTCACACACAGCAGATGGGTAAAACAGAATCAGCAGATGGTACCCTGATTTATTTCTATCATATTAGATTCTTTCACATTTTTTGTGTCATATGAATCGTCACGTTCTGCTAGGTAACAACGAATTATGCCCATTTTATAGACAGGAACTGAGGCCAGAGGAGGAAAGGACAAGGTTCCTGCTCACGTGTGCTTTACAGTCTAGATAAAGCTGAAACCGAGACTGACACAATCTCATTTTATTCTCCTAACAGTTAAGGAACCTGAGACCCAGAGTTGGTAAGTGGTGTTCAGGGTCGCACAGCTAGCAAGGGGCCAGACAAGGTTTAGAAGCTTGTGTGTGGGTTTTCCATCTGGGTTTTTATACCCAGGTCCACTGAGAGCGGAGTTTGAAAATGTTGGCCTCTTTCCATAGTTCAAATCCTGTGTGATACATTGTGGGTTCCACTTGTAATCTTGACCTGCAGCATTACAGCTGGGTAAAGGTGGGTAAAGAACAGTCTTTGAGGGAGAGGGGCGTGCAGCAGGGCCTGTCTGTAACGTGAGGAGGGCAGTCTGCACCAGTGGTGTGCTGATGCCAGCTCGTGCTGGCTCACGTGGGGAAACAGTTACATTTTTAGAAAAGTTGTCATTTCATTACTAAACCATTTGTGGCTTGAAACTGTCTAGGGTGGGAGTATTGACACCACAAAAGTTGGCAAATGCCACCAATTAGGGCTCCTTCCCTCCCATACTGAGGACCAATTACCTGCATCCACTGCCTGAGACCCGTTGTAACCTGTTACCATGGATGGCACCTAAGGGGACAAAACTCAGGGCTGACAAGAGGGACCAATCGGGCTGATTCAATCAATGTATCACAAAGGAGTGACTCCTCCCTAAACCTAGGCAGCTGAACCCTTAAGTCTGGCTGAGACTGACTCCTAAGGCCAGCTGCATGCTGATGGCCGTGGCCCTGCCTCTTCACTCAGACCTAAGCTCAGCTTCAAACCCAGCCCTCGTGCTGGCCCCACATGCAGCTGTCATTCCTTGATCCAGGCCTCAGTGCTGTTAGGACCCCAGCCTTAGCTCTGGGCCAAGGGCCGGACTTATCCCCGGCCCCACTCTCCCTGCAGGTCCTACGTCTACGCCGGCTTGGAGGCCGGGGCAGAGTGCTACTGTGGGAACCGGCTCCCAGCGGTGAGCGTCAGGCTGGAGGAGTGTAACCATGAGTGCAAGGGCGAGAAGGGCTCCGTGTGCGGGGGTGTTGGCCGGCTCTCTGTGTACCGGGTGGAGGAGCTGCAGCCAGGCTCCAGGAAGCGTGAGTGTACCAGCCTCTCCTAAGCTGTTTGTCCCCTGCTCTCCAATTGCCCCCCACCCCCCGCAGCTCCTGCTCCAAACTGGTTGGGACAGAACCTGTGCCCTCCCTTCCTTACTACTTTCCATGACAGGCTTGTTGCAGTGGGGAGTGGGGTTAGAGTCTGCCAAAGGTTGCTTGAGTTCATAACTGAGGCACGTCTTTCCTTGTCCCCTACAGGAGAGAAACTGATGAGGAAGCCTGGGGCCTAGGTCTAGGTATGTCTCAAACATGCTGTGTGGCCTCAGGCAGCTCACTTTCCCTCCCTGGGTTCCAGTCTGTTTGGTAAAGTGCAGAGGTAGACGTAGATGTCTAGCAATGGGGTGTACCAGAAAACTTGAAAGTTTCCTAGCTATAAAACACCTACAAATGCAGGAAGAAATGGAACAAACATTATTTTAAATGCATAGCTGAACTAGCAAGAAAGTAAGGAAATCCCGGGCTCCAGAAATGCAGAGGGAACTAAACATCACAGTGGTGAAATAAAAGTTGGAAAAGAGGCTATGCAGCTCTGGGTCTAGGTGGCCACAGGCTGAGGTTTTAGTGTCCACATAGGACAGAGAAGGAGGCTTAGAGCCAGTCAGGATAGGAAATTAGATTGAAACCTCTGCATAAAGTGAGATTCAATTTCACCCAAGTAAAATCAATAAAATTTAGATTAGAAAAATACCACCTACTAGTTCAGATAGTGTTTTGTTTTAGGTGTTTTGACCTGAACTTCAGGGGGAAAAAAAAAAATCTTCCTAAGAATTTGCAATTGCAGGCCTGCATTTACGTGAGTTTTGAGGTTCAAATTTATGCAATCTGCGTGGTCCTGAAAACATGAAAACTGGCTCTGGGCCATCTGGAGGTGCTGGCAGAAGCAAATACAAAACCTCTTGAGAGCTATGCCACCCATTCAAGTGTAAAGAGTTCCCATAGATAAATTCTCACTGCAGATGAGCTTACAATTCAAACACACAACTCAGAAGGAAATAATCAACCATAAGGGAGTGTCATCTGAGGCTTCAGACAGCAAAATTGAACCACGAAGAATTTCAACAGAGTGCTATCAGAGTTAGCAACTGAGGGGGCCCAGTTAAATGCCGCCCGAAACTCAGATTTGTCCTCATTGTAGGGTGATAAGCCCAGATGCACTTAATTTAATTATAAAGGCCCCTTTTTAAAATAAATACGGTTTTGCAGATTTGCAGGGCCATATGGATGGTGAGGCCATCCTTTCCATGACTGGGAGGGTCTGAGTGGGGAAGAAGTCAGAGCACGGAAGGAAGACCGCCCCCCACCACTGGCGAGGGTGGGGCAGTGGATGATGGAGGCACAGCCCAGGGTCCATGGACACGACCGCCTCTGGCTGTGGACCTCCTAGAAGCAGGGCTCCAGGAGAGCTGATGGATTAGTTCAAGAACGGGGCAGAGCTCAGGGAAAAACATGTCAGGTCAGAAGCTAAGACTGCAGAGGCTGTGTCTGGGTTGGCTCTCCTAGCAAGGAATGAGTTTCCCAAGCAGTACAGAAGGCCAGCTGTGAGAACTATGGTAAGCTTAAAAGACAACCCTGGCCACTGTCTGTGGGGTCAGCATAATGGGGAGAGTGGTTCAGTGTTCAAAGCCGGCCAACAGGCTACTTAGGTGCTTCAGATAGGGTGTACTTGGGAACAAGGGCTACGACGGGGGCACGGGGACAGAGGTAGTGACCCTGATAACATACTCTATGGATTCCCTAATGAGACCATTACTCAAGAGGCAGGCATTGACACTTGTGTGCCAGGCCCTGTGCTGGACCTGAGTCCTGCACTATCACCTGGACATCCAGACGGGCTTCCTGAGGACCACACGGCTCTACGCTGGCTTCTCGGATCTTGATTTCCCTGGGTTCAAATAACCTTAGCCCCCCTGCCCCCTTCCCCTGCCCCCAGCAGGGCCAGATCTATACTGTGGGGGCTCTGGGCTGCCCTGCCAGCCCCTCCTGCCTGCTCAGCCACGGACTCCTAGAGACAATTGTTTTGCTTCAGGTTGCCATTGGTTAAGGGTCAGGTGGCCCAGTCATTCCAGCCAGCCTCAGATCTTGAGTTGGCTAGACCTGATGTCATGGTTACTGTTGAAAACTGTAATAGCTGCCCTATCGGGCAGGCTGGGGAGCCCGTGTTGTTGACCTTGGCCTGCCTGCTCCCTTCTCAAGTGGGTGAGCGGACAGGATCTCTGTCAAGAGGTGACCAAGTGACCACTCATCTTAAATTTCAGCTTCTCACTAATTAAGAACACTTACAAGGAATGAGAGCCGTGAACACGCTCCCTGGGTTGGGATCAGAGGCAGGAACAGAGCAGTTTGTCAATGGCTTCATCTTGGAGGTGTCCTTCTGCACTAAGTGGCCCGTGGGCTGTCGCCTGGGAAGCAATGGAGAAGGGTATGGACAGACTGTCCGAGATGGTAGCCTCTTCCCCGAAAGTCGCTCAGGGACATCTAGAAGCAGCTGATGCTGCCATCTCCAGCAGCTCTTGCATCGCTGACCTGTTGGCGGTGTGTGCTGTGCCCTCACGTGCCCTGTCGTATTCATTTCATTCATCCACTCAGCACTCGTTGGGTACCTACTGTGGGTCAGGGTCAGGGCTAGGTGTGGGGAGCACAGGGGTGAACCAGGTGCAGCCTCCTCCAGATCTGTTTTGTACCTCCCCGCGGCCTGGGACTTGCTGAGACACTGGTCATCTGGCTCACCTGGTACCCAGCCTGTGCCACTCACCCTCCCTGTCACGTGCCCCGGAGCCAGTGTATCCAGTGTCTGTCCCACCCCAGTGCAACTGTCTGAGGCCCACAGCCCAGGTCATTTAGCTGTTTTGTTCTTTTGGGGCCCAGTCATGCCACAGGATAGGAAGGAGTTCTGTGAGCCCAGCACCAACAATCCATCACCCAGGCCTTTGCACCAAAAGCCAGGGCAGGAAGGTGGTTGTGGGAGACGCAGCCCCTTTAGGGGCTGGCACATGGGTTGCTCCTCAAAACAGCTAGCTGCCGGGCATTACATAGGTGAGGAAACAGAAAGTCTCTGAGTCTGTGGCCACCCAAGTTTCACAAGAAGTCACCAGCAGTCCAAGACTTGCCCCCAGGCTGTTACGACACTGCCTGGAATATTTACCTGGCACCCAGCCGCTTTCTTTCATCTGTGTCCTAATAGATTCGTGCCCTAATGTCCAGACCACTGGTGCTGTGGTCAGGCGGATGGGCTTCCAGACCCAGGGTTTGGTCCTGCTTTGCAGTTGTGCATGGAGAGAGGCCTCCCACCATGCTGCTGGTGAGAGGGTTTCTGCTGCTGGCCAAGAGCTGTGGCGGGCAGAGAGCAGGGAGAGACGCGGAGCCCCTGGAGATCTGGTGTCCAAAGGAGCATGGGCTGAGAATCAGGATGCCATTTAGAGAAACTCTGATGAGTCTGGGAGAAATATGAGCAGTTGGTACTGCAAGATTCCAGAAGGTTTCTTTGAAGGAAGCACGAAGGAAGCCATCTAGGGAGCTGGGCTTCTCTACCAGATGGTCTGGAGAACAATGTGGCAAGAGGCTTCCTCTGTAACATGGGCTTGAGGAGTATTCCTGGGATTTGGTGGGAGTTCAAAATCAGAGAGAAAGCGGAACAGTGGTGTGTGACTTGACTGCATAGTGAGAGAGAATGTGGCGGAATTTCAGATTTCCAAATCTTTCCGCACATGGGTGGGAGGATATAGAACTTTCCAGAATACCGTCCTCCTCAGGTCACCTAGTGCAGAATCTGGCACATAACGGATGCACAATCCAGATTTGTTGAAAGAAGGAAGGTAGGTTGGATAGGTGAGTGGACCCCTCTCCCTACAGCTGGTGGGAGAAGTGAGACCTGAATTCAGCAGTTTCAGCCAAGTGGCCCCTTGTCAGTGACCCCAGGTGACCAGGGTTCTGTGCCTGGTTTCTCTCAGGATCTTGGCTTGACTACACCCTATCTAGGGTGGTTTCTCTCTCTGATTTGAAATGTGCCCTACCTGAGAATAGTGACACCTGTTTCAGGATCGAAAGCCACCATTTTCCCTTGGGACAGGCCCCAACCTCTGTGGGCACCGTTTCTCACTGGAAACCCATTTTTCCCCCCAGGGAGGACCGTCACATACCGAGGGTGCTTCCGACTGCCGGAGAACATCACACAGGCCTTCCCCGACTCCCTGATGCAGGCCAATGTGACAGAGGAGACATGCTCGGGATTTTGTTCCCAGAAAGTAAGACCGATGATAATTCCACAGCCTTGCCTTTTAACAGTCTAATGTGTGTGGTGGTCTCAGAGAGGGGGCAGGTGCCCAGGCTGGGCTGCAGATGTCCACCCGCTCTCGGACCCTGGGTGGGAGGGAGGCAGGCAGTGCAGCAGACATCACCGAGGGTGCCCGCAGGGAGCCCGTTGCTACGGCTGGTGATCCGAGGCTGGGGGGGGAATTGTCAGCAAAGGTTGTGAAATCTGAAAGGATCATGCCTTTCCCGATGTGAGCTCCTGGCGCATGTGTCAGATGTTAAATTGACTTGGTTTGGAAGCAAGAAGATGCTGGCTCGGGACTTGGGGAGAGCTGATGGATTTTCTGTTGTTGGTGCTGACAGTGTTGGGCCGTGAACTTGACTCCAGGGGCCATAGTCCCATGTATGTACCTTCAGCTCGGCCTGGGCTGAGGAAAGGAGCGTGACTGTGCAAGAGCTGGGCTAGATACCAAAGGCCACTGTCTCTGCACCCCTGTTAGCTCAGGGGCGGGAGAATTTGGTCCAAGCCGTATGGGCCTTGCAAAAGGCAGGACCAGGGAGAAGGCTATGGAGCGAGGCTGGTGAGACCAGGCTGTCCCCAGAGCACTGAGGTCTGGGGCTGGACTCCAGCAGCTGTCAAGTTGGTCTGGATGCTGCAGCCCTAGAAATGGCCCTTGGTGGCAATAGGCTGGGGTTTGGGTTGCTCCGATGTGCTGGGGTTCAGTAGTCTTGATGGGACCATGATACCTGGCAGTGTAACAGAATGGGGCAGGAGAGACGCGGGTGTTCGTGATGATGACAATGGTCGGTGTCAGCAGTACCTAACATTACCACTTATTTTGGGCCAGCTACTGTTCCAAGCCCGTTATATGTGTCAATCCATTTAATCCACCTAACAACCCTACGGGATAGGTGCTGTGATTACCTGCATATTGCAGATGAGGAAACTGAGGCAGAGAGAACTTGAGCATTGTGCCTGAGGTCACACAGCCAGGAAGGGGGCGAGGGAATCAGGATTTGAACTCAGTGTAGCTCCATAACCTGCAGGCGGTTTGAAGGGCACAGGAAGTGGGCCCCAGTAAAGAAGGCAGATGTGGTTGGACATAAAGGAGCCTGCCCTCCGCGGTGCCCCCACCCTCCCTGGGAGCTGCCCTCCGTCTGCTTTTATGTTCTGAGCCCTGTTGAGATGCTTCCCTTGGAGGTGGGTGGAGACACAGCCTTTTGTGTGCGTTTTCCTCTTGCACACGTGCGGCCTCTGAAGTGGCTCTCTGGTCTGTCCAGGATTTCCGAAGCCACTGCCAAAGACGTGCTGGGCGTCAGGGAATCACGTGACACAATGCAGTGAACCAAGAACAGTTTGTCAATTTGCAGATATCTGGTCTTGGGACCCTTCTTCCCCTCTCCCTTTTGTGGGAGCCAAGCACCTATAGTGACAGCAGGGACACCTGCTTGTACATGCAAAGGGACAAGCCGCTCTCCAGGCTACCTTCACACGTGCGGTTCAGAGCAGGTCCCTGGAGAGTCCCCACTGGAATCAGAGGAACTCAGCTGGGCCAGACCAGGCTGAAGGCAGGCGTCCGTGATTAGCAGCCACGGAGATGTCCTGTGTGCCAGATAGGTGCTAGGGGCCTGCCCGCCAGTGATCTGCTTTACTCCTCCCAGCGCTCCCTGCGGAAGCCCTCTGCTCCCTGCTAGATACAGGAGTCAGTGTAGGTACACATACCGGCCACTCCTGACACCACACCCTTGTGCTTTTTGTGCTGCTCCCTCCCTCCATGTGACATTGGTGGGGAGGGCACAGGCGGGCAAATGCGGCCAGGAAGAGATAGGAGAGAAGAAACAAGAGGACAAGACAGGAAACAGGCAGCATCACCACTGCGTGTCTTCAGGGGCTTAAATGACTTTTTAACAGGTACTATGCTTGCATGGAACACAGTGAAAAGACATCAGAGGGTGCAGAGGGGAGAGTCTTCCTCTCCCCGCAGCGTCTCACCCACCTAGTGTCTGTCCTGCCTTTGGAGGCAGCCAATGGGCCTGACTGCCTGTGTCTACTGTCAGCGAGATTTCTATGAATATTCAAGCAGTTGTTCCTTTCCAAGTCCTTATTCCTGTGCAAACCCACAGGTGGTCCTGAGCTACCCACACTCCCCTGCACCGGACTCTTCTTCCTCCACAATCTGTCTTAGGCGTTGCTCCATGTTGGCACGGCCAGCACTTTCTCAGCCTTTGGTTCCATTGCATGGACGTCCTATCATTTATTTAACCAATCCCCTGCTCTTACACATTCAGCTTGCTTCCAGTCTTTTGCTTTTACAAGCAAGCTGCAAGGACTCTCCTTATGAGTGGGTCGTTTTGTTTCGGTGGACCTGGGAGATAAAATTCCTGAGAGATGGTGGGTCACAGGCGGTGTGTCTTTGTCGTGTTGGTGAACTTTGCCATATTGCCCTTGGCCACGGTTATGTAAATTTTATACCCCCACCAGTGATGCAGGAGAGGGAAACGGGGGCAACCTGTGACTCTTATTTTGGAGGCAACCTGTGACTCTTATTTTGGTGACGGTGACTTCAAAGCAGCATCCTAGGTAGAGAGCCCAGTATTCTGGGGGTGCTTCCTCTTGGGCAGCCCACAAGGGCCCAGAGAATTCTGCCTTGTGGTTATAGACACACAGCTCAAAAGATTTAAAAGTCTTCAACTTCTGTTTTCAGCCTTTCTTCATTACTGGCATAGATCCACATTGCTGCAGTTTTGCATTGGAGCATGTGCCAAAGATACCTGCAGGCTCTTGGTCTCATGCCACTTTGCCCTTTAGTAACCTTGTACGTCTCCCGTCATTGTGCGTCTCCCGTCATTGTGCGTTTCAAGGACAAGTTGCATACTCAGCTCTCCTTAGTGCTGTGAATTGTTTGGGTCAGAACAGGGAGGAAAAGGCATCCAGAGTTCTCTGAAGTGGCCTTTGCACTCAGGGCTCGTCTGAGCCCAGCCTCCCCCCGTACTGTACTGTCGGTGGGGGCCGGAAGGGTAGGTATTTCCTCAGGTCCCATTGTGTAGAGTCTCAAAAGTTTGCAGCTGTGAGGAACACACTCATCATTTCCAGCTTCCACGTTGAAAGCTGTGTCTTGGCAGGACACACATAGGCTGACATTTAGGGGGCAGGAGGTTGCCAGCAGAGCCTAGAGATCGGGGAGACCTGGCCCCTACACATGAGGTTGACCGCTGGGGAGGGGACAGGGTGAGAAGCCAGGAGACGCTGACACAGGGAGAGTAAGGTCCGTGCCGGGTGGGAATGAGGGAGCCTTGGAGGCGGGCTTCGGCAGGAAGACTGCAGCTTGGAAAAGGATGGAGCTGGAGGATGTGGGGCAGTGTCAACAGGTAGACGAGGGGTGAGAGGAGTGTGCCACAGGACTGGGCAACTGCCGAGGGTGGGAGGTGGTGCAAAGCAGCCCAGCTTGTCCGGAGTGGAGGGCTCCAGGTGTGGGGTGGAAGGTGGGGTAGGGACAAATTGCAACGGGCCTTGGACACCTGCCTCAAAGTCCAGACATTTTTCAGTGGGTAAGAGGCTGGAAGGAGGTGGTATTCCCGGCATGGCACTTCACAGCGGTAGGTAGAATGGTGTGGAGGCGGGTGGAGGTGTTCTCTGGGGATCACTTTGGGAAGCAGGAGTCCTCAGAGATGCCTTGGCAAAGCTGCAACAGACATCGGCCTGTGACCTGTGTAGTTAGAGATTCCAGGTAGGGCCAGGACGATGGCCCACATGCCACCCATTCAAGGCAAACCGTCATCTACCCAACAGGGTGAGCCTTTGTCTCCTCAGCCGTCCATCCCCCTTCTCCCTCATCTCGCCCTCTGGCTATTGGTGTCACTTGGACTGAAGCCTTCTAGATGGTGCCCCATCAGCTCTCAGCTCTGCAGTTTTGGGGGCGGGGGGCGCTTTGTGGGGACTCTGACTTCACTCTAGAGCAGGATTTCTCAGTATTATGACTGTTGACATTTCAGCTCAGGTCACGTTGTTTTAGAACCTGTCTGTGCATTGTAGGGTATTTCGCAGCTCCCTACCCTCTCCCCAACAGCTTGTCCCTCCTCAGTTGTGACAACCCAGACTGTCTCCAAACAAAGCCATATGTCCCCTGCAGGACAAAATTGTTGCCTCTGGCCTAGAGGGCCGGCTTGAATGTGTTGGCTCAGCATTGCCCAGGCGTGGCCCCCATTCTCCGTGGGTCTGCCTCCTGGTGACCAATTGTCTTTTCCAACTATTTGGTGAGGATGGAGAAGTCAAGTCTGCCTGGAGGTGAGATCAGGTGGAAGTTTAGCTGAGCCAGGCAGTGACGAGCGACAATTTGCAGGAATGGTTTTCTCTGTCCTCTCGTGGATGTTGAGGGTGGGTGAGAGGGGTGACTTCAGGGATGTCTGGCGATACACTCCTTTCTGAAGTGCCAGGCACTCCCTCGCCGGAAAAGCCAGTAGCACCCAGGCTGCAGGGCTATCCCAATGGCTATCCCAATGGCAGCTTCATCTCATCCTAATTTGGCTGAAAGGCAAGCTTCGATGTTCTATGAGGTGGGAATGGTTCCGGGAAGCCACGGCCGTACAGTGGACTATAATACGGCCATTGAAAATGTTTTCAAAGACTTTTATGATGGAAAATGCTCACAACAGAATGTGAAATGGGGCAGAGCTAAATCTGGGGGAGGGCGCGGGGGGCTTAATTAGGGCTGGCTGGCCCGTGGGGCCAGGAGCAGCAGATGGGAGAGGTGGGGCTTGGAAACAGGAAAAGAGGGGGAGCCCTCCTTGCAGTGCCCCAATTTAGAGCACCATCTGGGGGCTTATTTGTAGCCCCAGATAAAAATCTCTATTGTGTTTTGCTAGTTAGTTGAAATGGATTCGGGGAGCTCCCAGAGTATAGTTTGACAGAAAAAGAACATTTTGGGGACTATCAGCATCTTAATGATCCGACTGCCAGCAAGAGGGAGTTGACCAGTGTAATGTGTTTTTAAACACAGTAAAATGATCTTGTCTCATTTTCTGTGATTGTGCTGGAGACGGAAGGAAACCTGCTCACTCTCAGTATTCAAGATCTTACCACCTCCTTCATTTGGACAGAGGTGAGACTAAGGAGGGCGAGCTTAGGTATTTGCATGGCTACCAGTTCAGATCTGGGATAATGAATTTCGAAGCCCGATATTTGTTCGTAAGCAGATAGACCATCTGTGGGAGTGTGCATTCATCCCCACAGTGGGGCTGATGAGTGAAAGCTAACACCATCTGCAAATAGGTCACTAACGCGCGAAGCTTCACCATCTATTTCGCCTTGTGATCCGAGGTTTGTTCTGCCAGCCCCTGCTAGTGATCCTACTGAGAAAGGAATGGGAGAAACAGGACAAAGAGGGAGAGAGGTATTATCTTTCTTGCCCTCTTTTATTCTTCATATGGATTATTAATCTCCTGGATGTTTTCCCATTGACGTTTCTTCTAGGGTTTTTTCTTTGGCCATTTAACGGTGGCACTGACCCAGCCGCCTGTGAAATGGAAAGGTACGTGCTAATGTAGAGCCTACTTTTTCTCTGCTGGGCAGCCGCCCTGGCTAAATCCACCTGGAATCCCATTAGACCCAGTCTCTCCTGGTGGACTCGTTGGCTCCCGGGGCACACGATTGCACATCTCTGCCAAGGACGGGTCTGTGAGAGCCTGGGTTTTGTGAATTGCTACCTTGATAGTAAGAATTTTTCCTTTTGCCAAAATGCTCTCTAGTCGTTCCAATAGGTGACTGACAATATGTGACTTTGGATCACCTATAAAAATTCTGTAGTAAACTTGTCAGCGTTATGCTGTGTGTGTCTTTAAAGAACGTTGATTGTCTTCTTTGGGGTTGGGGGGAGTTTCCACAGGATTTATTTTAGAAATTTTTGAACATTTGGAAATGTAAGAATAAAATGAAACCTCAACAGTAATTTTGCCACATCAGAAAACAACAACTGATGATAACATTTTGCACCCCTTTGGTCTTTTATTCTAGATGTGTGTGTGTGTGTGTGTGTGTGTATAATGTATCTGTTTTTAATAAATTGAATCTTTCCTTCCATTGTTCCCTTTTCTCATTTAATATGTCGTGAACTTTTCTCTTCCCCTGCTATGCCCTTCATGGCTACAAGGCATTTGATCCTCCACTGTTGGACAGTTAGGCTGGTTTTTGTTCTGTTTTTTGCTATTTTGAACAATACTGCCAGGCACGTAGGTAAACCTTGTAGGTAAACCTTTAAGCGTGTTCATGATTATTTCCTTGGGTTATAGTATCAGATATGGAATTGCTGGGGCAAAGGACATGTACATCTCCTGGGTGCACTTTTAAGACTTCTGGTACATTTTAGGAAGTGCGTCGTGTGTAGCCTCATCATTCTGAAGATGGTAGGAGGGTGGCTTTAGAGCCACAGGGACCTGGGTACATAGCCCTGCTCGGCCACTTTGTCGTTTTGTGATCCCGGCCAAGTTACACAGCCTTAGTGTCCTCCTTGCAGGGATTGGCGGAGCTGCCTCGCCAGGCTGTGAGCTGGACTCGGTGAGTTTGTGGACATGACAGAGTTCTCTGATTGGGTGACTCTTGAGTAGTGAGTATTCCAGACGATGGTGGTGATTGTTGTTATTCAGCTTCCCCTGGTTCCTGTGCTGTGCGTGGGATGTTGAGAAACTGCCTGAGACGAGCGGCTGGTCCTTTCCCAGGTCGGCGGAAATCCAGGCCCCTTTGGCTCCCGAGGGTTTGGTGGTTCTGAACCATGCAGCGTTTACTGGACTCTTCTTTCTGATGTCTGTTTGGCTTTGACAGGGAGGGTGTTACGTGGAGCAGAGTTAGTGGGTCTGCTATCTGGGGGCTCAAAGTCTGCAGAGAGCCATTGCACAAGAGGACATCCCATCGAGGCCCCTGGAGACTAACATTTCCACACAATCTTGAGGCCGCACCTTTGAGGCTGCACACATGCAAGAGGGCTGTAAGTCAGCTTTTCCCACGGGGAAGCCTCTGCCCCCACCCTAGACATGCACTTAGTCTTCCCTGGACTCGAACCAACCAAGTTGCTGAGCGTCTCCTCTCTGACTGGCACCTCACGAGTATTTCATTCCATCCTCAAACCTCCCTTACAGATGCAGAAATCAAGATTCCATCCATCTTAACTTCATCTCACACCTGCTGACCCCAAAGCCTATAATCATTAAGCTGTGCTCCTTGTACAGGTGATGAAACCAAGGCTCAAAGATGCTCAGTAGCTTGTTGACACTGCGAAGCCTGTCTGGTTCCGCCTCCTCGTAGCTGCCTCCCCAAACCACACAGCCCCCCACTCTGCAGTCAGACCCCAGGGCCACCAGGTCGGAGGAAACAGGCAGTCAGTCACAGGGTGGGCAGATGTATTTTCATTTAACCTGACATTTCCCCGAAAGCCTCCCCGTACTCACCTTTGTGGGCGTTTCCATTCCTTTTTGTGCCTTAAATGTCAGATCTGCCTCTGTCTGGAGTGATGGGAATGACCCTGAAGGTAAAGACTGGTCAACACGACCCCCTTGCTAGTTTGTAGGTTTCATCAACACTCCATCACGTTCACGTGTTTGCCTCCAAGGAGTTGAGCGTGGGGTGTGGCACAGCCCTAGGAGGCTGGCTTCTGTTCCCACTCACCCTGAAGCGCTGAGGTCACGGGCTGCTCGCTGCCTGCCTCCGAGCCTCAGTTTCCCCTTCTGAAACCTGAAGTTCTGATCTCTGAAATTTCTACAACTCTGTGTAAGCCTGGAGACCCTGAGAAAAGTGCTCAACGAGGAATGAAGGTGGAGGAGAAGAGACCCAGATGGGCCAGTTGGTCGAAGGGGTTCTTCTTGGGGCCTTGCCCCTGGCCTGGTGGAATGCCCACTCCTTGGCCCGTTGGCCGTGACCAAGCCTTTGCATGTGGGTCCCCGCCACCTGGAGAGCGCTGCCCTGGCTGTATCGCAGCCTGGCTGCAGGCTGGATGCCCACTCACACTGTGGGCCTAGCCCCAGCCCAGCCTGAGCCCCTCCCGGACTCAGGCTGGAGAGTACGTGTCAGGACCCTGCCCTCCGAGAGGCTGTGCCGGCTCCCTCTTTGACCCCGCATTTACTTGATTGAAATAATCCCACATCTGTGTTCTTGCTTCTTTTTCCTGCCTTGCTTTTTCTAATCATTTTCTCTTCTTTCTTTCTCTCTCACTGAAGCTTCGGGTGGGGGAGGGGGAGCAGGGAAGTTGCCAGAGAGATAAGATTCATCAATATTTAATTTTTATGGAAATCATGTCCTAGAAATCCCCAAGGGGCTGAAAGTTGTTCTGTGTTTTCAGAATCCAGTCATGTTGCTGAAGCGGTTATGTTGTAAATAAAACTACATTATTGTCTGCAGCTCTCCTGTCGCTCTGCAAACACCCGGAAACTTGATGGTTTAATCCACTCAGAGAAGCAAAAAGGTTTGGGTCGCTGGTAGGGGCAGCCGGTCCCCAGCCCTGGAATGTAGGACTGACCATGGGGCATTGAATCAGCGGCACTGCCACAGCCGGGGAGGGAGACAGAGCCAGCTTCCTTGAGCAGAGCCACCACGTTGGTGAAATCTTCTCTGAACAGGAATCCCAGGACAGCAGAACCCCCTGGGGTCCCTGATATTGGGGAGGTTTTGCTCAGATGCAGCAGCTTTCTTCTCCTCCCTCATGCCCAGGGTGAAAATGACCAACAGAAGACTCATGCTCTAGTCCATTACCAACAACTCGGGGGGGAGTTGGGATCTGCAGAGGGCATTCATTCAGTCGTTCATTCATTTATTCATTGGTTTGTCCATCAAACATTCATTAAGTATCCACAGTTTTCTAGAGAGTGCAACACAGCTCACCAGATACACAGAAATCCCCACTTACATTCTCGTAGATGGAGACCATAAACACGTCAGGAGATAAAACAGGTCGTATGCTGAATGGTGACAAGTTATATGGAGAAAAATAAAGCAGGAGCTTAGGTATTTACCCATGAGAAATGAAAATATTTATCAACTGAAAATCTTGTATAAGAATGTTCATAGCAGCTTTCTTCGTTATAGGTAAAAACCGGAAACAGCCCAGGTGTCCATCAAGTGGATGAATCAATAAATTGGTACATCCACACATGGAATCATACTCAGCAATAAAAAGGAACAGTCCAGTGACAGATGAAACATGGGTGGATTTAGCGAATTTGTTTCTGAATGAAAGAAAGCAGACACACAAAAATAGGCAGTGGATGATTCTATTTACAGGACATTCTAGAATAGACACACGAATCTGTGGTGATAGAAATCAGAATAGCAGTTGCTTTGAGGGAGGAAGGGCTGCTAGGAAGGGATGGAGGAAACGCTGGTGTGAGGGAAATGCTGTGTGTCTTGATTTGCATTCATCAAGACTGACTGAACGGTACACTTAGGACCAGAGCATTTCATCACGGTAAGTTACACCTCAGTGAAACAAAATTAGAGAGCACGACATGGGAACAAGGTGTATCAGTGACGGTGGCAAGGGTGTTACTCCTTGAAATGGGGTAGCCAGAGAAGGACTCACGGAGAAGGTGACTTGAAGAAAGGGAGGGGAAAAGCCTTGCAGGTGTCTGGGGGAAGAACATTCCAGGCACCGAGAGTGCAAAGGCCCTGAGGTGGATATGTGACTGCACCAGCCAAGGACCAGTAAGAAAGCTGGGGTATTAGTTTACGACGGCTGCTGTGACCAAGTACTACAGACTGCTGAGGGCGCTTAACAGAAATTAGTTTTCTTACAGTTCTGGAGGCCAGAAGTCCAAGTTCAAGGTGTTGACAGGTTTGGTTTCTTCTGAGGTCTGTCTCTTTGTCTTGAATATGGCCACCTTCCCCCTCAGTCTGCACGTGATTGCCTGTTTGTGCGTGTTTGTGTTCTAGTCCCCTCTTCTAATAACGACACCAATCAGATTAGATTGGGGTCCACCCGAATGGCCCCCTCTTAACTTAATTATCTCTTTAAAGACCCTGTCTCCAAATGCAGTCACGTGCTGGGGTACAGGGGTTAAGGATTTCAGCATATGAAATTTGGAGGATACAGTTCAGTCCATGACAGCCTGTATGAACAGATAGAATGCCACGGGCTCTCCCTGTGGCCACCCTGGGTGCCCAGGCTGCTTGTTGCCAATGCTCGTTGTGATGACGGTGTGGATGTGGGATGAGGTGGGATGAGGGCTCTGTGGGAAAGGATGGATGGTGACGGGAAAGGCCGGAGGTTGCGATCCCTGAGATGGCTTTTCACTGCCTCACATCGGCAGAGCTTGCTTCCAGAAAGCCAGTGGTGTTCTGATTGACGGGCAGGACACAGATTTTGCCCTCTGTTGTGAAATGGCCTGGGGGCCCCAGGTGGGTGGAGTCCAGCCAGACAAACTGATGGTGTTTGTCAGCCTTTGTCTTCTCGCTCCCATGTCCAGTCGCCTCGGCTCTGCGCTGTGACGGTGGCCCTGGCTATTAGTGCTGGCTGGGCACTGCAGCTGACATTGGGAGCAGCCGCGGCTGGGGGGTGCGGGGGGGGGGGTGGGGCTGGTTCCAGGATCAGAGCCCTATTGTGGCCACTGAGTCTTCAAAGCGGTTATTTTCTTAATGTGTAGGATCAAGACTCAAGGACCACAAGTGCTAACTGGGGGTCTTCTGATCTTTGTTTGATCCTGAGCGTTTGGGGCCTCGGAGGGGAAGCCAAAGCAAGGAATCTTAGGAAACAAACTCTGGGTACTCTGAGTTTCAAGAGGGTGATCTGGGGCCCACCTCTAATGCAATTAAGAATAGGGGAGCACCTACTATGTGCTAGGCACTGGCTTGGTCCGTCTTATGCGTTAGCCTCCCTTTATTCTCCCAACACTCTGCGGGGTGGATATTATTACTCCCATGTTACAGATGAGAAAATTGAGGCTCGGAGAGGGCAGTTACTTCCCCAAGGTCACACAGATATTGAAATACGACGCTGCGACTTGAGTCCAGGTCTTTGGGATCATAAACCTAGTGCTTTACCTACTACATGGTGCTTCCTCCATGGTCGCTCTGACAAAGTCCGTGGACACCCAGAGTGCCTGCCCATCCGCATCCTCCATCCCCATCTCCAACCTCTCCCACGGAAGGCATGGGGATGGATGTCCTAGTGACACTGCCCTCAGGCTGGACCAGGGGAAGCTAGTGAGAGGGCTGCAGGGAAGCGAGATCCTCTGACTGTTCCAGGCAGGCTGGCTCATAGAATGTGTCCATTTTACAGATGGAAAAACTAAGGTTCCAAAAGGAGAAGCGACTTGCTTATGCCCCTTAGAATATTTAAGGTTTTCCAATGCAAAAGGGAGCTCTGAGCTCTAGAAGCAGAGTGCAGCAACATTGTGTGTGTGTGTGTGTGTGTGTGTGTGTGTAGGTGTGTGTACTGTGTGAGTAGTGCAAGCATCCTCCCTCCTGTCCCCACGTGCCAGCTCAGCTCTGTGAGAGAGACGTGGGCCTGAACCCTGGTAAAGGCCTGGCAGAGACAAAGCTGTCCCTCCGCCTTGAAGAAGGACGGGGTAGGCAGGGAGGCTTTCCTGGGGGCTGCCGGGCATCGAGGAGACAATCCAGCCTGTGCTTACAAGAACAGCCCTACCTGGGGGCAGCTTCCAGCAGCATCTCCTCCCCGCCCTCCTAAGTCTCCCCCTCCCCCAGCCTCTGCATCGCCCTCCCTTGACCGGGACACCACCTCTGTTGTCTTTCCAGAGATTCTCTCTTTGCCAAGCCACACTCAGAAAATGCCATTGATTTTTTTCTTTTGTGATATTTATTTATTTATTTATTTATTTATTTATTTATTTGTGAGATTTCAATGTGGGCAAAGAATAAAGAGGTTTGTGCAGTGTTTTCCCTTGGCAGTGAGGAGTTTTCTCCACCCACGGCCTCCCTCCTGCACACACTCCTATACTCGTCTCCTCTCTCCATCCTCCAGGAGGCTCATCTCTCCTGTGTGCTGGATACAGGGAGGGCCAGAGATGAAGTGGGGCCACGTGTCCTATCCGGTGTCAGGTACACCGTAGGTGTGCGAGAGGTGTGTGGAGGAATTCTTAAGCCGGTGTGGCTGATGCCCAGAGGGTAAGGCGGCCCAGGATGGCCCACTCCTCTGTGAGAGCCCCTACCATGCGCTGGGCCCAGCACTGGGCGGTTAGGGTCCTTCTCATCTAATTCTTGTAAAAAGCATACCAGGTGGATCTTATTACCTTTGTTGGTGACATTCAGAGAGGTTCTGCACGATGCCCAAGGTTACCCGGTCTGCGACCTGGAATTCCCAGCCAGGCCTTCCAGATACCAGTGCCCCAGCTATGTCCATCATCTGGTGCAGCCTCCCCAGGGGGAAAAAGAAACCGTGTAAGAGAGAGCCAGGAGCGGTCCCTCGCAAGGTCCCTGCATTCTCAGGAAGCCCCCATGGGGCAGGGTACCATGGTGGATGGATGTCTGTTCTCATCTACCTCCCATCTTGTAGACATGATTGTGTGGGACTCTGTCCTTGGCACTGAACTCCATCCTGCAGTGGACTTCGAACATACGGCTTGGGTTGGATCTCTTTCCAGGGAGGGCCAGTGTGAATCCCAGACGTCACTTGGGACTCGCAGTCTGACACATGGAGCCCCAAACTGCCCTGGGTGGGCTCTCTGTGCCTTTCTGACCCATGCGCACGTTTGCTTCTGCAGCTGCCACTGTCTGGACGGCCTGTTCCCACCCCAGCTCTCTTAATAACCTCCTAGACGTCTGGAAAGCTCAGTTCCAGACCCCGCTCCCGGCCTTCCACCCTTGGCTCGCCTGTCATAGCACTGCTCTCACTGTGCTGTGACTGTTGACTTGTCACCAGCCAGCTGTGAGCTACTGGAGGGCAGCAGTCACGTCTCACTGAGCTTTGTCTCCTCGGGTTGGGCACAGAACCCGACACGGGAAGGATGGATGGGCATGCCTCCCTGCAGATGCAGCACATTCTCGTGCTCATCCCAGCACCTAAGCTGCTGGAGGCGGGGCCCTTGCATTCACCTCAGGTGCTTCTCTTTCCTTGCCTGGCAGGAGTTCCCCTTGGCCGTCCTCAGGGGCTGGGAGTGCTACTGTGCTTACCCCACCCCCCAGTTCAGCCTGCAGGATGCTGTGGACAGCTCGCTGTGTGGCCAGGACCCTGAGGCACAGAGGCTGGCAGAGTACTGCAAGGTCTACCAGACGCCCATGCAAGGTGAGCCCCCGGCCCAGAGCTGGACAGAGTGTGCAGGCCCCTCCTCCCTGTGCCTGCCACTTGTTGTGGCTTTTGCTCTGGGGCTTTGGAGATGCCAGCCATGGCTGGCCCCGGTGGGAAGGTCATCTGTGTAAAAACCCTGGCATTGTGGTGGCTGGTCCCATCTTGGGATAATGGGAAGGCGGAGGCCTCGGCCATCCTGGACACTGACCATAGGATGCAGGGCTCGCTGTGAAGAGCACCTCACCTTTATCTGAGTCTCTCTGGAGATGAAGGTGGTTTGAGGAGGAAAGGAAGAGCAGAGAGGCAGGGCACAGAGAGAGAGCAATTACGAGGTGGTGGCATCTGAGCTCAGTGGCCACAGGGGCCTCCCCAAGCCAGGCCAGGACCTGCGCCCAGTAAGGATCTTCCTCAATGAGCACCTTTACGGAGCACCTACCGTGACCCAGCACAGCCCAGGAACTTTGGGGTTTTCACCTGATGATTCCTTGTGCTCCTTGTCGCCCTAGGGGGAAGGAAGAGGAGGCAGAGGTTACTGGCCTGGAATTAGTCCAGCCCTGGTTGGTTGTTGGCTGTACCTGGTGTGTGGCATTGGTTGTCCCAGCCACGACCCCCCACCCCCACCCCGCCACCTTCTCTGCAGAATCTGGAGTTACCTATGCTGTGCTGGAAGTGGGGTTTGGCTGTGGCCATGGAAACAAAGTGGGGGCTGCGGGTTGGCAGGGTGCCGATTCGCACCCTACTCTTGGCATGGGTCTTTGGGACCTCGTTGTCATCGGGGCTTTCTCTGACCAACCACAGAGCTGCGCGGCCAAAGTGCAGGTGGTAAGCCCCTTCCCCTTTTAGGGCCTCAGTTTGCCCTTCTGTTAAGTGGGAGTCTTGGATCAATAGTTCCTGCCTAAGGGGTACAGCGGTGAGTCTGAGTCACAGTGAGGGTGAGTGACCCTGAGACTACTTCTGGACTTGCAGACACTCGGTGCACAGACAGGAGGTTCCTGCCCACCAAATCCAAAGTGTTTGTGGCTTTGTCGAGCTTCCCAGGAGCCGGGAACACCTGGGCGCGACACCTCATTGAGCACGCCACCGGCTTCTATACAGGGAGCTACTACTTTGACGGAACTCTGTACAACAAAGGTAAGTGAAGGCTGCGTGGAGAGTGGGGGAGGCACCTCCCATGGCCAGACTTTCCTCGGAGCAATGGAGCAGCCTCTCACACTTGAATCTCCCAGAGGGCTTGTTAAATTCAACAGATTCCTGGGCTAAACCCCCTGAGAGTCTGATTCATTTGCTCTGAGGTGGGGATTAGGAATTGCCATTTCTAACAAGCTCCTCGTTGATGCTGAGCAGCCAGCCCTAGGGCCACACTTGGAGTGAGAATTTGTGAGGTTTGTGCTGGATTCAAAGGGAAAGCTTAGGAGCTTGGATTCCCTCTCTAGAAACTGTTCTTGAATTTTTCTTAATTTTCAGAACCCGCGATAATTAAGTGAGACTGACTCATCAATTAAGTGAGACTGATAATTAAGTGATCTACTCATTCCTTTTTTTTTTCTTTAAGCAAGGGGTCGCTTATCAAAGTGCAATTTTTAAAGAAATAGATCCAAAAATCTTCAAGAGTTTTGTGATTTTTTTTAAATTTCACCCTTGTAGAAATAAGAGACCTCACTATGCCAAGTAAATGAACTTAAATGGCTCGAGCCTGTGCAATGTTTAGGAACTAAGAACCTCAGACAAGTCAAGTGGGATCTAAATTTGGTGAAATACAGAGAGTGCCAAAAAAATGTATATGCATTTTAAGAAAGGAAAAAAACTATTAAAATTGTAATACTATATATATACCGATAGCAAAAGATGAACGGAAGTCACATTTGACTTATGCAATTGCAAGAGGTGCTCAAAGTGCTTGCCATCAGCGTCCAGACACTTCTGATTACGGGAAACTACTGCTTGAGCAACGTTGACCAAAGTGGCCACTTGTATATATTTTTTTGGCACCCCCGGTATATTTCTCTGTTGTCAAGTGGTACAGCAGTTTCTCTGGGTTTCTTAACTAGAGTTTGGTTTAGGAAAAGAAGATACTATCAGTAACATCCTAGAGAAAATGGAAAATTTCAGAGGTTGGCAGTTCTGGAATCACCCACAGCCATGTTGGTCTGGTTGGGAAAAGGCCAGGATTGTCCATATAACCCAGCCCCATTGTCCTTGAGAGTCTGGAGCATTGTAGGCACCTACAGGTAAAGTGGCCAGAGGAAGCACATGGTCCCGCCCACTCTGGCCTAGTCCCCTGAGAAACCACCACTGTGCTCAGGCTCCATTTACCTCCGTTGGTCATCTAGAAGTCCTTTACCTTATCACACAGCTGGCCTTTTTGGGCTACAAGTGGCTAAGTGGCCCAATGGCTCAAATAGCCATCTATGACGGTTGGATTGACACTGCCTCAAAATGGCTTTAGCGATCCCAGTGCATCTTTGAGCCTTACAGGACTAGTTAGATGTAACCACTGGCCTCAGTGCACTTACAGAGCAATGAGACACGCAGGTGTGAAATTCGCAATGCAGCTCCAATGCCAATATGCCAAACCTGTCATGGGTGAATGTGGCCGAAGTTATACAGAAAAGTGGCTGCTGGTGAAATAGGCTGAGGCGGTATGAAAGTCGCCCTGCGTTTCAGGGTGTCAAAGATTGGATCTCACGTTTCCTCATGCCATGGTTTGACTCCTCCTTTCCTGGAAACGCCCAGCTATTTGACAGACTGAATCAAAGCAAAGCGTTTCGGTGTTTGGCCATGGCAGAGATGAGTTTGAAACGTGTTGAGTTTCAGTAAATGAACCCAGACGTCCAGATTCAAAGAAGACGTGCCAATTTCCAGGCTTTTGTAGATACCAGTGCTTCCCAGCCATTCATGAAAGAGGGGTGAGGGGCCTCGTTTATGTTTTGAAGAGCCCAAGATAAGCTCACGCACATTAATGGAGCATGTCCCCAGAGTTGGCTGGCATGGGCCTGTAGGACATTAGGTTCAGGGGACATCTTTCCAGGAAGCGTTCTGTGATATCCTACTACACCCTCTAACCAGTCCCCCCTACTCTTTGTTCCCGTGAGTTCCTATGCTCTGTAGTATACTTGGGCTATGTCCCTACTAGACTAGAAGCACAAAGACAGGCTCTGAGTTCTGGAACCCTGACATAAAAAGTCCAGCCCAGAATGAGCACACAATCATCATTGTCGATAAACATGTGACTGTGTTTGGATTGGTAGAATCTGGCGGCCTCAGCCAGAAGTCATTCGGACTGTAGCCCCCAATGTGGCCCAAGAGGCCCAGGAAGAAGGCAGGGCCCCCGCCTGGAAAGGTTGGGCAATGGGAGCAAGGCTCTGTTCATAGAAACTGGTCCCTGGGTTTCGCAGGGCTTGGCTCCAACATGGTGGATAAGACTTTGGCCAGACCCGTTCTAGGGCCCCAGGTGGAGAATCCCCATAGGTGTAAGGCTGGGGCCCTGTTATAGGACCAAGGCATAAATTCAGAGGGAGGGGCAACAGCTGCTTACACCCTTGAGCCTGATGATGGAGATCCTGCCTCCACTGTGTCCTCATAGGGACACACACCGCCATGTGGAGAGAGCCCGGACTCTGTTGCCATGGTGCTGTGTGATCTTGGGCAAGTCACACACCCACTCTGAGCCTCAGTCACTTCATCTAGCTATGCCGATAGCTGTAGTTGACTCACAGGGATATTTATGATGTTTGGGTGAAATTGCCAAGAAAATGCCCCAATGTATGCATCTTCCCTGTCTAGAGACGGGGTGAGATCAGGGCCTTTGCCTCCTTACTCCTGGGGTTCTGCAGGAGGTGGCTTGTCTCCTTTCTTTTGTGTAGACGCCATCTTTCCCTACTCTCAGACACCTCCTGCTCTCACTTTCTCTTGGGTAGGGTCACTCGTTTGGAGGCCGCTTCTGTCGACCATCCATAGGCCCTCCCAGTGCCCCCTGCTATGCCATCCACAGGCCTCTCTGATGCCCCTGTTGTCAGCTTTCCCCAGGGATGCAGGTTAGCGCTCAGATCCGTCTGCGGCCATGGCAGTGGGGGCTCCACTATGCCTTCTTCCAAAGCGGCCCTCTCCTTTCTCCCGGGCAGGGTTTAAGGGTGAGAAGGACCACTGGCGGAGCCGGCGCACCATCTGTGTGAAGACCCATGAGAGTGGCAGGAGGGAGATTGAGATGTTTGACTCGGCCATTCTGCTCATCCGGAACCCATACAGGTCCCTGGTGGCCGAATTCAACAGGAAGTGTGCTGGGCACCTGGGCTATGCGGCTGACCGCAACTGGAAGAGCAAAGGTACAGAAGGGGTCAGCAGGCAGGGAGCAACATGATCCATGGACTCGGTCTGCTGACACGTACTTACTGAAGTCCTACTGTGTGCCAGGCACTGGGCAGAGTATCAGGGGCCCAGGGAGAGGGATCACGGTCTCTCCCCTCAAGACAAGCATAGTCTAGCCTTTGGGAAATGAATTACAGAGATACAAGTCAGGGTGGTGAATGATATAAAATGAAGCCATCGGAAATAAAACTGTCCAGAAGGGTGGGTGGCCTGATGAGATGTGAGGCTGTAAGCCAGGCAGGCTGTGCTCCTGTCTCCTGCGATCAGCTGAGGCTGACCCTGTCCTCCCCTTTCCCCATCATCCTCCACGAGACCAGCCTCCCCACTCCCAGCCATCCCTGTCCCCCTTGCTGACTGCCCTATAGGATGCAGGCCAGCTGAGCTCTGACCCCTCCTCGGCCTCTTCCCAGCCCAGCAACCCCAGGCAAACGGCACGCCTTGTATTCTGAGCCTCGGTTTTCTTATCTGAAAAGCAAGGTGGTCCCTATCTCAGAGGGTCGTGGTGAGGACAAGAGAAAGCATATGCTGCCCAAAGCATTGAGGTGGATTCATAGCCCTGTTATGGAAACTGGTTTTGTTGGAATGATTCTTGACATTTGCACGCTCCCTTCCCCTCCCCCAAGAAAACCCCTGATTTCTTAATTTGCTAGAAAAGAAATCTCATGGAGCAGGTCATCTGCAGACGTTTTCAGCTGCCTCGTCCATGCCTTCGTTGTATGCCCCACTGCCCAGCTGTGCCACAAATTAAACTGGCATCACACTCACCAGACAGTGAGCATGGATCAGGCACCACACTCACTTAGCTTTCCCAGAGGGCCCGGGACAGGAGTCGGGCCTGCACAGCGTCTTCCTCTCACCGGGAGACCCAGCGGCTGCCCCCACACACTGTTCAGCGCCCGTCACTCACAGCAGATATGCATAGTTGCCAGGGACAGTATCAAGGTGGATGAGGGTCATCTTGACAGATGTCCTGCCTCAGTTTCCCACCTGTCTTTAATACCATTGTATGATGCCTTGCGGCCCAGCCCCAGCTCTCCCTAGCCAGGTGCTGTCCCTACCTAAGGTCGAAGAATTCACAGCACACGAGAGAGGAGCAGTTCTTGGTACACGCAGTCCCCATTTGTCTTAAGTTGGTGTGTTTGCAAGGTCACGGCTGGGGGCAGGTAGACTCAAGCTCACATCTCTGGCTGGCTTAGGACTCTTCAGTACCTGGCCTGATAGTCACACGAGGTCACCAAGAGGGTCTTCCTCCGTGGGGGATTGGGCAGATTGGCCCTGGGCAGTGGGCAATGGGAAATCCTGGCCGCTTCCCAGGCATCCAGAAGGGCCAGCAGCCCTGCCAGGCCGGGCGCTGACAGGGCGCCCCTTCTCTCGCCTCACAGAGTGGCCGGACTTCGTCAACAGCTACTCATCGTGGTGGTCCTCGCACGTCCTGGACTGGCTCAAGTACGGCAAGCGGCTGCTGGTCGTGCACTACGAGGAGCTGCGGCACAGCCTGGTGCCCACGCTGCGGGAGATGGTGGCCTTTCTCAACGTGTCGGTGAGCGAGGAGCGGCTGCTCTGCGTGGAGAACAACAAGGAGGGCAGCTTCCGGCGGCGTGGCGGGCGCCCTCACGACCCCGAGCCCTTCACCCCGGAGATGAAGGACTTGATCAATGGTTACATCAGGACGGTGGACAAGGCCCTGCGCGACCACAACTGGGCGGGGCTGCCCAGGGAGTACGTGCCCAGATGATAGGCCCGGCTGCTCTGCCAGCCCCACCGCGAGCCTGCCCCCCACCCCCGGGGTAGCATCTGCTGGGACACAGGGTGGCAGCCTCCCTGGGACACAAGGCTTTCGGAGCTGCCAGCAGGGAAGCCTGCCCAGGTGCTGCCTCCCACACGTGCAGGGAGACCTGACACAAGCCCTTACTTAGCCCACCCAGGCAGACATGATGTCACAGGACAGACACAAATGGACGCACACTCCTAGCCAGACACTTAGACACGCCGCTCCACGCCTAAGCCACCACGCAGGGTGTGCTGGACACTCAGACTTGCAAACGCCCTCACACACAGATCCCAGGTTATGCGTTCCCAGAGACTGTCCGTGGGTCTATCTGTCTGTCTCACACACACAGACACACATATGCACCAGGGCTCTCAGAGGGCCCAGGTTCCCTGTTTCCAGCCCCAGCCATGGACTTGCTGGCCAGGGCCCTTGACTGCAGGATACTGGCTGGGCAGGCCTTCCTGCTCTGGGCATGGAGGTGGGTTCTGCACTGTCGCGGTGGGCCATGCGGCCCGACCGTCTGTCTGACATCCCATAAATGTGTGTGGTGTGACCACTGGGCGCCATGAGCTCTGCAGCCCTGCCTCACCTTCTTTGAGGATGGGCTGGCCGCACTGTGGGCAGAGTGGAGCGCCCCTAAAACACACCAACCTCAGGACCCACTGAAAGTTCTATTCACCCCCTGGCACCCCTTCTAACATGAATGCTTTTTGGAGTAGAGCCTCCTTGCCTGGCTGCTTCCTCCAACTGTCCCTGGGAAAGCTGGGCATTCATGCCATGCCTCAGAAACAGGGTGTGAGGGCAAGGGCATAGTGGGACAGGGAGGGAGCTGGGCCACAGGGAGTCCTAGACCCAAGGGTCCCCTATGTCAGCAGGAGGGGCTTTGTGGGGGACGTTGGGAAACGCAGGAAGGACAGGTCTTGGGGATCGCTGCAACTGGTTGTCCTACGTACCTTGACAAGCTCCTGCTCTCCATGGGGTCCCACCCTCGGGTCACGAGGAAGGGCAGCTACATGGCCCCTCAACTCCTCCCTTGGACCAGTGGCAATGGCTGCAGCTTCTGCCTGACCCCAGGTGGCTGTGGCCGAGCCCTCTCTGTTGTTCACCCCACCACTTCCTGTCACTGGGCCTCTTCTTCATACCCTCTGTCTCTATTTCTGCGGAGCTGTCGTATGTCCCACTGGTTATCTGTTTCCTGAACAAAAAGGGCAGGGCACTCACAACTGCTGGCTCCTGCTGTGTGTGGCCTCCAGAAGAAGAAGTCCTATATACGGAAGGCCCCCTTCCCCCACCCAGCGCTAGTGAAGCCAGCCAAGGGGTGGTCACAGATAGGAGCGAGAAACCCAGAAACAGGAGTATGTGTGCTGTGCAGGCCCACAGTGGTGAGCCCGTGTGCCTGGGCCTTCTGACTTTTACCTGGTCTTGAGGAATCTGTAGGAATATCCCAGCAAAGCAGAGGGAAAGGATAGTGAAGCCAAGGGGAACAGCATGTGCAAAGGCTCAGAGGCTTGGAAAACCCTGGTGTGTTTGACAAAACAGGTGAATGGAGTGTGGAGCGTGTGTGTGTCTCTCTTCCGGTCTGTGTAGCAGAAGGAAGGGAGTGGGTGGGTGAGGACAAAGGTGGGGACACAGAAAAGGACTCTGTCCTTACATCAACTCAGTGCCCAGCCTGGGAGGGGCAGAGGCGCTGATGTTAATTACCTTCCTGGTTCACCCTTTGCTGCGTGTCATATGGAGACCTGGGGGCTCAGGTCTGGAATTGGGAATGGACCAGAGATCATGGCCTAGGGCGGCCAAGACATAGGGAGAGTTATGGAGACCTCAGTTGCACACGAAGCTTTGTAAGGGGGAGGAAGATGGGTGGGCCTGACCTCAGGTAACCCCTGAGATCCAGGCCTGGGGTAATCCCAGTTGGGCCCCTTTGTCTGATGTCCCCTTAGTCTGATCCAAGCTCCATCGCAAGGAGAAAACGGGTGAAGGGTTTGGGAAATCTGGCTATAGGGATGCCCTGACCTCTGTTCCCTGGCCGGCAATGGTGAGCTGAGAGCCACCCCCAGTGAGGGCAGGCAGGGCTAGAGGTCCCAGTGGAACTGCCCTTCCTCAGAAGGAAGACTTCCCAGCGTTCAGTTTTGCCGATAAGTGGGCTTGAGCAGCTGCATTCCTGGTGGCCTCCAACTCCTTCCTGAGGTTCCCCCAAACCCACACTGTTCTAGACCCTCCCAAAGCTTCACCTGGCTCAGCTCAGAGCTGGAAACACCAGGGTCTTTATAAACGTGCATTGGCTCAGCGTGGCTCCAAGGTCAAGTCTGTGAAGGCCTCCAATGAAGCTGTGTCTCCTGAGTGGTAGGAATAGTTGAGACCCACGAGGAGTTTCCACACTGCCTTGGAAGGGGGCCAGGGGACACCTGCATTCCAGAGCAAACCTAGGGTCTCAACGGAGACAGCAACACCAACCCATGGAGATGATGGAAGCTGGCCGCCACCAGAGATTGGCTCCCTGGCTGTGGCCCTCGGTCCCTAGCCACCCAGACAATCTTCAGGTAGAAGACTCAGAAGCCGTGGAGGATGAGCAGGGCAGAGGTGGCTGGAGGACTGCCCAGAACCCCAGCTGGGGCATGGCCTCCGGAGCTTCCCCCCACCAACCCCGAGAGTCAGGAGAGCAACAGCACAGGCCGTTTCTCCTGGTAGATGGGCGGGTACATCCCCTGCTGCCAGGTACCCAGAGACCTCCTTTTCCAGGGGGAGTGCCGCCTGATCCAATGTGCACCTTCGCCAGGCATGCAAATGAAAAGAAGGAAGGGGTCTGGGTGTATCCAGTGGGCGTTGACTCAGTGCCCATGGCAAGGCACCGGTTGTTGGATGAGCAGGGAGATGGAAAGGCCCTACCTGCTGCTGTTGACTGTCAGCAGCCGTCACCTGGGCCTGCCTCTGCAGGAGAGCAGAATGCAGGAAGGGGGATCCATCTGTCCTTTTGGGAAAGTCCTTTTGTCTCTTTCCAAGTTAGGTCATGTCTATAGCTCACAGCTTCTCCATAAAGAGGATACTGTCCCAACCACCAAGAAGGAAAAGTGGATCTGCGTTTAGGGAAGAAATGTGACGCATGCATCAGAAACCCATTAGAACAGCACAACTGTACAGATTCCAACTTCAAAAGCAAGGCTATAGAGTTACACAAGCCCGTGTGTTAAAACATGTAATTTCCATGGATTTCGTCTCCTGTTGTGGTTCAATTTGGAAAACCGAAAATGTAAAATTTTAAGAAGCCAAAACACATTCTGATAATGCCAGTGATGTGTAAATGAGAGAGAATAGACAGGCTTCCAAACCCTGGGAAGAAAGCTTAATTACGTATCTGATGATGAAGTCTCTTGCAGCTGAAATTAGATTTTGAATGCATGAATATGCAATAATGTTTGCACACCAGAATGCATTTTCCCCCTTAAAAGTAGCAGGAGCTACTTGGTTCTTAGGGGGCCCTAAGAGAGGAGATGGAAGTGCTGGGGTTGATCTTTGTGGCTGCAAGAATTCTTAAGGCATAGGTTTGTTTTCTTTTGACTGGAAACACGTTGGATGTGTTTGAAATGTGACACCTCCAGTGCATTCGGGTTTAGGGAGAAATTGATCGGTCTGAACCCACATTAACGACCACTCAGTACTAGCGAGGTGGCCTGAACAAGCAAAAGTAGAGTGGAAGTAATACAGGGTCTGCAGACTAAAGGGCTGGGTTGTGGTCCCAGTTCTTCCCTGCTGTGATTTTGGGAAGGCCTTTTCCCTCTCTGGCCTCAAATTTCCCACCCATAAAATGAGGGAGGTGGTAGATATTGTTGGTTGCACCCCCAATGCCCATCCCCCAATTTTGTTTCCCAGCAGCCCCTGATTACTGTTTGGGGATTTTATGATCTCACTGAGCTATCACTACTTCCAGGGGTGAACCCAAGACCTGGGCTAAGCCAACAACACATTCTATCTCTCTGGCTACAGTGATGGGTTCAGGTATGGTCACGTGAGCTACGGCAATGCAGCCAGAGGACATTTCAAACCTTTCTCTGGAAATGTTTGGTAGAGACTCTATCCACTCCGCTGGATATACAAGAGGAAGTAGATAATCTTGGATTTTGATGGTGGCTGTCTGGGGACCACGGAGGGGAAGTACTCTCGGCCTGAAGCTGACACTAGTAAAGGGCGAGTCAAGAGACAGAAAGAAGTCAGGTCCTTGGTGACATTGTTTAAGTACAGGATCGAGCTTTGCCTGCGATGGGCCCTACCTCTGGATGGTTTTGTTACACGAGCCAATAAATTCCCTTTATTGTTTAAGTTGGGTTGAGTTGGGTTTTTGTTACTTAGAGCCCACAGCAGGGCACACAGGGCTTGGATTAGAAGGCCCTGAGGTCCTGATATTCTCTGTCTCTGGCTGATGTACATGAAGACTGAAACTCAGATCTGTATGAGCCGACAGAATTAGAAAGTTGCTTTTTTTACAGGAATGGGGCTGGGTGTGAGATGTTCGATAGGAAGCTGTACTCAGTCAGCCAGGACAGGAAGCGTTTTTAAGTCAGACCACAATGAGGTCACCTATATATCTTGAGAAAATCATTCCTCTTTATTGCCCAGCCCAAACCATCAGTTATCTCATTTAATCCTTAACACATGCTTTGTTATTATGACCACTTGAGAGGTGAGAGGATCAGGATATCTTTTATGATTGAAAAAGTATGACCCTGTGGGATTTACCATACTCCTTTCATGAAGAAGACTATATAGTCTTGGAAGGAATGCTTTGAGAAGCTATTTGCATTGGGGGTGGGACCTCCTTTGAGGGACTTGTTTGATAACGGCTGTAGAGCACTAAACTGCCTTCTGAGAAGGCTAGTCATAGTTAGTCACACAGCTTTAGTTTTGCTGAGTGGGACATGCAAGCTTGGGGCAGAGCAGAATTGCTGCCATTGGCAGAGAGGTGGGGTGATGCCACTGAAAGTTTCCTTCTATCCTCCCCTATATAACCCTGCTGGGTGCTAGAAATTAGAAGGACAGAGAGGGTTATATATGACCCCTATCTTCAAACTCTCCTTGGAATGTCTGACTCTAATACCACATGCCTGGATGGAGTCTATGCAATACGTAGAGGAAGCCAGATCCCAGGAAATCGATGGGAGTATATTTGTCTCTAGTGCTCCCCTTTGTGACTGAAGATAGATTTGGGGCCTCTCCTGAGAACTCTTAACATGCAAAAACTTTGCAGACATCTGGGTTTCTGACATGGGAAATAGGAGCAGATCCACCCTGAGTAATAAGCATAATTGCTTCTATCAAATGAGGAATCTTGATATCAAACAAAAATGAAAACAATTCCAGTTGATGCTGTACGCTTAATCATGAGCTGAATGAAATAACTTCCCAGGGTGTCTTCAGTACTTGAGACATTTGTTTTTCAGGTTCAGACATCAGCAGTGACAGGTGCGTGGCTTTGATGGTGTGGCCAGTGAGGATCCATGACAGTAAATAGTGTTCTGACAGGTTCCACAAACATCATCCCACTTGATGGGATGATCTACATGATTTTCACGTAGAGGGAAGAGAAATGTATTTTCTGAAAATATTTGCCCAAAGTTCAAACCCTTTATTTTATAGATGAGAAAAATGAGACTCAGAATGGGGAAGGGTTTCCCACGAGGTCCTGCTGTAGGAATAAGAATGAGGGTGGAGCTGGGACCAGAATGAGAGACCTTCCGTGAAACCACCAGATCGCCCCTGTATTGCATCCCTATAACGCTTTAAGACGTTGCTGGAAATGAGGCAAGTGGACTCATTCAGCTCATTTGGAAGCGACCGCATTAATTTCACTGCTAATTCTTTGCCAGAATACTTTTTGATGGGCACCTGAGTTCAATTTTAAGGACCACTTACCACGCATCCTCAGTACTCGAAAAGTTGCTCAGAGGGTACAGGCCTTTCCACAGGAGTGAGGTTAGAGATGGACCATAACCTGCCATAAGATGGAAGCCCAGAGTTTTCATCGAATCACAAACATACCAAGCAGCAGAAAGACCCTGTTGCCCCAAGATATTAATAGATGAGCATCTTTGGGGGATCCTGAGCCCATCAGTATGCATGCATTTAGGAGTATGTGTGCATGCAGGTGTGAGCTGCAGCTGCTGACAGACAACTGCCCCGGTGAGTTCCATGCCAGCCTACCTGAGCATTACAAGTGACAAAAGCCTTGTCACCTGACTTTGGTATCAACTCCCTTGGCTAACTCTTCCTCCCACAGTCAGAGCTACAACACCCAGATGACATAGTAATCCATTCCTACTTTGGAAGGCAGGGCACTCACTTAGTGTATCTGGGAGGAAGCCTGAGAGAGCAGAGCAGAGCAGAGCAGTGGTACCAGGCATAGATACTTCCCTTTTGACGCAGCCTTCAGCCATTCAAATTGTAACATGGGACATACCAAACGTTGAGCTCACAATTCACCAAAATCACCTGGATTAGTCGTTCGGCAGCTTCTGTAGGTCAGGAGTTTGGGCACAGCTTCGGTGGGCCCTCTGCTTCAGAATATCACTGAGCTGCAATCAAGGTGTGAACCAGGCTGCATTCTCATCTGGAGGTTTGACTGGGGAAGTGTCCTTGTCCCAGCTCACCCAGATGGTTGGCACAATTGTCACTTGTGGTTATAGGACTGGGGCTCTCCGTCCCTCCAGCCCACCCAGAGTTCTTGATGAATGGGCTTCTCATAGGCAGTTCACAACAAGGCTGTCGGCTTCTTCAAGGCTGGCTGCAGAGCTAGAGAGTCTGGCATGCATTACATCATCACAGGAATGCCATCCCCTCACCTTTGCCATATTCTAGACAGAAGCAAGTCACAGATCCCACCCACACTCAAGGGTAGGTGATTACATAAGACCATGAACGCCACGACATGGGCATCACTGGGGACCACCTTTGGGTCTGTCCATCACAACACCAATATGAAAGAAATTCAGAAATCAGTACATTCCTTATGGTCTATACAGCCCTGCTGACGACTGGATTGCACTGAATGTAGTGGATATTTTGAAGAATCATCCAGAAGGATCAGGTTATATCCATGTTACAATAATGAGTTTAGGTCCCCAATCCACGGCCTTGACATTAACTGAATCATTAGGAACATCCCTAATTCATATTGGCCACCTCTATACTCATTTTTTATTATCCTGCTCAGGACATAGTGGGCCTTTCAATGTCTGGATTTGTTGAATATTGCCATCTCTTTCCTTCTCTAATCCTTCATTCTAGCATTCCTTTACACTGACATTGAAACTCAAGAATCTAGTTTCTAGGGCAGCCCCATGGCTCAGGCAGTTGGAGCTCCATGCTCCTAACGCCGCCAATTAGATTCCCACATGGGCCAGTGCCAGGTGGCTCAGTTGGCTGGAGCGCAGGCTCTCAACCACAAGGTTGCCTGTTCGACTCCTTGACTCCCACAAGGGATGGTGGGCTGCGCCCCCTGCAACTTACAACGGCAACTGGACCTGGAGCTGAGCTGTGCCCTCCACAACTAAGACTGAAAGGACAACAACTTGACTTGGAGGAAAGGCCTGGAAGTGCACACTGTTCCCCAATAAAGTCCTGTTCCCCTTCCCCTCCAAAAAAATAAAAAAGAATCTAGTTTCCACATCTCAGCTCTTTTTCCATACTGTCCATCTCTAAATCCTATTGTGCTGGGTTCTGGGAGAGTTCACTTTCATAGTCAAATTCTAATTTGCTCTTCATGTGTACATCCTTCTGTTCAAGCAACCTGTTGATTTCTATAATTATGTTTTTTTCTAACTGAGACCTCCAAGTGATTAGAACTTGTTTCACAGATGATACCTTTTCATATCTGTCTGGGATGTTAAATATACATATGCAAATGTTCTCTACTGATTATTAATTATATTTCCTTGCATGTGAGTTTTGCATTTGTTGATTTTGCTGTCTTTTTCATGGTTTTGGTTTCCATCAAAATTTTGGAGATTGTGCCTTCATAAAAGGAGAGGAGAACTGTACAGGGGTCAACCATCCTGGAAGGTTTGACACCTCCACTAATGACCTGCTAATCAGACCACCCCAAAAGACATTCATAACAGACGGAACTTCATTTGAGAAGCCAATCTTTATCAGGGCTCCCCCAAAATGAATAGTGCCCTGGGAAAAATAAAATACCCTTAATATAGTTTTTGTTTATTCCTTCCATTCTTCATTTTTAAAAAAATTTGATAAACAGTTCGCTAACATGTTATAGTCACTTAAAGAGCTATATTTACATATTTTCTTTACTAGATTTGAAGCCAGTGGAGGCAGAGACCATATCATGTTTTGTGTTTATCTTTGTAACCTCAGCTCCTACCACAGGACCTGATTTATAGGAGACACAGGAAATATTACCAGCCTGGAAAGAGGAATGCATGAAAATCCTGAATCACCTGGCTTTTAAAGTTTTCCGGGAAAATAACATCTTCCTCAAAAATAATACCTTGCTTTTCTTATCTGTGAATTAAGCGGATATTGCTGAAGACAACTTGGTTGAATTTTTCCATCAGCTGCTTATTAAGAAACTGGGGGACTGAGTTGAGGTGTAACAGTTCAGTGCTACAGGTAAAAAAACAAAAAAAACAAAACAAAAAAACACACAAAAAAAACGAACAAAAACGTCAGCCACCAAATTCCCCTGGAGACTTGCTTTGAGCTACTTTACAAGTTCTTGTTCAACAGTCTATTCCTGACTCTTGCAGAAGAACAAGAGACAAATCAGCAGAATTTTCATCCAAAGCCCTGTTCGTGGATGTTCAGGAAGATAGTCTAATGGTGTGAGCCCTATCTGTGCTCCACACAGGGGCCTCCACTGCAGATGGGCACCCTTCTCATTTACCTTGGGGCAGAAGGGCTTCTCTACCTCCTCCAGTTCTGCCACTGATTCCCTAAAGATAATCATTACTATAGCCAAATGTGTTTTCTTCTAAGTAAAAACCTCCTTTCTATTTTAGGTCCCAAGGTCTCACACAGCAACCTCCCCCCCCCCCCTTTTCCCCTTGAGAACAATAGAGGAGGGATAGTATGTTCAGGTAAGTGGTAAAGAGAGGGAAGGTTGGAGGATATCTTCCCTGGACCCACTCCCACACTCCGACTTAGACAGAGAATAATAAAAGGTTTCTTGCCCAGCCCCACGTCTGAGGTTTAGGTGCAGTTGGACCTTTTCTCTCCATGGGATGGAGCAAGGGTGAGCAATACAGAAACAGAGTAAGGAGGGTCTGTCTACTAGGCAGCCTGGAACCTCCCACCCCAGCAGCATCATAGAATCTAAAGCTCAATATATTAGTTATCTATCACCATGTAGGAAATCATCCCAAAACTTTGGCATAAGTTAAAGGCATAGCCTTAACTGGATCCTGGCTTAAGGACTCTCATGAGACTGCTATCAACAAGTTGACTGGGCTGTAGTCTCATCTGAAGGTTCAACGGGGAGAGGACTCAACTTCCAAGTTCACTCCCAGTATCATTGGCAAGATTCAGTTCCTCGTGGACTGCTGGATTGAGGACCTCAGTTCTTTGCCATGTGGGCCTCTCCATAAGGCATCTCACAACATGACAGCTTGCTACGCCAGAGTGAAAAAGTGAGATGAACTAAAGAGAGTGGGAGCAAGATAGAAGTCCGTGTTTTATAACGTAATCTTAGAAGTCATATCCCATCACTTTCCTGTATTATATGGGCAAGAAGCAAGTCACTAGGTCCAGCCCACATCCAGGGGAGGGGATCACCCCAGAAGAAGGGGTCACGGGGAGCCAGTGTCATAGCTGCCTCCCGTCCTCCAGCTGAGGACCTCCTACAGTTGAATCAGCCCCTCCCAGCCCACCCTGATGCTGCTTCCACTTGGCCTCTCCCCTGCATGGAGCTGCATCACAGCCTTCAGCGCCCTCAGCAATGTTTCTTTGGACCTGTTTGCTGGCTGGACTCCCGCCTACATTACTGTGGAGGGTGGGGGTTCATTTCCTGCAGTTTCATCCCTTATAACTATGGCCATCACTTCTTTATACCTAGGAGAACTGTTCTGGTGCCCACATTCAGTCTGCCATGGAACCAGCAGGCAGGAAAAGTCTGGCAAGACATCTTGGTGGGATGGCTCACCCCACGGCTCATTGTGAAACGTGCTTTTAGCATACTGCATTATTCCCTGTTACGCCTCGGCTTCCCCTGTTCCACAGCCACATTAACCTCCATCAGATAATTAAAGGCTTGGCTTTCTGTGAGAGACCTTAAATGTCACCTTCCTGCCACCCAATACGTCTTTGAATGACAAAGACTCTAATGAGATGTTCAAATATAGAAAACTGAATGACTCCTTACTTCCGCCGTGACATTTATTCAGCAGGAGTGATCTGACTCTACCACTATATTACTTATAATTTCCACCTGACCTTGGGTGGTTGAGTGTAATCTTTAAGGAAACTATCCATTTAGTCTCCCTCGCCTTATTAGCATTTAATTACTATGACAAATTTCTAACTGTTCAAAGGATGTTAGGGTTATAATTTAATTTTCCCCTCAAACGGCCCAGTAGCCAAGGGCAGTGGGACTGTTTCTGACACCATCGAGTTCTGATCAATGAAGTGTCCTGGACCTGGTTGGGTCTCCTGACTCCCAGAGCACTGAGCAGGGCTTACCCCAACCACAGCTCGACAGGTGCCAGCAGGACCTTCTGCCACGTCTCTCCCTCTCTCTCTCTCTCAGAAGTAAGCTGAGCTTTGTTATACTGCTCAGGGTCAGGCCAAGTCACGGGGCCAGGAAGAGAATGTTTGAAGTGCAGGATGCCAGCAAACCTTCAGATCTCAACAGTGAACTGTTTAATGAATATTGTCGATTGCAGAAGAACAACAGATGGCAACAATCTAGAGACACGGTCATCTCTTCTCACTCCTTTAGAAAGCCACATTCTGTTTGGTGCGTTACTCTGCCATTGTCCCACAGAAACACCCCATTTTGATGCCTCTTGCCTCCCCTGATGCCCTCTTGCCCAAGGCCACCAGTCCATGGCTGTAGAGAATGAAACAACTCTGAGGCGTGGGGAATTCACCAGACCTGGGGGCCTGGGAGGCTCCAGAACTGACTCTGCCCCTAACTTTCCATGCATGTGGAAGACAGTCCTCTTCTCCATCGTTCATACGTGGCAGTGGAGCTGGACATGGGTTTGACCTCATGACCTTGCCTTCCGGGCCAGAGTTCACTGGGGCCCCTTGCCTTGAGCTGGGACAAGCAGATTCTCCCTTTTAGTCCCTTGGACTTGGGCCTGAGAGACAGCAGCTTGTCTGCTTGGTGTATGAAATGAGCACACGTGGAGTCCATGGAGCATGGACACGGGCACACAGAAGGTCTCTGCAGAGACCAAAGAACGCCATCATTGTGTTGAGAGAAGAAGAACCTACAGGTAAAGACTCCAGAGGGAGACCGAGATGGTAGCTGTTAATAATAATGTGAAGATGACAACTCAAATCTCAAGACAAAAAATGTGCACCTAATCAACTGTACACTTTTATTTGTCTGGGTTGTTTTCTAGTTCCTTTTCATATGCTCATTTACTTTTTACCTATGAGAAAATAATGTAATATGTAGATTTTTTTTAATTTAGCATTATATCATGAGTAGTTTCCCATTTGGGTATTGTCTTGTATCTTCCCCCCCTCCTTTTCCCACTTTCCAGTCCAGCTCCCTGATCGAGGACCAGTAGAGACAGCCTGGTATTAGTCATTCACACCATTCTCTATACTCTTGTAAATACATAAAGCACGCCTGTCTGTCTGTATCTACAGTTATATCTATTTTCATATCTACGCCACCCATGTCTATGGATATAGATATAAGAATTTGGAGGGCCATCATTTGTTTTTACAAAAACGTAATCAGACAAAGCACAGACCTTTCCAACTTTCTATTTTCCACTAAAACCTGCACTATTTTCATTCTTTTAGAAAGGTAGCACAATTTTCTCTAGTAGGGATCTCCAAAACAGTGTGCATACACCCCACTGGCACAAGGGAAAACTATTCAAAGTTTTATCTCCATTGATTTTTATGTAATCTCTTTAAATTTTCTATTTTGTGTTTGTTTATCCTATGCTTAAGATATTCATACATGAAAATAAATATCCTTATTTTGGAGGTGCATGCTATCATTAAATGAGCAATCAAAATTACTCAGAGACCACCAGTCTACAGAATCTGGGAGCAATTTGTGCCCACATTTCCCTTTTGATGGCCATCCAATCTCTTTCTAATTAGGGGCACTACAAACTATACTATAACAAGCATCACATACACATTTATATATGAGAGCTTTTAGTTCTATAGGACAGAGTCCCCAAAGCAAAATTGCTGAGTCAAATGGTATGTGACATTTTAATTTGAATCGATATTGGTGTTCTGCTCTCCAAAAAGTCTGTAGCAATTCATATTCCCACCAGCAATGTGTAAAATGCTTTTTCCCCTGCCATCTTCACGGACCTTGGAATTACCACTCTTCAACTTGCGCCAATCCAGTGTGTGGGCTGAGAAATCTTTAACAGCAACTTCGTGTGTGAGTGAGGGCATTGGCCAAGGTGACCTCTAAGCTCCTTCTATCTTGTGTCCATGATTCTCTGATTACCTCTTTTTAGAGCTCACCTGGTACAGCTGTGTCTAGTCCGCCTTCCCTAGCTGTTGAGAACCTCAGAGACCTCTATGGAACAGTTTCCAGAAACCTACAAATCAGGGGCTGGAAGAAAGAAAGCTGAATGGAATCCAGAAGATCATCTTGCCAACACTGTTTAGCTTGTAAAAATCACCTAGGCCAAATCCCTGCAATTTCATCCAGAACAAATAATAAAAAACAGTGTGTAATATTTCTAGGATGAGCATATTCATAGTAAATATTTTAAGATCAATGGCTGCACAAAATGCATTTTCCGTGGAGTTTCACTTTTCAAATGGCTTTGTATTAAAAGTGCTACTTCAATAAATATTCATGGGGAAATTCATTGATGTGTTTTACTGTTTATAGCAAAAATTTCAAAGGTCCTGGAAAAAAAGATGTATGATGTGTATTTTATCCTCTTAGGAGAGAAGTGGTGAAAAATGCATGATATGGTTTGGTTTTCTCTGACTATAGAGTCCCCCAAGGCCGGGAGCTACTCTTTTCATTCCTTTTCCTCTCTAGCCAGTGCTGGGGTGGATCGTAGCCTGGGCAGAGGAGGACTGAGGGAGGAAGAGGTGGTAGCAGGGAGGAAGGTCAGTGTGCTGAGCCTTTTCAAAGTCTCCGAAGGCACTCCTAACTACCATTTGATGAGCACTTACTGCACGCCTGACAATGTGCCCAAAACGTCCAACATTTGCCCCGAGTCCTCACCACAACCCTGTGAAATAGCCACCATTTCCCCATTATACAGATGAGGAAAACTGAGCCTCAGAAAAGTTATACAATTTGTCTCCAACCAAGGTCACAGAACTAGTTAAATGGTGGAATGAGGTTTCAGACTTAGGTCCATCTGCCTCCAATTTACCTTATTATTGGTCCCACTTTGTCTCAGTTTCCCATCTATAATTTCATCACATCTTTAGAAGCCCACTGAGGCTATACAGGTTGGAGGAAGTCCAGCGTGGTTCTAAATGCCTTCTTCTTCACCTCCCCTGCCTCATGGTCCCTGGTAAGTGCCAGCTGGCTGCCTGCTCTGGACGTGAGGCATGACATCATTATTCTTGGCCCCTTTGCCTGTGGCAGGAAGCAAACTCACACAGGCAAAGAATTGAAAACCTGGCTATTTATTCCTGCCAATTTTGTCAGAGTTTCGGATAAACGTATTTATTTTTATAATGGCAAGTTGTACCCTTGGCAATAATTAGATCCCGTTGCTCCCTTGCTTAGATGCTGGAATCACTCCCCACAGCCAATAGACTAAAACCCAAATGCCCCATTTGGCTCGGCATTCAAGGCCTTCTGCAATCTCACCATGTAACCATCTTCTTCATGGCTGTCATCCTCAATTTATGCTCAGGCACTCTGTCCTTTGCTCTTCCATCTTCCTGGAATGTCTTCATTCCATCTCTCAGACTATTAAAACTTTAAATATCCTTCAAGGCCCAATTTGAATGGACCCGCTTCTCTGTTCCCTGAAGCAGAATTAATGGGTCTGTCCTCTGGAATCCCCACAGTTCCATTTCCATCATTCTGCTTCTAACCATCATTGGTGCTTTTCATCTCAGCCTTTGCAGTGGGACCGTGAATGTCTATAGAACAGAGGCTGTGCTCTTTATCTCTGCTCCTCCAGCACCCCACTTGACACCTGGCTCAAAGTAATAGTAACAATGACAATATCAACAACAGCAGTAGTAGCTAACATTTATGGAGGGTTTAAAATATGGTTTTATTGAATCCCTCAGAAAAGTCTCACAAGGAAGTTCCTGTATTTACTCTTATTTAACAGATAAGGAAATGGGGGTCAGAGACATTATGTAGACATGGCAGAGCTGGGATTCGAATCCTAGGGTGCCCAGTTCCCAAGTTAACCACTCTGATCCTTGGCTTCATTAGATGCTTATTAAACGTTTGTTAAATGAATAATCATACACATTATTGAGCAAATGAATAACAAGGGAAATTCACACAAATATAGACAAGTTATCCACTCCATTGACTAAAGCAAGGCATTTTCTAGAATCCAAGTGATGATAGTGAGCATTCTCTTCCATCATTCTAGGTTGCCCTCCTCCCACTCAGGAAAACCCCATCAACACGCTGACTGTAGAAGCCACACCAGTGGGTGTCATTCCAAATACTCTCCCAGGGGAAGTAGAAAAGAACACTTCCTCCTTTTGGGTCCAGGACAATGCGCTGACAATCCCCAGAAGGGCAGGATCATAGAGCTTCACCCAGACCAGCAGGCGTGGGTGGCTCTGGCTCATCCATACCCCGTCACATGAACTTCCAGAAGACAAACACTGGTCCGAAGGCTGCTGCATCGTGTCAGAGCAGCACAGGCAGGGAATGTTTGGAGAGTAGAAGAAAGCCAAGTAGGATATAGGAAATGAGAGCAAGGGCAGATGGGGAGCTGGCTATGCCAAGCTGCAGCTGTGGTTTTGCTTATGGGGAACCATAGGTGCTGGCAGAAGAGAGGTTATTGGTACAGCAATATGGGAGGAATAATCTATGTTTCAGTCCCAGAGAAGCTATGGGTGCTGGTGAGTGCCTGGCAGATGTGCTTAGATCAGAGAGAGACCACATTCCCCTGGGGCTTAGTCAGGAGTGAATACACAGGCCTGGCCCACCTGCCTGCTGGCAACCAGCCAGCCCTGCCTGACGCTCAGAAACAGGGGTGCAAGCCCTAGGGTGTTTCCTGTCCTCCATTCTCCCCATTTGCCCCACATAGAGAGGGTTCTGGAGACAAGGGGACCCACGGACATTTGTCACATGTGCACATATAGACACACAAACACACACACTCAGAAGGCTTGTCAGGCTCCCCAGCATTTCAAAACACACGTCAATTGGTGGATCTCGTTTCTGGAGAGAAACCAGCATATCCGGAAGACTGGTGAGCTGGGTTCCACCCTCTGGGAGGCCCTCAATCTCCATATTCATCCTTGATGATTTTATCGCCTTGCACACAATAGGAAAGTAGACTTTGGAGCCAGCGGTCAGTCAAGGGCCAGAAAACAGAGCTGCAGAGCCAAAAGGATCAAGAAGGAAAAGAAAACACATTTCATACGGAGAATTTAATTTCCACTTAGGAAGATTGAAATAATTTCCTAAGGTGGTTTTGGAAACACATGAAAGCATTTTCCTTTATGAACTTGAGAGGAAGTTCTGAGGCTATAACCATCTCCCTGGGAGCTTAAGAATCTTGTCCTCTTTCCATGAGAGCTAGGAACCCGTGGCAGAGAGATTCCGTCTCTGCCAGAACTACAAGGAATGGGACGTGGGAAATCCCATCCAATTCAACTCCATCCATCCGTTCATCCATCCAACCAGCCAGCCTAGGGTTCAGCCAGCCAGCCAGCCTAGGGGCATTCTCTCAGGTAGTTAACATACAATTATCACCTGCTGTGTATCTACCTATGATCTGGCCCTGGGGTTCAGATCTCTTGAAAGGACCTACAGCCTCCTCTTGATTATCTAAAGGAAGGGATAGGAGTTACAAGGGCTCATCCTGCCCTAATGCACATGCAAAACAGGATAAATCCTCTCAGGTGTGGGAAGTCCCTCAGCTTGAGGACAGAGTGGGCCAGGTTCTTAGGAAAGACCTAAGGATTCAGGATAACTTGTACCACCTGTTAACATTCCCTGGATGAACGCCACACTTTCCGTCTTTGAAAGTCTTTCATTTAGGTTTCATGATGGAAGTGAGGATGAATGATTCTATAAAAGTGCTTTTTGCAACAAGTTTATGGGTATATTTTGAAGGAAACAAACATATGTCTATTAAGCATGGGGAGAATTATCAGTGAATGTTTTTAAATGACCAATAAAATGAAATTATCATTCCTCATTGTTTTTTATGGATTATAATGTGAGGTTTTTTTCTGATAGAAATATCCAACAAACTCCCCTCCTAGACATCAGCCGCTAATTACATAGTTAGCACACAGTAATCCACACAAGTGGATTCTTGCCTGTTGTAATTCATCTTCATTATTGTAATTGGCCCAATGAAAGAAACCGCAAAATAATTCTGAAAAAAGGAGACAGATTCAATAAAAACAAATTTTACTCTTCTCTGTTCCAAAAGTAGAAGCTTGGAGTAGGAGTTTTTAAAGAACATATCAGATTTCTTCCAGATTGTCACTCCCACCCCAATTTGTTTATTACTCGACTATTTATTGATTCTATTAAAATCGTTAGCTAAATACTGGGGAAAAGCAAAACTTGAAACAAACACCCTACAGCAAGGGACTGGCAATCAGGTGGCGAAGTACGTAAGCAGTAGACAGAAGGGGAGATATAAGATGGACAGTAATAAATGCTCTAGAAGAGTGGCAAAAAGAGGGCTACAGGTGTTCAGAGGCAAAGTAGTTGCTTCCTGTTGGGACATCAGCAAGGGTTTTGTGGGAGAAGTGGTGTTTGAGCTGAACCTTGAGTGATAAAAAGGATGGGGACAGGATGGGTTGGTAAATAGCCATTATGAGAAGCTAGGGCACAGAGGTAGGCTTGTTCAGACTAACATGGGAGCAATTTCAGTGGAGTGCAGGCAGGTGAAAGATGGGGTGGAAAGGTAGGTTGAAGGTTGTTGTGAAGTGGGAGAAGCCTAATTTTAACCTTATAATTCAAGGCTGTGCCCTCTGTATACTCAATAAATATTACCTGATGCCATTAATAGAGCACACCTACTACTTGTCAGACCTATTCTACGGCTGTGTGGGAGACACAGATTACTTAGGTACCCCCAGAAACTTCCTTCAAAAGGAAGTAGAAATTATGATGTGGCCACTATAGGCTTGAGCTCATGCCTGCATTTATTATTGGAGGCGTGGCGGGGGGATAGGGGGTGGCATATCCTGTTCATATGAGGCATTGGCCCCTGAAGAGCTCACCATCTACCCAATTCCATATCACAGCAGGTACTGTTAGCACAAGGCTCTAGTTGCTTCCAAGGCAAAAGATTATTGGACCATTTACTGCCAAATACTTCTTTGCTCTAACTCCGTTACCAACATTTTCCTCCTTGAAAATTTGAATGAGCCAGGAAGAGACACAGAAGAAATATTCAGGGAGTTAGGAGGGAACTGCAAATAAGAATCACCAAACAGAATCCAAGGGAATGGGGAATTTCAGGAAGGGAGTGGTCAACAGCTACAGCACATCAAAATAAGAGAGCTGGCATGTGGAGAAAAGCAACCTGGTGAGAAGCCAAGTCAAAAGTGGGCCCAAAGAGCAGAGGCCAGGTGGCAATAGGGTGAGGGGGGAGCTGGCCTGGCATGGAGAAGGAGTCACACATCTGGGCAGGTATGTGGTCAGCTGCCCACCATCCACACCTCCACTTTGCTCTTCAGGTCGCTACTCTCAGCAACAGACCTAATAACTCTCAGAAAATTATATTTTTACATACTGCTTTTTTACAAAGTTATGTGACATTTCACATTGGAGGATCTTTGAGGCGCCTTAGGATCTGTCCGTCAATAATGCCCAGACTCTACTGTGGTGGCTCTTATCCTTTCGTGGGACTGATATCCCAACTCAGTATCCTAGATGTATCATAGATTCTTCCCCCTTTCTCTTTACTCACGTTTCATTTGCTCCCAACTTCTATTTATTCTCTCTGCTTATCTTGTTTATCTGTTCCCCCCTTATCACCCCTATGACTTCCTCTGTGGTAGACTGAATTTTTGGTTCCAATTCTTCACTTCTTTGTAATAAATTTTACTTACATACCCTTTCCATGACCTAATGATCCTCTCCACTCCTTGGCTATTGTGTTAACTATATGACTTGTTTGGGCCCATGAGATGTTAGTAGGTGTGATACAACTAGAGGCTTGTTCCTGTGCAATTCAGTTTGTTTTTTCAGTACTCCAGTGAGCCACCTGAGACGATTACATACCAGGTAGGTGCTGCCACTTCAGACTTGGCCTCAGAAGAAACACATATGAAATAGACCTGAGTCTACAGTATGCTTGGATCCATGCCCCACCAACCCGTAGCCTGAAGCAGAGCCACCCAGTTGAGCCCGGCCTAGATCAGCCATGCTATAATCACCCTGCAGAACCATGATTATGAGAATAGATACTTATTGTTTTAAGCCACTGAGTTTTGGGGTGTTTGTTATGCAGCATTACTGCAGCACTAGCTGACTGATACAACCTTGCTAGTTCAAGTTCACTACTCTCACTCCTTAAGTTCAACTGCCAATACAGACTGTTAGACAACTTCAGTCATCATTATAAACAAGAAAAACTTCCCTTTTGGGGTTTCTAGTTATTTCTTCCAGAAGGTTTATTCCTTCGTTCATTCATTTGTTCATACACTCAACAAATTAAAACTTGTACTAAGTCTTAGTAGCGGTAATGGGGGCAGGTAAGGGGTGACTATAAATTGGAATGAGACACACTTCATTTCTTTAAGTGGGGCAGATATGTAAGCAAATAATTACATCCCAAGGTGCCTACCATATTTCTTATCCTAAAGTAAACCAAGTAGAGATGAAATAATCATTTTTGCAAATGCCCTTGTTTATACTTAAAAGCAATTACCTGTGGGTATTTAAAAACAATAAAATCTATGGTAATTATGAGTTTGCCTTTTCCTTTTTTACATATCACATGAGCCAGTCGAGGAAGTCGAACGCAAGACAGTCTTACCATATGTCAATATCAAATACAGTTTCCTTTAAAGTGTGCTTTGTGCATCCTTCTGGAAGATGGGAAATGAAATGTACTTGTAAACAGACAGAAATGATTCACGGGACCATGATTGCTTTTCATCAGCTGCATCAATTATATACCGCAATGGGACTTAGTGAAATACATTTATAACTTGTTAAAAACACTCCTTGAAACAATTCAGACCTTGTTAAGTCCAGGTGTGCTCAGCCAAGCATGGCTGGGCTAGCAGTTGGTAGAACTCGGTCCTCGTATCAAATTCAAACTGACCTTGGCCAAGAGAAATGGCATGCCAGCATGAAGACTTTCTGACTTCTGTTTCCGTTGTCATGAGATGGAGGACAGAAAAGCCAGCTATGAGATGAGTACGGATTTTTCTTAGGTTGTCAGTAAGGCATTCAATCTGTCATCAAGCCCGTTAATACTATGCCAGGTAATGAGGATATAGCAATATAAATAAAATATACAGCCCTGTCCTCAGGTCACTTATGCCTCCTAGGAGATATAGATAGTTAAATATGCCATTCCAAGCTCCTCTGTTTATTAACTATGTAATCTTTAAAAAATGGCTTAACTTCTCTACCCTTCAATTCTATCATCCATAAAACTATAATAACAACTACCCTTATTTTGTTGGGGTGGCAATGCATCCTGACAAAATACTCACCTTTCCAGATCCCTTGCAGCTGTAGTGGCCACATGCTTCAATTCTGGCCAATGAAAAGTAGATTGAAGTCCTGGTGAGGGCATCCCTTCCTGAATAATAATAATAAAAAGAACTAAGCTTCACGAGAGACACTTTTTGTTCATTTTTTTGCCAGGAACACATATACGGAACATCCTGCTACCTTAAGACCATGAGAATAAAACCACATGCTTGGGATGATGGAACAGGAAAATGGAAGGAACTTGACTTCCAAATGACATCCTGGGGTACCTGCGTAATCTATTCCACTTACTCCTGGACTGCCCAGGTGGGAGGAATAGTTCTTGCACAAGCCACTCTTTTGGGGGTTTCTGTTTTATACAGGTGAACACATTCATCATTGAAAACAAGTAAAATGCCTGGCACGCACAAAGCATTCAATAAATGCCATCAGCATTGACGTGATGACCAAGCAGTGTAATAGTGATATGATAAGGGCACACAAGAAGCTCTCAGACCACTTAGAAGGGGATCTAATCCAGCCCAGATGGAAACTTCCTGAAGAAAGAGATATCCAAACAGACACCTGGAAGGCTGGGTGGCAGTGCTGTCAACTCTAATGTTGAAAGATCTTTTCAAGTGGACCTCTCTTCTCATCTTCTCATCCCCACGATCCTCCCTTTCCATGGAATGCTACTTGAGACATTCCAACAATGGACAAGCATTCTGCTTTCAATCTTTCCCAGACCATCTTCCACACTTGTTTGCAGAGAAATTTTCCTAAAATGGGCTTGGGCATAGCACATCCCCAGATGTAAACATCCCAAGGGCAATCCCTCACCTACTCAGAGCGTCTCAAAGTTTCCATTAAAACACCCCTAAGCAATAAAATTGTACCTTCTCAGAGGCCTCAGCAAGATGAGATTAAATTTTCTAATTCAACCCTAAAAAGAATCCTACAATTTTTACATTTTTAGTTTGTAATATGTTATTATTGGCTTTAATATGAAAATGTTTTAATTTACTTCCCAATGGGCTTAATTCATATTCTAGGAAGATGGACTCTTTTAAACAAGTGGTTCTGAATACCCCCTTGTATACTGCTCTTACCTTGGCGGCATGCCACAGCTCCCTGTCCTGGCTTCATCCCTTCCCCACTGAACGTCCTTCCTCCCTGTCTGCCTGACTAACTCCAGTGTATGCTCTTGTGTGACAGCACCCACCATGTCATAGTTTGGGCAGTGGTTAAGGATATCCAATCTCTGATTAAACCATACATTGGTCAAATGCAAGGGCTGAGTTTTAGTCATATATTGAGAAATTTCCATTTACTGTTGTGTGACAAATTACCCCCAAACCTAGAGGCCTACAGCAATTGTTTTATTTTGCTTACAATTTTGTGGGTCAAGAATTCCAGAAGGGCTCAGCTGGGCAGTTGATGCTTGGAGTCTCTTATGTACTTTGCAGGCAATCGCAGCTGGGGCTACAGGAATCCGAAGGCTCAACTGGGCTGGAAAGCCCAAGATGGCTCCCTCACATGGCTGGCAGTTCATCCCAGCTGTCAGTTGGGAGCTCAGTTGGTGTGTAGCCTCTCTAGTCAGACTTCCAAGATGATTGGCTCATCCCAGAGTAAATGTTCCAAGAGACCAGATGACTGCAGATGGCCTCACAAGTCATGCAGTCACATCCAACCACATCCTTTTGGGTACAAGCGAGTTATAGGCCAACAGATGTTCAAGGAATGGGGAATTAAACTCTTCTTCTTGATGAGGTCACATTATAGAAGAGCAAGTAGAATGGAAGCTTTGGTGCAAACATCTTTGGAAAACACTGCGATAGCAAGAATCTGAGCATTTAACACAGTTTATGATGAGTGAATGAATGAATGAATGAATGAATGAATGAATGAATGAATACCCCAGAGTTCTGCCTTCATTCCCAGGGTAAGATTTTGACACGCAGGAGAAATGAAATCTCTACTTTCCTGTCCAAAGCCCGTTTTTGTCTAGGAACTACTCCACCTCTCCCTACCTGAGGGTGAGGGTTAAGTCCAGAGATGCTAAAAATGCAACAGAGGGAAGAAGAGAGGGAGGAAAGGAAGGGGGTTGGGAGATTTTAAATTCTTGGGCTAAAAGGAAATAAATTTCCCTCCCTTGGGGGTATTTCCTACTCTCACACAGTTCAGTTTTTCTTCCCCACTCCAAATAGTAAATGGAGTGGTTGGCATTCATTTTGAACACTGATCAATGGTTTGTAAAAAGGAGTATAAATCAAGCTTGATATTCCAAGTTTCCCCGTTGGAATCCTTTCTGTCCCCCTCCCTCAGGGCCTTAGCTTTCCCCACTCTTCCCTTTAGAACAAAGAGGGCTTTGGGCCAGCTCATCTCTTAGAGTCCCTCCTGTGGTTAACCCCCTGTGGTGATTTCATACCAGCCACTCCCATCCAACCTAGCAGAGCATAGGCCTCCCAAGGAGATGCAGCCTGTCATTCAGAGAACTCTCCTTCTCCAAAATCTAATATCCCCTCATCTCCCATTAGGAGTTCAGTTATGGGAGCATTCATAGCAGGTGTCATTAAATAGACATTAAGACCCAACAGGGCATGTTTTACGGGACCATTACCATATGCCTGATGTTTGCTGTGACAAATGGATATCCAGCCAACCACACCATGTGATAATGGGCTGGGAAACACCCCCTGGGGTGAGGTAATGTGATTAGAAAATGAGGCTCTCAGTGTTTAATGCCATTTATCCCATCAGAAGGGGAAGGGGACCAACTCCTCTTTTCTGACTCAACCTGGAAATCAGGCTTCACCCTGGGCCATCAGACACTCGGGCCAGGGGAGATAGACAGCCTGAGCATGTTCCAAGGAAGTTTGCCTCATGATTTAAGGACAAAGGGCTATGCTGCCTCAGTTTCTCCTAAGCTGCTCGGTCTTTGGGAACCAGAGGCCGGTCAGTAAAACTGAGATGAGCTAATTTGTCCTTCCGCTTATCTGAGTAGAAAGTTGGCCCTGTCCAGGCACAGAGAACTCACCTTCATTGAAACATCCTGTCATTACCAGTAGCCAAGTGTTGCTAAAATGCTCTATGAGCTGGAGCCTGAGCTTTGAATTCTGGCTTCCCTGGGTTTGAGTCCCAGTTCTGCCATTGGATCTCAGGAAGACTCCTTTTCCCATCTCCCTTGCAGAGATGTTATGAGAATTACATGGGATGACTCATAGAAAGTACTTAGCACAGGGCCTCATATAAGAAACGTAGTTTTCCTAATCCTCCCCATTTCTTTTCACTCTGGGTTTCCCATCCTTGGCCTTTCAGACAATGAAGGGTCTGGGATCCCAGGGTCTAATATCTGTTTATGGCTGCTGCATCCTGGGGAGTGAAGGTGCCCAAAGCCAGATTCCCTCAGTTGATGATAGTTACAAGCTCATACCCCACATTCCTCAGAATCTCCACTACGTCTGCCTCCTCTGGACCACACCTCAATGGCAGAGCATTGCTGGAGACTGTCCTCAAACCTACCAACCTACTGACTAAGCAAGCCTCTCACAATCCCCACTAACACGTCCAGTTCCCAGGCAGAGCCTGGTGATGATTGGCAGATGTCCTACTTGACCCCAAAGCCCTTGACCATTTGATAATTCATTCAATATCCCCCAAATGCTCATAATGTGTCCACCTTCTCCTGTGGCGCCTTATGTACCCTGCCTTCCTACTGCTCCACCATCTTCTCCCCATATTTATCTTCACCCCGCCCTCACCCCTACTCTCGCTCTTCCTGACTGCCTCCTCTCAGCTGACCAACACACTCAGGTTTTCTGCATCCCAAAGGGTTCCTTTCTCAATGAACCATCCCATCCTACAGAGTGCTTACCTTCATTGTCTCACTTCCTCTCATCCCATTTCCTCCTCTACTCCTTGAAATCTCTGTTCTACTCCACCACTGCACTAAAATTGCTTTCTCCATTTTGTGTTCCAGTATCTAATAGCAAGCCTAACTGCCCTTCCTCCACCCCCATGCATTGCTGATGGCTGAGAGCACCAGGTGCCTCAGACATCAATAAGTGATCAATGACTATCTTCACGGACTACCTCTGTTTCTTTCGCCAGCTCCTCTTTCTCCCTTAGATACCTAAGCCTAGGTACTCCTCAGATTTCTATTTCATAGCAGCCCCCTCTATTTTTCTAAATTTTCTCTTAGCCCTTACCTTTATTCCATAGCTGTGGCCATCATTCTAGGATGCTGACCTCTCCAGTCTCTAACCATCCTTGATTTCTTTCTCTAATTCTAATCTCATGTTCCCAGTGGCCTGCAGGACCAGGTGTCTCACTGGTATCCCAGAGTTGGGATGTCCCACACTGAGGTCATCTCACTTGTCCAAATCTGTTTCTCCTCCTTAATCTCATTTCCCTTGATGATACCACCTGTGCCAGCCAGGGGGGAGATGCCAGGATGGATTCTTGGCCTCCCCATCTCTCCTTTCTTCTCCCTTAGTCTTCCACTGAGCCCTCTATTGAAAGGGCCTCTCTTCTGGGACCTGTCCTGAGCTTTTCCATGTGGTGATGGTACAGGGAAGGTGACACCTTCCAGGAGGATGAACTCAAGTACTCTGGATTGTCCTTGGGTATTTTCCAAGTTCCTTCAGTCTCACCTTTTGAAACCCTGTCTCAGGCCAGAACTTTCTACATAAATGCAGAATATCCCAATGCCTCACCTCAGCCTCTCAGGCTCTAAGGTCATGGCCTCTGCCTTTTGTCTCCTATCCTGCCTTTGTCTTTCTGGAAATTTCCAGGTCCAGCCATATCACTCTTCCAGGTTCACAGAAGAGCCAAGTTTACGCCTATCTCAGGACCTTCTCCCAGGCTGTTCTCTCTCTTGAGATCCTCCCCTCACTGCCCACTGTGCATCTTACTAACTCCCACTCCCCTTCCTTTGCTGGAGTCTCTCTAATCTAAAGCCTGTCCTCTTAGACATTCTCTTTGGTGGCACCAGATTTCTTCCTTCATTGCACATGTTGCAACTCTCATTACATGCTCAATGTTTACTTATTGAGAGTCTCCCTCACTTGACTATAAGCTCCACAAAGTCCGGGACAAGGTCGTGTTCTTGCTAAAACTCTAGTGCCGAACACAGGGCCTGGAGCATGTAGCCATTTAAGAAATGCTTGATGAATTAATGAAGTAGTGAATGAGAGAAACTATCATTGGTGGACCCTAAGTGTGCCATTCTAGGACGATTTTTATCCCCATCAATGGTCCCTATGGACTCTCACTGCAGTGTTTAACCCACAGGGTCTGAAGAGAGTTGACATGGGTTCAAATCCCAGCTCTACCACCTATCATCCGGGTGATCCAAAGGAGCTTAACTTTTCCAACTCCCAGCTATAAAATAGTGATAATAATAGTACTTAACATACAGAGTTGTTCATAAAGATCAACTGATGTTTGTAAAGAATGTGGCACCATGACTGGTGCGTGTTGAGTGGAGTCATTATTATTGCCACTATTTTCCCCTCTCTGTGAAAAGAAGCAATAGACATGTAGGTAGAATTGGCTGGGAGGGTAGAGGTGCCAGGAGGAGGTGGTTTGGGAAGGCTTCCGGACCATGGATTAGGAATGGGTATGGAGAGAAGGAGGGAGAAGCTGGTACTTGAGAGAAGAAAGCGGGTGATAGGAAAGAGGGAAGTTTGTAGCTGTCCTTAAGTCTGAGGCCCACGCAGACCACAAGCACCTGTGGTATCCATTACTGCCCTATTATTGTTTTTCTCCCTATAATTTATTTTTTTTAATTGAGGTAAAATTCACATAACATATAATTAACCATTTTAAAGAGCACAATTCACTGGAAATTTTAGTACATTTCGTGATGTGGTAGAACCAACACCTCTTATCCAGTTCTAGAACATTTTCATCATCACAAAAGGAATCCTGATACCAATCAAGCAGTGCAAGATCACTCTCACAACTTCTTCTTTGCGTACAATTCTAGATTTATAGAAGAGTTACAAAGACAGTGCAGCGTCCCCTTCACACAGACTCCCTGATGTGAATAGCACCTTACATAAGCCAAAACTGAGATAGTAACATTGGTAGAAAACGAAACTGCAGACTTACATTTGGATCTCTCCAGGCTCTCTACTAAAGTCTTTTTTTCTGTTCCACAATCGACTCCAGGATATCACATTGCATTTGGAGAGATTATTTTTGGAACCCACAGTCAAAATCAAGTCCATAGTACATTGGTCTTGGAATCCATCCTTAACACAAGTTTGGCATGGTTTCTTCCCTTGACCCAAAGGAGAAGTTTCAACCTTCACACAGCACCAAGGGCCTGGAGGGGTGTAGAGTGTGGTGTGTTCTCTAAGAATCACACTTCCTTCAGATTCCCTAAGGTAGTGAGGGTTTCCCCTGTGCTGACTCCTGGGCCCTTCCCAGCCTGCATTTCTCTCCCTTCCTTGGAGTGTCAGTCTGAAGAGGCTAGGTAATGCTATGGCTACAGACAACTTGGGAAACTCAGCAAGATATGTACCTCACCTGTCCATCCAGTCCTTCGAGGCTCATCTAGCCATCTTGCTCTACACTCTCCTCCTTTGAGACTTAAGTTGATGGGGCAGCCACTTTCTAGAGCATTGCTTGTATGAAAGACACCTCCAGAAGTTCTTGCACCAGCATCTAAAGGCTCTAGCCCCAAATAAAACATGTCATGTCTATCTAAACTCATTGTTAGAATTAGTCAAATAGCCGCACTTAACCAAAGGGAGCCAGGAAGTGCGACCCCCCCCCCCCCCCACAAACACACACACGTGGCTGGAAGTATGGAGAACTGGACTATTGGGCCAACAGCACCAATGACTAGCATTCTCAAGGATGGTTTAAAAGGCAGGTCTGCAAACTTGCCTCTCAAATTCAAGGTGTGGGGTGACTTGGGGCTCTGTGGAGTCTGTGTGCCTACTTTGGGGTCCTGAAATCACTCATAGAGTGGGTGGGGTGCTGGGCTAGGGCAGATTTGAGTAGGCAGAGACAGGGCAAAGAAGAAGAAACCTCACAAACTTCTAACCTCAGGTACTGAGCCTGAAACAAGACACCACAAACACAAGCAAATAATCAGGACCCAAAGCACTGAGCAAAATCATGAGGAATCCTGTAATTCCACTAGGACAGGGTGTAGCTTCACCATTCATGCAATTTATTCCATAGTAATCACCATATGCTAAGTCCTATGCCCCCCCTAGAGCCATCTAAGATTTACTGACTATCTACAGTGCTTGGTGCATTTACCTTTATGATCCAATTCAACGACGGAAGCATCAGTGTCTGTTGTGGTTTGAATGGTCACCTTCCAAAAGATGTCAACGTCCTAATCCCCAGGACCTGTGACCTTATTTGGAAAAAAAAAGGTCTTGGCAGATGTAAATAAATTAAGGATCTCAACATGAGATCACCCTGGATTCTCCCTAAATCCAACGACAAGTGTCCTTAGAAGAGGAGAAGACACAGACATGCAAAGCCCCATGGAAGATGAAGGCAGAAATTGGAGTGATATGGCCCCAAACCAAGGAATGCCTAGAGCCACCAGGAGCTGAAAGAGACAAGGAAGCAATATCCCCTAGAGTCTTCAGAGAGAGCAGGGCCCTGCCAACAGCTGGACTTGGGGCCTCTAATCGCGAGAACTGTGAGGGAATACACTTCTCTTGTTGTAGGCCACCGTGTTTGTGGCCATTTTTATGGCAACCCTAGGAAACGAGCACAGGATCCCTAGTAAACAGTTAAGGAAACTGACTCTCAAAACAGTTGGCAACTTGTCTACATCATACGCATGTTAAGTGTCAGAGCCAGGTCTTGAACTTGATTTGAGGGTGGGAGCTCTAAAGTCTGGGTTCTGCAATGCCCAGAGGCAGATAGAGAATCAGCTGAGAGCTCAGACAGGAGCCGGGCTGCCTGGTTCTAATCTCAGCTCTGCAACCCTTGAGCTGTGTGATTGGGGGTAAATGGCTTAACCTCTCACCCCTCTGTTTCTTCCTCTGTAAAATGGGGATGCTAAAAATAATCCTTTCTTCCCAGAGTTGTTTCGACAGTTAAAGGTGTGGGCGAGTGGACCTACGAGAAGTACTCACAGCCTCGCCTGGAACATAGGGGATGAGAGGAAAGCACTTGACATAACTGGAGGTCTGCAGACTATTTGGTTGCCCCTGTTCTCTTATTCGCTCACTCTGTCTCCATCCCTGCCCCTAGACCAGAGCTTCCCAACTTCAACACCACTGACATTTGGGAATCTATAATTCTTTGTTATAAGGGCTGCGCTGTGCGCTGTAGGATTTGAGCCGCGTCTCTGACTTCTACCCACCCGCTTGCACTAGTGCTCCCGCCCCAAGTCGTGAAAAACAAAACTGCCCCCCACTCCTGCCAACTTTGGGAGATGAAATCACCCCTGGTGGAGAACTGCTGCCGAAGGCTTAGACGGGGACAGGCCTTTGGGACTTGGACCTCCTGTCTGAACAACCCGCTTGCAGCTGGATTTTGAATGTAGGTTTGGTCTTTAGGCCTGAAGCTGTGGAGTTGTCAGGCAGGTGACCCTTCTCGAAGGGCTCGGTGAACCCCAGTCACTGGGGGACAGGAAGCTGCACATTAAGCAACTAGACATTTGCTGCTGGAGAACCTGCACTGGAGTCCGGTTCTGTCATTAAACTGTTCTGAGCTTCCATTTCTACACCACTCAAGTGAGAATGATAATAATACCAGCTTCATGTAGTGATTATTGTCATTAAATGAAATATTGGATATAAAGAGATTACCAGAGACTGCTGGGCACCGAGTCAGCATTCAGTCAATATCCGATATTACTATTTTCACTATTATTATTATCCCACTCTGGTAAGCTGACTCATAAGGGGACACAAGAGGAAAGAATCTATTCTTAATGGCTGCAAAGGCCTCAAATCAAATCAGAGCGTGTTGGAAGGCTGCTGTCAAATAAAACATACATGCCCAGGATGAGGGTGGGAGCCGGGTGTGTAATGTAATTTAAAGGAATGTCTTCGCCGGGGCAGAAGGAAATTGTGAGAGATTTACATTGATGTGACAAAGGTTCCCGAAAGCAGCCGTTCTCCCACGGCCTGAAATGATATTTGCTGTTGGCAGATGGAGTTGAATTGGAAAAAGAGAGACCGCACTCACAGATTGTCACTTTATTTTATTCTCTTGTGGCTGTTGTCCAAATGGCTGAGCTGGAGCCCCTTCCTGGGGCAGCTCCCAGCATCTTTTCCCTCCTGCGTTCCTTCCTATGACGCTCTCATTTACGAGTATAAGAAATGTATATTTGGTCATCGTTCACACTTCCTGGATCACAGTTCCCCAAACCCCTGGAATTTCCTAAGTGATGAAATCAATCAAGGCGTCTTTTGTTATTTAATGAGGTGACTTTTGGAAAGCCCCTAGGTCACCAAAGGAAGGGAGCTGGTTGCCAAAGGAGCCAACCCTGTGATTCGAGGGTTGGAAATTCCAGTAACCTCTTCTGACCTCTGGGGAGGAAAGAGGGGTTGGAAGCTGAATCAGTCACCAGTGGCCAATGGTTTAATCAATCATGTCTATGTAATGAAGCCTCCATTTTTTAAAAAAAATGGTGTTGAGGGAGTTTTCATGTTGGTAAGCTCCCAGAGATTTGGGGGGAGTGGAACCCTCTGAGAGGGTGTGGAAGCTCTGAGCCCTCTGCACGTGCCTTGCCCTATGCATCTCTTCCATCTGGCTGTTCCTGAGTTATATCCTTTTATAACCAACCAGTAATATAATCAGTGAAATGTTTCTCTGCGTTCTGAGCCACTCTCGCAAATTAATTAAACCCGTGGTAGTGGCAACCTTGCATTTATAGCCAGTTGGTCAGAAACACAGGTGACAAGCTGAACTTGTGACTGGCATCTGAAGTGAAGGCAGTCTTGCAGGATTGAGCCCTTAACCTGGGGGACCTGACTCTAACTCCAGGTAGCCGGTGTCTGAATTAAGTTGCATTATCAGACACCCCACTGATGTCAGAGAATTGCTTGTTGACAGTGCGAGGGAACCACCCTCTCCATTGGAAATTGGGTCAAAGAACAGCCGAAGACCTCCTCTTCTGCATAAAATCCTAAAGAAGAGGTAGAGGAAAGGGCTAAGGCCTTGGAATGAGGAGGTGTGAGTAGAATTGTGGTTCTGCGATTTGCTAGCTTTGTGACCTTGGGCAAGTCACCTAGCTCTTCTGAGGCTCTTTTCTCTCCTCTGTTATAAGGGGCAGTAAACATGAGGTATTTAGGCATCCCCTGAGGTGATGAGCCTAATTCTGCTCTCTTATTTGCCTGATGCTTCTAACCTTGCTTTCCAAAGGCTGCCTGTAGCCCTCTGGCAACAGAGTCGGTTGCATATTGTAGTCTCCTCAGTAAGGCTCCAGGTTTGGGGCTTTAGCTTAGAAGGGGAAGAAACTTTAGGCCTACAATGTCCAACCAGCAGCTTTGGATATTGAGGGAGTATATCTCATCAAAGAGCTAGGTAACTGGGCAGTAATGTTGAGAAGCAGATCTCCATGAAGATGCCTATATCATCTTTATAAAAAAAATAGTAACAAGAATAACAGGTATTTACGCCAGAGCCCACATGAATTATTTTATCAAATCCTCAAGAAAACACTTTGAGGGAGGTGCTCTGATTATTCCCATTTTACAGAAGAAATAGTAACTTAGGGATATAAAGATACTTTGCCCAAGGTCAAGCTCCTCATCAGGGCTACTTATATGGTTGTTCAGGTTGTGTACTGCACAAGGGAGCTACACCTATGAGGTTTGTCTACATTTACATGGTAGACAAACACTCAGTTATATGAGAGCATGCAGTGGGCACAGGGCTTCCAAGCCTCCAGGCACATCCTAGATTGACCAGTCCTTCATAAACCCACCCAAAATACCCTACCAGGGCCTCCACTCAGGAGCACAGGAACCCACACACTCACTGCTGCAGGAACGTACCGTGTTTCCCCCAAAAGAAGACCTAACCGGAAAGTAAACCCTAGCATGATTTTTCAGGATGACATCCCCTGAACATAAGCCCTAATACGTCTTTTAGAGCAAAAATTAATATGAAAATTAATATAATTAATATATGAATTATAATTAATATAATTTTATATTAATATAAGGTCTTATTTTCGGGGAAACACAGTAGCTGCACCAGGCCTTGACCACGCCCCAGGCATCCTCTTGGGGTTGCTGCCTTGGCACTTGGTGGCCCGATGCCCATCCCATAGCCAACTCTGAGTCCGCTGTGATTGCCTCCTTAGGGGACAGGGCAGGTGCATACCAGTTTCTATGAAACTGTGAGCCTGAGAGAGCAGGGCTGTCTGTGTGCGTGAAGCTGGGGTCTGATTCCTAATCAGATGAGCTCTTACCCTGATATGCGAGCACATTATTGAGGAGTGAGGCTAGAGAGCACAATGAGGGATTCCGGGGCCACTGTAACAAATGACCAGAAACTGGTAGCTTAAAACAACACTCATTCATTCTCTTCTAATTCTGGAGGTCAGGTGACTGAAATCAGTTTCACTGGGCCAAGATCAAGGTATCAGCAGGGCTGTGCTCCCTCTGGAGGCTCCGGGGACAGTCCATTTGCGCCCTTTTCCACATTCTAGAGTTTGCCTGCTTTCCTTCTATTTCTTGGCTAGTGGCCCCTTCCTCCATCTTCAAAGTGAACGGAATAGTGTCTTGCTTTGGTGCTTACATTGTTTTCTTCTAGAATCAAGTCTCCCTTTGCCTCCCTCTCATAAGGACACTTGTGACTGCACTTAGGGCGATCTGGATAATCCAGGATCATCTCCCCATCTCAAGATCCTTAACTCAATCACATCCTCAAAAAAATCCTTTTTGCCACAAGGGAACAGTCACAGGTTCCAGGATCAGGACCTGGATATTTTGGGGGCCATTATGCAGCCCACCCCAAGAAGGATGAGGAGGAAGGAAACCTGAGAGGATGACGCATCGTCTGCTTGGCCACCTTTGAAGAAGACCTGCCGCCTGATTCAGTGGGGTCATCAAGAAGCTGTACGAGATGGGCGTTAGGACTGCCTCTGGGGGGAAGGGGGCAGTAAGGAAGGAGGAAGTACTTTTCTATTGCTCCCACCTTCTATTGGTCAAAGGTTCACCCCAGGGGATGTGCATACGCCCCCACTTCTGGGTGGTACCCAAGTAGATTCCAAGGTTCCCCCCACCTGGGGAAGGAGATGAGACTTGTGGGTGCGGACTGAGGGGAGGCCTGTTAAGTCACACAGCATGAAGCTGCCCAGAGTCTGCATGGAGCTGCCCACCAGAGCAGAGGCTGGAATAAGGATGACAGGTGAGGCCAGAGGGTCTGACAGTGGTGTCCCACATAGGTGCATGTGCTCTGTCCTCAGAGGTGAAAGTAAGTCTGAACTAAAAGAGCCCTGTTCATGAGGATTGAGGTGGGATGATACCAGCTAAACCCCAGAATCTGTACCCACCCCTCCCCACACCTGCCCCCACTGCACCCTCTGACTCCCTTTCCTTTACCTCCCCCTCCTCAAATGTTCAGGAGCCCCTAACAGGGTTGTCCACGGTTGTTATGTCCTCTAACATAACTAGAGAGGAGGCTTACCCTGCTCCCCTTTCCCTGCCATATATGGTGGTTCCGATTATGACTTAAATTGTTTGCCCCTACCTCAATTATTTTTTAACTTGCAGAAACAGTGTTGTTTTAGTTTTTGCTTTTAATGTGCATTAACATCTCCTAGGGGCTGGCAACAGCCCTGCAGCTATTGGGCTTGTGGACCCAAGTCCTAAACTGAGCTCTGTTCACATTGCAAAGCCCAAGGCAAACTGTGAACTCAACTGCCCGCTTATGGTTCACCAACAGCCCACAGTAACAAGGTCATGTGCTGGTTCTTTGATCAGGGTCTCAGACATCTAAAAATCCACAGGTCTGGCAAAGAGGAGGGAAGTGCCAGGAAGAAGTATAGACCTTTGGAGGGCAGTGAGCGCTCCATCAAGTATCACAGCACAGGCCGGCCTGGTGGCTCACGCGATTGGAGCTCTGTGCTCCTAACGCTGGAGGCTGCCGGTTCGATTCCCACATGGGCCAGTGGCCTCTCAACCACAAGGTTGCCGGTTAGACTCCTTGACTCCCGCAAGGGATAGTGGGCTCTGCCCCCTGCAACTAAGCTTGAACACGGCACCTTGAGCTGAGCTGCCGCTGAGCTCCCATATGGCTCAGTTGGTTGGAGCACGTCCTCTCAACGACAAGGTTGCCGGTTCAACTCCCGCAAGGGATGGTGGGCTGTGCCCCCTGTAACTAGCAACGGCAACTGGACCTGGAGCTGAGCTGCGCCCTCCACAACTAAAGACTGAAAGGACAACAACTTGACTTGGAAAAAAGGCCTGGAAGTACACACTGTTCCCCAATAAAGTCCTGTTCCCCTTCCCCAATAAAATCTTTGGGGGAAAAAGAGAAAAGAATCACAACTGGTCTTTGGGGGCAGCAGCAGGACACTGGGCGGGGCTGCTTTGAATGAGTGGGTAAGGTTTTGGGTAAGGTTTGCAGAATCCTGGAAGGAACTGAGCCCAGTGAGTGCCTTTTTAAGGAGAGGTAAGTGCCTTGGTCTCGGAGGTGGGAGGCGCGGGGCAACTACCTCTCTAGTGCCTTCCCTCTGACCCTGGGGGACCAGGATAAAGGGTCAGCCCTAAGAGGTCTCCAGTCCAGGTCTTTCCAACTGTCCCTCACTTGTCCCCCCACCCCCATCCCTTGAAGCTACTCAGATACATTCATTTGAACCTCCATCCTCATTCCCATCCTGCTCTGTCTCCTTTATTCCTGATTCCATCTTATGATCACCTCCACCCTGTACTTGCAGGCATGGTATGTCTTCTGTGTTCTCCTCTGACTCTGAAAATCCACCTGTGAATTCCAGCATGACTTTGTTCAACCCACTCCCACCTGGGAGCGTGTTCACCCTGGCCAGCCTCTCAGACTTTCAGCCTGGGTCTCACTCCACCACAGCAAGGATATCCAGGTACTTTTAGCAAGTTCTACACAGAGAAGATTCTGATTCCTCCAGGGCAGGCTGAGCCTTGACCCTACCAGTCCCAGACCCAACCCTGGCCCTGGCCTTGATCTTGACCTTGATCTTTTAGTCTCAGCCCTGTTCCAGACTTAGCCCAACTCTCACCTCAGACTAATCTATCAACTCTGCCCCAAATTTGTGCCTTGATTGAGTTCCAACTGCTGCCCCAGCTGAGCCCCAAACACGATCCCAATTGTCTCCAACCCAATCCAGCCCATAAATGTAAATTATTGGTTTAAATAAGAAAACTGAGAAAGGAAGAAGAAAGTGAATGGCATGGTTCGGCCCTCCCACTTTGGGAGTTTAGCTTCCCTATCACGTGCCTCGGTGCGTCAGCTTATGACCCATCAGGTCACGGTAGAAAGACTACCTGGGTCTGGGTCTAAGCTTTGTCACTTACCAGCTAAGTCACCTTAAGCAACATTCTCAGAGGCAATTTTCTGGACCTCAGTTCCCTTTGCTCACCAGAAAGGGTTATGGAAAGTGTCCTGCAACCTGGTACCTGGGTGTCCATTGTAAATTGTGGAGGAACACAGGGTTTTGTATTTTCTTTGTCTTAGATTCAGGGGTTCTTGGAAACTGATCTTCATGCCCCTCCCCTGGCAGAAAGGACAGTTCTCCCAGCACTGCAGGCATGCTGGGCCTTCCACAAACCCTGACCTGCCGACAGTACGTTTAAACGAGGCTCCTTCAAGCCCTGGCCCTGCTGCCATCAGCCGACCTAGATTCATGTGAGTTCCCTTAGAAGAAAGCGTTATCCCAGTTTGCTCTGTGTGGTCTGACAAATGTGTCTCTTTATTAAGGAGAACCCAGCCCGTGGAGGCAGCAGAGAAGGTCATATGCTGGCAAGGTTGCCATGGAAATTATTCATTTTTATTGAATTATTCATTCGTACAGTCCATCTACGTCTCTCCAGGCTCATGGTTGTGACAGACAAGACACTTGGACAGGGAGGCCATGAACCCCTCCACACATGGGCAGCACTGCCCGAGAGCCTCCTAATGACAGGACAAAACAGAGAACTTGGGTCAGAGACCCTGGCTTTTCTCCCCACGTAGTTACAGGGGACGGCGGTCCCATGGTGATTTTGTGTGCAGGCTCTCACTGCAGACTGCCAGGCTTCAAGTCTCCTCTCTCCCTCTTTCCCTGTTTTTGCAAGTGAAAAATAGGAATAGAAAGTGCCTACCTCATATGGTTGTTATTACATGTTAGACTTAAAATATAGAAAAAACACTAAGAATAACGTTAGCTTTTATTATTTTCTTGCAAATTGTGATCATGGGTCTCAGTTTCCCTACCAGTAAAATAAAGATACGGGACCAAATAACCTTTAAGGAGGCTTCCAGCTCTGATAGTCCCTGTGATTGACAATGCAGCCAAATGATATCTTCTTGCCTGAACTGGTAAGTTTCGCAGAGACACAAAACCCATTGCCATCAGTAGACTTTACCCTCTTCCCAGCAGTGGTCATAGGTTAGGGCTAAAGACCCAAACAAGCCCAGTTCCAATGTCAAAGTCAGAGGAAAGATTGGTTCTGCATTCCTTTGAACTTTCCTGGGCTAAAAGGGGTCTCATCTCTTAAAGGTTGTTGCACCATCAACAACCTAAGGAATCAGGCCATTTTTACTAAAATCACCACCACCACCTGTAACCTGCAGAGATCACCCAGTCATGTTGGTATGGCCTTCAACAACCGATTCTCAGAAGAATGAAAAAAAAATCAATAATGTGATTTTTGTTGTTTAACATTCTAAGCGGAGATGATTTTTTTTAATGGCCGCATCAACATATGTATACAGACATAGAGGGATGTAAATAGAAGCATTGGAAATCACCTAAATGCCTATCAATAAGGGAATGGCTACATACACTGCTAGTTTCTCTCCAATAATTTACCATCTAGACATTAAGAAGAGTGAGTTAGACGTATACTTCTTGACAAGCCATGATACATAAGACACAGGACTGAGTGAAAAAAAGATATAAAACAGCAAATGAAAAAACTCCCATTTAAATAAACAGATATATATCCCAGATGTCTAGGGCCAGCCTACAGCTTCATATCTGGAGAAGCCTAGCTTGAACCCTCATCCACAAATTGGGGAATGCCTGATCCCCATATATCTGTTCATGTGGTCACATCTGGATTCATCCTCTCCCCCCTGCTCCTTCCCACCCTCCTCCTTCTGCTGAATTAGCTCTAGGTTGGGATTGTCTTATTGTCCCATGTCCCTATGTTGGTTCCACACCACGACAACTCAGATATGGATTCAACCCTTTCCTTAATGTCTCCCCCAGAACAGTCACGTGAGCTGTGTGTAGTTAGGGCTTATGGAAGCCTGCTGAAGGCTTTTCATGGCAACAAAGCAAGCAACTGAAATTCAGTAATTAGGTGTCCCTGTTTTTCAAAAGTACCTTGGCCCCTCCCATACTCACGGCTGCAGTCTCCTGCCAGGTTGTGCTTTGCTCCTTTATTTTTCTTTCTATTTTAAGCTCTATTGCTCTCTTTAGCTCTTGATTGGCCCTGGGAGCTCCAAGCTTTTCTCACTTTATGAAGCAGAGCAATTCACTTCTTTGCTGCTCTTACCCCCAAATTCAGATCTAGGCCACCCTAGCATGTATCCTAACCCACTGAGAGGCTCAGGGTCAGCTCACAATGGGCCTTTCACTAAACAGAACTTGCTGCCCTTAGAAAGTAGTTGGGGTTGTAGATAGCAATGTATTACAGACACACACAATGTATTACAGACACACACACACACACACACACACACACACACACACAAGAAAGATAAGCCTGGATTTATGTTCACCAAAATGTTAATAGTGGTCATTTCTGGATAATGATATTTTTGGGTAACTTTTTCTGACTTTTCTTTTTATAAGTATTTTGTATTTTTTTTAATTTCCTAAAATGAGCCTATATCAGCTTTATAGTCTGAGCAAGGAGGAGGAAAAAATTTTTTTCATTTTGGGGAAAACAATGTACTCTATGACACAGATGGTCTGGTCCAAATGAAATGCTCACCACTGAACCCCTCTTCCCTGCCCCGGGTCTATTTGCACATTCATTTAGCACCTCACCCCCTAAAAGGCCTGGACATACATCACCCAGACCTCACTCCAGACCTCTGATCCGACTCATCTCAGAACTCTCTTACTTGTTCCAGCTGTGGCATCACAGAAGCTGTCAGTCAGTGAACCCCAGATTTACCAAGATTCCAGGAGTCCAGTTGAAAATGACTTCCCACCCACTTTGCTCACAAGCATTGGAAAAATAACCATAGCAAGGGCCCAGATTTGCCAGTGGGGCATGGGACCACTGTGAAAGCACCCTCCCCTCCATTTCTGCAGAAAGTCTTGGACTGAGTAACCCATAGAACAACTGGATTCACCAGGAGCAGGCTCAGCATCACGTGACCCCACACGAGCAGAGCTCCTTCCTGGAGAAGGGGGTCCTGGTCTGGAGAGACACTCCAGCAGGAAAGGAGGAGCATCTGGGAGGACTGGTGAGCATTCTGAGTCTCCAGTATCACACCCTTGATGGATGCTTAGGGCATTGCTGCTGTTACTGATGTCCAGTAGACGAAATGTCACAACCGCTGTCTTGTTGAAGGGACAGGAGATTGAGAAAGTTGCTTTTGTTGCCAAGAAACTCAGAAACGAGAAAGTTAATCCATGGTCAAGGAGAGAGGATACGGATTCAATTATGAGGTGTGAGGTCTGAGATTTAGGAGAGGAGGTTTCAGACACCCCCTCCACCCTCTCCCTCGCCTGGGTTTCTGCCCAAAGGCCTGTCAGAGGCCAATATGAATCGTGTAACAGGAACAGGATTTTAAATCCATCCCAGTGGTGTCTGGTCCTGAGCCATCTGCAGTCTGCTCTCAATACCCTTTTGTCGAATGAAGCTCTTATAGAATGACCCTTTCCGCTCTTGAAAAATAACCATGTCTCGAGAGCCTTCTATGGAACAGGCACGGTGCCATGCACTTTACTCACGTCATAGCCTATTAAACCATCACACCAAGACTGCAAGGTAAGTGTTATTGCCCATTTTTTTATAGATGAGGAAACTACGTCCCACAGAGATTCACATAAGTAACTAGCCAAAGGTCCCATAGTCCATTAGTCAGCTATTGTGGCATAATGCTATGTAACAAATAATCCAAAAACTCAGTAGATGACAACAAGCATTTACTTCTCCCCGGCAGCTGTGGCTCTGCTGGGCTTGGTTCCAAGATGGGACTGGTCTATTTCAGAAGTCTTCTCATTCTCCTGGGACCAGTGGTAACCCAGAACACATGCCCCTTATGGCAGATGGTAGAAGGAGCAAGATCCCAAACCAAGACATACAAATACATAACAGCCTGTTAGCAAAACTAAGCCTATGGCCAAACCCCAGAGCAATGGGAAAGGGAAACATAATTCACCCCTTCTGTTGGGAGCTATCACAAGGTCTCATTGCAAAGGGCGTATGATGCATAATTTTAGTAGCAGGAGTAAACAAATGGGAACAAGAACAAAATCTGCATACACAGCTATTTGAAAAGTGAAGCCAGGATCAAACCCAGATGCTTCTGATGCCAAAACCCAAGGCACACCACTTCCGGTCCTCTGTTCCCTCTGCGTGTGTATAGCCTGAGCTCCAGACTCATGGATCCTGGTGGTGTGGAGGGAGGAGCCTGAAAGAGTTAGCAGCCCTCAGGAGGAAAATGGGCGTGGCCTGGTGCGTTCTTTGTGTGCAGTCGGTTGCCCTGGGAGAAGAGGGCTGTGGACCTCCAACTTGACCAGGTGAGTAGCCAGGGAGTGGGAACCCGTTCCCTCTGCTAGAGCCAGATTCAGCAGCAGCCCTTGCTCTCTGCCCACCAGGGGCCACTGAAACTTTTCACTCACCCCACCTTCTGCAGCTGAGCATGCCCCAACCTCGGGGACAGTGCACCTTCTATATTCTGGGGCAGCGTATTCCACAATATTTCATGCCGTGTTCCACCATCCGGAACATTAGTGGGGGACAACACTGTTCATATGTGGGGCAGTTTACTTCCAACTTCGAGAGCTCAAGATTCCCTGAACTGGACAATACAGTCATAGGGAATAATAGCCAGTGTCCTGAACTCTACTCTCTGCCCTCATTCTGACTTGCTCATCTCTGGGCCTCAAATGCCCTATCTGTAAAAAACAAACAACGGAGGGGGACTCCTCTTTATGTCTGAGAGCCTTCCCAGGCTGAGTGAGAGTTTCTTGGTCCCAGGACGCCAGGGTGCTGGTGGGTGGTGTTCATGTCTGACGGTGCGCATGAGTGAGCTCCATCTGCCTCCATATCCAGGGCCCCAAGCCTTCACTTCTGGAAAAATACAGGGCAACTGGGAGGAGCAATGCCTCTAGGGAGGGGGCTTTGCCATCCCTCGCTGTCCTCCAGGCTGGAAGCAGGGATGAGGCTGAATTGCTCAGTCTGAACAGGGCTCAAAGCCGTGCAGCTCTGGGGTTTCCCCAAGAACCCCACACCGTCTTAGATTAGAGTGTCCATAAAGGAAACCAGTGGGTGTATGGTGTGGAAAGTTTAACAAGTGATGGCGGCGAGGACCAGCGTAGCTCTTGCTGTTCCAAGTGGGAGCCTCAGAGCAGCAGCCATAGCCTCACCTGAAAGCATGTTAAGAATGCAGAATCTGCGACCACACTCCAGAACTCCTGAACCAGAATCTGCATTTACCCAGCTCCTCAGGTGATCCGTGTGCACATTGCAGTTTGAGAAGCACTGATGTAGCAGGAGCCATGTCTGCCCTTAGCCGCTCACGGTTCTTTATCATTTTTCATACACCCTGGCTCCTCCAGTGCCTTCATCCCAGGAGCCCACCACACCCGTGTCTTTGCTGGAGGGCTGCCCTCAGGCTGCTCGGGGTCCCTTTGCCTATGGTACAGCGAGCCAGAGGGCCTGGAAGTTTACATCCTTCCAGCGGCAGCCCTTAACCCAGACTTGTGGGAACTTTCAGTTTATGGAGCCCTTGCTGTCTCAGTAATTTTTTCACATCGCTTACTCCGAGGCCAAAAGAAATACACACCAGTTCCATGTAGAAAGTAGTGAGGCCCAAACAACTTAATGAATATTTATATCTTAACAGATTCACAGCTGTTTAAAAATATATAAAAATTAAAACAAAAAATATTCTTCTTTCATGTATAAGTAACCGCAATTGCTTATTAATGGGACATGTGTACCTGTTGGGCACTGTACAACTTTTTGATTCTTCGACGCAGACCAGACAACACCACCCTCATTTCCTTTTCCACATTGATTTCCACATACTTTTTGCTTTTTGTCACAGCTGCCACCTAACACCCAGTTTCACAAAGATATGACGTCATCCAAAGAAATGTGGGGCAATCTAATGTTGAAAGTGAACTACCAAGAGTGTGGTGTCTGACCACTGTGACTGTGTTGTCCTCAAAAATTAAAATATCCAGTGGCACCCAGGGTACCTTGGCTGCAGTTTGGGAACCATGGCCTAACCTCTGATTGAGGGTATTGGGGTATAAATACTCCAGCTCCCTCATTCTACACTGTCTGCTGCTAGGCTGAACCAAAGTTACCCTCTGCTGGACTTGGCCTCCTTCCCTTCCTTTCCCTGCTCTTCCCAGTTTCATTTCTGTACTCCACAGGTTTTTCCTGGGAACACTTCCTAAGTACATCTCTTTCCCAGGAATCTTCATCTCAGGACCTGCTTCTGGAGAGCTGAGCTGGGGGTGGGGGGACAGTTAAGAGGGGACGCTGTCAGCAGGGGAGAATGTGGATACTTTCCCTTGCACCAGGGTAGTAAGGCAAGGAACAGAATAGCAAATCAAGTAATACTAAGGAGGTGGAATTAGCAGCCTTGATTGCCAACCAGATAGGGATGGTTGAGAAAACCTCAGATCACTCTGAGTTCACCCAAGCAGGGAGAGGCCATCAACAGCCACCTGAGACCAAGAGCTGGGGTGGGTTGAGGGGAAGGCAGCGGGTGAGTTTTCCCACACATTGAATTCAAACCCTGAAATCCCAATTCTAAATAAAGGAGAAAGTCGAGCAGGCAAACTTCTCCACCCACTGTTTGAAAAAAGGTTTTGTTTAAATGTGCACTTGATGTACTGTTCCCAGCTTCATTAACCCTCCTAATAATTATACTAATTACCGCATACTCTCTGGGTAAGGATTCCAAAGCCCCAGCTCACACTTGGCCTCAGACGCAGACGGCATGTTCCTCCAGTGTGGCGTGTTGCCAGTACACCCTGAAATGTTTTAGGCAAACAGAGGAGCACCTGTTGCATATCATCGCTGGGGGTGGCACAGCTTGAGCAGCCAGCAAGCGTGCTCAGCAGAGCTACACTCATCTGAACCCAGACACCCAAGACGGTGGCGGGGGAGGGTCTTCAAAGCTTTTGTTCTGAGGGGTCCAGTGAGGGGATGGGAACATTGTCAACTGAGGGCCTGCTGGGGGACAGTTACTGTGCTAGCTGCCTTCTCATTTAGCCTCTCGTTTATTCCTCTCAATAATCTTGAGATGTGGGCCTTGTTAGCCACATTTTACAGGCAAGAAATAAGGGGTTCAGACACATCTTATTCATTCAACACGTAAACTACGATGGTTAATTTGATGTGTCAACTTGGCTGGGCCATGGAGTGCCCAGATAGTTGGTTAAACATTATTCTGGGTGTTTCCCTGAGGGTCTTTTGGATGAGGTGAACATTAAAACTGGTGGTCTTGAGGAAAGCAGATTGCCCTCCTTAGGGTGGGTGGGTCTCATCTGGTCTACTGATGGCCTGAATAGAACAAAAAGACCAGCCTCCCCAAGCAAGAGAGACTTCTCCAACAGACTTCATCTGCACCATGGGCTCTCCTGGGTCTCCAGCCTGCAGGCTCACACTGCAGATTTGGACTTACCAGTCCATAATCACGTGAGCCAATTCCTCAGACATATGCTGAACACCTACTATGTGCCAGTTACTCTAGAAGGCTCTGGGCGTACAGCAGTAAAGAAAACTAAACCCAGCCCTGCCTCATCCTTACTTCTAGTGGAGATAGAACATGAATAATATGGTCAGGTGGTAATACGAATGAGGAAAACAAAGGCGAGGGAATGTGTGCTTCACATGGGTGGTCAGGGAAGGCCAGTCTGAGCTGGTGACGCTTGAGCAGAGACTCTGGTTACACGGAGGGAGTCCGGGAAAAGCAAGTGCCGGGCTCAGATCATCGGGCCCTGGAGGCCTCGGGAAGGTCTTTGGGGTTTATTCCAAACATGCTGAGACATCGTTGGAGAGCTCTATCCCAAGGTTACATGGCCCATAGAAGACAGAGAAGGGTTCAAACTCAAGGCTGTGTGTCTCCAAAGCCTGCATTTTCTCCCTGCTGCCATACCAAGCTGCTCCCCAGGGGGTGGCTATCAAGGTGTTGGAAACATAGAAGCAATTTTCTGTTTTGGAGTCCATGGCCCTGTGGAACCTGTGCCCTCTACATGTTAAGACAGAACCCATTTCTTCTCGGTGCCCCTGTCCTCCATATACCCATACACTATGACTAGGAATAGAGAGTCATAGTTCTGATGCTTTGCTTTGCAAAGATGGCCCCCGCTTCTTCCCACGTCTGCCTGCACATGGAACTTCTCCTATGCAGGAGCGAAGCCTATTCTCCCTTGGATTGGCCCTGTGACTGGCTTTGGTCAATGCAATAGAAGTGGCACTGTGCCAGTTCCAGGCCAAGGCCTTTAGAGACCTGGAAGCTTCCTCTTCTGCCCTTGTGGAGCTCTGAACCACCACAGAAAGAGGTCTGGCTACCCTGTTTCAGAGAACTCCTTCAGGAGGGGCCCAGTCAGCCCCCAGTGGGCAGACGCACGAGTGGGCAGCCACCTTGGATCCTGAAGGCCCAAATGAGTCAAACCCAGGCAACACCATGTAGAGCAGACAGAGATAAGCTGCCCCTGCCAACCTTGCCCAAATCACAGATAACATGGTTGCTGTTCTAAGCCACTAAGTTGGGGGTAAGTAGTTGCTGTTTTAAGCACTAAGCTTGTAGCGCAGCCATAGATCACAACTGCCTCTGCTAACTGTGCTTGCTTAGAAACTCGTTCCTTTCTATTTGGCACTCATGTACCATAGGGCCCAATTGTATTAACTCTGTTTTTGTTGGTTTGTTTGTTTGTTTTTTCTGTATTCGCAATGCTCTGGCATTTGGGGGCTGGACAGACCCAGGGAGAGACTGCCCCTCCCAGGCTAGCCAGTTCTTAGAGATTGCAGAGCGATTGGCTGGGAGCACACCTTTCATAGACAAACCAGCCAATCCAGAGTCTATACCCTTCAGCCACCCCTTTACTTAGCTCATCCATCAAACCAGTATTCCTGCCACCCTGAATTGTCCCAGGGCCAAGTACCAGGCAACTAGGGACAGACCCTGTACCCCAAAGCCTGTCACAACTATTCAAACCAGCCAGTCCTAACCTGTTCACCCTGCCCTGCTCCGCCTTTCCCTCAGAGACCTCCATAGAAGCTCTGGCTTGGGTTTCCCTTCCCTCCTGCTGCTGCCTCCTGACCCAAATCTGTTCCTCCTGTGGCCCTGCACGGCCCTGTGCTGTGCCTCTTATTTCTAGGGGCGCTGTGAGTAACATTGCCTTTTTCTTTCAATGACAGTGACTCTGTGTTGTCACTTAGTCACATTTAAAAATGAAGACCCGGGCACAGAACACAGCCCCTTTGATTCTCTGGAAGGAGAACACCCGAGATTGCTCCTCTGCAAAGGGGCCAATATCCCCAAGTGGTAAGGCGCAAGCGGTGGTCTCCTGGCAGGGTGGGGGAGGGGCTCAGAGGAAGGCAGAAGAGACACAAACTATGATTCATGGGCAGAGGCTTCCAATGTCTGGGCTGGAGTTGGATCCAAAGCCATGACTAATGAAAGAGGGGCTCCTGCACACACAGGGATGGAGGACAAATTAAGGGCCATGTGGGGTTAGTTTTCTGATTCTTCCCTATATTTAGGCCAAGCCAATTTAAACAGGGCTTTTCTCCTGCCAGTCACATATAGCCAAGGGAGACCCAGCTTGGCAGGGAATTCTAATGAGCTGGTTGAAAAGTGTCTGCATCCGGGCTGGGCAGGGAGGCTCTGCTCTTGGAGATTGCTGCCCGCCCCCAGAAACACCCACAGGGGTTGTGGTGAGGAATTTTCTCAGCTGAGGCAACCGAGGGCAGAAAGGCAGAGGGTACCTTTGTCAACTGGAATAAGGAACACATTAGAAAAAGCTGCCCCTCTGGGCAGACACAGCTCTTCAGGGCAATATTTGCCAAGGTGCTTTAGGGCAAAGAAAGTGGCACTCCTTCTCCAGCAGACACGCCGCACTACTTGTTCAGTGGCAGCTTCCTCTGGTTCTGGGCTGGGCCCCTCAGTGTAGGACTTTAACAGCACAATTGCAAGGAGGGGGAAGAGGGGGCAGCGTGTTTCTGCCCTCAGGGAATTGGCACCCTGCAGACTGAGGTGGAAACCAAAAGCTCCCTATGGGACTCTAGATAAAAGAGAGCTCTCAGAAAAGGAGCTCAGCCAGGTAGTGGGAAAAGTGAAAGAATTTGACAGACTGATGGGGAAAGAGCGCTTCTGGCCAACGGAACTGCTAGTGCAAAGGCTCAGAGGCGGGCAAGTGTATGGCATGTCTGTAAATGTGGAGCAGCCCATGGTGGGTGCTGGGGAGGAGTGGGTGAGAAAAGTTTTCCCTACAATACAGTGTCTTCTTCCCCTATACGAGTTGGGGTGAAGTTCATCAACAGAATTAAAGCTCCCGGGGATCAGGGTCTCGCCTCCAAAAAAGCCATTATACCGTGCCCCTCCACTGGGGTCCCTCACTCCAAGACATCAGGAAATAGGCCTGAGGGATAACGTGCGCGGCAGGCACTGAGTCAGTTTTAGTTCCAGAATCTGCCTCCATCTTCAGTTCCCTGGTTCTCTTTCCACAGGGAATCATATAGAACCCAAACTGAAGAATTGGGTTGAAGAATTTTTGAAAGCACTCAAACTTCTGGCAAATTCTGGAACTGCTCTCCATTCCTCAGCAAAATGTGGACCCCTGGTTCCCTCCTCTCCCTCCATAACACCCTTGATGATGAATTCAATGCTAGAAAAAATATATCAGTAGGTGTGTTTCCCCTCGAGGATTGGCAACGACAAAATTGTAATGAATGAGAACGTTTCTGGGTTATGTGTTGGAAAATTAGCATGGGCTTGCATTAATTGAAATTCAGTTCTTTATGTGTATCAATTCCCTTTTATCCTTCTGGGATTAGCAGCTGCGACAAAGACGCTGAGCAACAGATTAATCCAAGTGTTGTCAGTGACAATGATAAATTGAGGTTTGAAAGTCTACATTGAGATAAATTACTATTAAAACTCGGACTCCCCTCTCCTGTTATGTCTGTAAAACCAAGAATTTGTTAAAATACTGGGTTGCTTTTCATTATGCTCACTCGTAGACTTTGGATGGTGGTTTTTCAGTAACGGAGGGTTTTTCTTTACCTTAAGTGTGACCGTTCCTTCCAGCCTGGTCTTCTGCACACTTCCCATTCTCTTCATTCTCCTGGACCAGCGAATGCCTTCTTCTCACATGAGCTCAACTATAGAATCTATCTACGCAACCTGCACACCTGTGCCTGTTCCCTGAGCACCTCTGCCCTGAATCTAGCTGTCCTGGGCATCTCCCAGGATCTCAGATTCAGCACAGCCAAGAATGAAGCTGCCACTTCCTCTACAAATTCGCTCCTGAGCCTGTGGTTCTCATCTCAGTTGCACCACCATCCACTCAGTTACCCAAGTCAGAAATATCATCCTGGGCTTCTGCCTCCTTCTTTCCCAGACAGCCACTCATGCCTCCATCCACAGGCCTCTCCCCACCAGCTCACTTCCCTGGCTCAGATCCTCAGCAGCTCACCCCTGAGTTGTTGCAACTGCCTTTTCTATGGTCTCCCTGGCTGGACTCACCTTCCAACCCTCTCCCCAACCTCCAGATTCATGCTTTGCATGTAACAACTTTCTGCCCCGAAATTTCTGCAGCTTATCACCAGGGATTGCCCCCATGGCACTCAAGGCAAAGTCTAAACTTTGAGACCCTGGTCCAGCCCCCAACCTCATGCCTTTCCATGTCCTCCTGCAAGATCCTGCATGTCTCTAGAACACACCACACTGTTTCTTGTGCCCTTGCCTTTGTGCCTTTCCTCAGAATAGCTTCTCCACGCTTCTCTGCCAGCCGACCTCGTCCTAGTCCTTGAAGCCCAGGCTCACATGGGATGGAGCTTTGGCTCTCGCCTCTGAGTGCTTGAAACAGTTCTTTCACAGTGTGTGCGTCACACTGGCTTGTTGTTTGCCATTGCTTTCCTAATGCTCTCCCACAACTATAAGCCCAAGACATCAGGGCAAATGTACCAGGGGTGGATGAAAGACACATGTGCATGGACAGTCCACGTCCAGCTGTGTCTGGGTTTGAGGTGTGAAGGTGAGCAGGCCATCAGCTTGCAGTCAGGAAGAAAATAGGCGACAGAGGGTCAGTCATTTGGGGTCTTGCCTATAGCTACCTCAGGAGAGCCAAAAACTGCAGAGCCCAGACACCCACCAAGCCTCATTTCTTCCTGTCTCAGCTCCAGCAGATGTTCTCGGGATCCTACTGTCTCTCAGAAGCTACAGGAGTCCCTGAGCAGCATCGTGAGCACGTTATAATTGTACCTTACAGCTGCAGTAGAGAGGGAGACAGCACAGAGAGGAATGAATTCATATTAGTTTATTCCCAAGATTAACATACTGAAAGCTTCCTTCATTAAAACTGCAGTACTCCCAACACATCCTGGGAAACTTGGACAGGGACGCTCCTCTCCAAGGGATAAGAAGTTGTTTAGAGACGAAGGCGTTATCTAGCTTGTCATACCTGATTTTTCAGGCAAAAAAAAAAAAAAAAAAAAATCCTCCATTCCTTTTCCGTTTCCTGTCTCATTCTCCTCATTTTCTTCCTCTCTATCCTTCTCGCCTTCTGTCTCCCCTCTCTCTCTCCTGTTTTCTCCCTCTCCCTTTTACTGTGCCCCAACCCCAGCTGCAATTTCCCGTGTAACAATGAGAGACATGGCCTTATACGTAATCAGCCACTACAATTTGAGGGTGAATATTCAGTTAGTTCCAGGCCAGGGATTCCTGATCAATATTGCCTTCTCAAGGCAAAACAGTGTAACAAACCCTCTTATTAAGCAATTCTAAGCCCTGGTGCTGATACCCATGACTGACAGCTAATCTGCACTTTAATTAATACCTGCCCCTTGGTTAGCTAGAATGGTGGTTTACCCAGGGACCGTTTTTCAGCCCCCACTCGCTCCAGTCACCCCACCCCCAAGCTGATACCCGTGGAGCTTGGCTATTGTGTGCGGTTGTGATAAAGCTGGAAGCCCAGCTGAACTTAGTCTTTTGGCGACCAGTCCCAGGGGCTTAGAAATAGAACAACAGACCATCAGGAATGGAGGGGCTACACAGCCCAGATCCGGGGGGAAAACCTGCCCCCACACTGCATACTTTCACACACTCACATTTTGTGTCTCCACCAAGGGACTGCTTATCGCCTACTTTCACACCTTTCGTGATGGAGAGCTCACTATCCTGAGAGAGACATGTTCTGTCTCTGGCCAGCTACTCCAATGGATTCTTCTTCCATTGGTCCTGGCTTTGTAGTTCAGGCCCACTGGGCTCTTCCCCTCTTCCAATATGCCTGCCATTCCCTGCTCCAGTGCTCCCAATGGCTCCCCTTGGCCTATGAAATAACCCCATAGTAGTTGACATTCAGACCCTCCATGGCAACAACAGTAACACCAACCGTCATAATTTGTTGAGTGTTTACTACAGGACAGCCCTTTGCTGTGTACTTTATATGTCTTTTTAATTCCTGTGACAGCACCGTGAGGTTGATACTGCTGTTGTTCCCTGTTTTACAGCCAGGGAAACTGAGGCACTGCAGACTTAGGTAACTTGTTCAAAGCCAAGCCAAAGATCTGACAAGGTTGTTGGTGTATTTCTCTTTGAAGCTGCAGGCGTCACCTCTAGGACAAGCCTTCCCCGACTCTGTCGAGACAGTGTGTCCACCTCAACCCTGGGTTCCTGCCACACCACATATGGGCTTCTGTCATTACCTGCATGTCTGGGTACTTACTTGTTTGTTAATCTTTTGCGTGTCTGCCCCATGTACCCCTCTCAGGAAGGATTTGGTTGTGCCTCATTTATTTTGAAATACCCCACACTTAGCACAAAGCCCAGCTCATAGACTGTGCTTGTATCTGTGGAAGGAAGGAATGACCTAAACTTCTCTGGAGGCTGCTGTGGCGCAGACTGAAATGCCCACGGCTAAGACATCTATCAGAGGAGAAGCTAAATATCAGGGGAGCTTTGCAAAGACAATCCAGCTATATACACAGAAGAACAGGCAAAGCAGAGTGGTAGAAAGAGTCCCAGACCAGAGGAGTCAGAAGCCCTGGGTTCTCATCGCAGTTCTGCCAGACTACTTGTGGTATGTAGGACAAGTCCCTTTCTCTTGCTGGGTCTCAGTTTCCCCATCCATAAACCCTGGTTTGTGTGGATGGCTTCTAAACCCTCTCGGTACTATCAGCCTGAGGGTAGAACTGTGACCAGGCCTTCCACGCTGCAGCTTGGGCGGCGTCTGGTCAGCAGCTCCCAGAGCAGTCCCACTGCTCTTGCTCCAGATTGCTGGGCACTGCCTGCCCACTGTGCCCCACGACCCCCATCTCCTGGCTGAAGGATGCCCAGAGGAGCAGTAGGAGCAACAGAAAGAGCAACAACAACCACAGCTCATCCTCACACAATACTCACTATGCACCAGGCATGATTCTAAGCACTTTGCAGGCCCAGTTCCAAGGGTGGGATGCCCTGAACTCTTTCCAGGGTGGTCTCTATGAAGCTGTCACCTGTGCTTGACCCTAGAGGCTGTTACTGAAAGAACACCCACACAGAGGGACTCCCTCTGCCTCTCATCTTGGCCAGGTCCAGGAGACAGCTCTCTCTCTCTCTCTCTCTCTCTCTCTCTCTCTCTCTCTCTCTCTCTCTCTCTCTCTCTCTCTCTCATCTTGCTTTCTAATTCACTGAGAATATAGGAGCAACCAGACAGACTGCATCCTTTCCCACCCCTCACCAAATCTTCCTCCACTTTCCTCTTCCACTTTCATCTGCACCCACAGTCTGGACAATGTAAAGCAGACCATGTCCTGTGGCTGTGGCTGTCAGCCATGGCATGGCCGATGGTGGCAGGGATGGAAATTGGACCCCAAGAGGTGCATGGAAGAGTAAAAAGATAATCTCTGAAATACACACAACACAGGAATGACCCTGAGGAGGCTTGGGTGGTGCGTTAGAGTAGTCGTAATGACACTCCAATAATGGCAGTGGCAATCATACACCACTTACACTGTGCCAGGCACTGGAGCAAGTGCTTTGTGGACACTTACTTCCCAACAACCTTTGCATATGAGGAAACAGAACTCAGAGAAGTTAAGTCAGTTGATGAGGAGGTGACCAGTTGTCTAACTCCAGAACGGCCCATGTAACCACCCTGTTGGACTCTGCTAACTGAGAGTGTCGTTCCCTCTCGGAGCCATGTCAGTGCCCACTGGTTTCCTGACAAAGGACTCAGGTCTCCTGACTCCTAATCAATCACTCTTGCCTCTATTAGCCCATTACCCTTCTTTGACTTTTTTCTCCTCAAACCTCAAGCATCATTAACATCTGACACCAAGCGTTTGGGCATTCCCTTAGTGACTAAGGCTCAGTCTAATGATTGTATATAAGGCACGGGTTGGTCCCAGAGCAAGAGACCAATTCCAGTTGATCATGCCATATGCAAAGAAGCTTCTGTGGTGACTTTGGACAGGGATGGCAGAGGGCAACTGGGTAGTTTACTGCCTCCGTGGGACATCCTGTTGGATAGGTGTGAGATGCTTTGGAAGTGGTACCTACAGCCTCCAGAATGTCTTCCAATGATCCATGAAACCAGGGCAGCCTGGTTTCATGCGTTTATGTATGCATATATGTATGTATGCATGTATATTGTATCAGGACCGACCTGTGCCACCAACAGAAGTAATGGTGTATGACTTCTAAGCCTAGATCATAAAAAAATATTGTTTCTACCTTCCTCTCTTCATTTACTCTATCTGGGGGAAGCCAGCTGCCATGTTGTGAGGACACTCAAGCAGCCCTGTGGCCAGACCAACATGGAGAGCCAACAGAAGCCTCTTTCTTGCCAGCAGCCAGCACCAACCTGCCAGCCGTGTGAATGAGTCACCTTCACAGGACCACTAGCTCCATTCAAGCCTTCAGACGTTGAGACCCTGAGCCCGAACAACCCAGCCAAGCTACTCCCAAACCTTGCACCATAAAAATCGAAGAGAGTTTGTAAATGCTTACTATTGTTTTAAGCCGTTAATATTGAAGTAGTTTGTTACACAAAAGTAGGCAATTAAGTCAGTGTGCTATCCCCCCACCCTGGACCCCAGCTCTACTTTATAGACTCCAGTGGCATTTGTGTTCTGAAGAACTGCTCATCTGAAATGACCGTTTTCGTCTGCACCACTGTGCCCACTGGGAAGGGAGCTCATTCAATGACCAAGAAGTGAGGGCACCACCTTCAGTGGACCTTTTCATACCAAAGTAAGCAGGTGATGGTGCCACCATTGTGAAAGGGGATTTTGGATTCATTTTGAATCTGGAGTTAAGAAAAACCAAACGTTGATCATGTACGTAGATCAGTAAGTGTAGGCAACACTTCCCAGTATTGGATGTGAGGACCATGTGAGGGGAGTGGGGAAGGTTTGATTAGATACATGTTAACAAATTCAGAGGAGCAGAGTTTCATTGACTTTTCCAAGAAATCATCTTCTTAGCCAGGATGGGGCCAGCTTGTGTTGGGTGCTCTGCAGAAGGAAGGTGTTTAGATCTGACTTTGGACTTGAGCTTTGGGTGCTAGGATGTCCCCAGCAGAGCAACTGGGGCAGGTAGCCCCATCTCGGGCCCCTGCCATATGCAAATTGGAGAAGCAGCTTCCAGGTTCCCGCAGCAAGATGCTCCGGCTTCTGGGACCTCCCCGTCTTGGATCCCATACAATTCTTCAACTGCCTTACATTCATCAAATTCTATTCCGCATTTTGCCAAGTACAAGTGTATATTTTTAAGGGGAAATTAATGCATATGTTTCTGATTCATCTTATGTGGAAACTATCAAAATATTATGTCTGAAGTAAAGTAACACCCAGAAAAGGCTCTGGGTAGGTTTGCCAGGTTTTTCTGATGGGATTGGATTCCGGCCTCACTGCCAGTGTCTCACCAGTCAGTGCGAACACCGCCTCCTCCAGGAAGTCTCTCCTGGTGTCTCCAACGTCGGGAGCTGCCTCTTCTCAGAGCACAGGAGATTCCAGATCAGGATTTCAGTGTATGGAGTTCTTCTTGTTCCCCGAGGTCACAACCCTTCCAACCAAACTGCGGGCTGCCCCAGGACGAGGGCCAGACGTCCTCCTCACTGGTCACCACCAAGTCACACCTGTCCAAGCTCACAGGGTGTGTGTCAGGGGACAAGGCCTTGCAAGGGAGGCTGGGCCAGGAGAGGGGCAAGGGGGTGGCCAGGGCACTGAACTGTGGGAGGTTTGGCTGTGAATCCTCAGCTTCTCAGAACTGTCTTTTTCCTCAGTCTCGTGTAAGAGGTGATACCAGGGCCGAGCAGGCTGGAGGCCAACAGCCAAGCCCTGTGCCTCCTCTACTGAGCCCACTAATTCCCCTAAAATGAGGCTGACCCCAAACTGGTTACAGAGTGGGCGCTGATGCTGGCCACAAACTAGACACTGGCCACTGACTACACCCTGGCCTTGGATTAAGCCACCATCCCATCTCCAGACTGGAGGTTAAAGCTGACCTCAGCCCCAGGCTGAGCTCCTGACACAGTCCCCAGCCTGCACTCGGACCCCTGAACTGTGTCACCATTCAGTGTAATGCATCTGCAGGCCCCATCCCACCGCTGGGGCAGCTAGGGGTCTGCATCCCTCTCCCCAAGCTCTCGTTTCCATTCCCCCAGCTGGCATGAATCAGGATCCCCTTGAGCCTCCGACCAACCCCCTGTCCTGCCAGATCACAGGAGTTCCATATTAGGGCCAGTGGGAAGTCCTCCCCCAAGAGGAGGTATGTTCATTCTCATGTAAAGGATGTCCTCTAACAAGCTCACAGTGCAGGACCGTCTCCTGTGCGCCCTCCCAAGCTCTCTCTTTCCACCGTGGATGGCCAGACCTCCTGGGCCCAGCGCCCAGCCGCCTCAGCAACCAGGAAAGGGGCTGGAACTCACTGGTGAGATGACCAGGGTTAGGTTAGGGGCTTCGCTTTCTCCGGCAACTCCCTCCAGACTCTCTGTGGGTCTCAGTTTTACAGTAGCAGCTGACCTCGATGGTGCTAGTTATAATGGCCTTGTCTCCTTCCTTCTTCTGAGGCACCTTCCTGTTATTCCTTTACAGTGAAAAAAAAAAAAGCCAGGGTCATTTCCTTAGTGACAAGGGCCCACTGCCAGACCGAAAGGACGGATAGCTACACCACCTTGCGTATTCACACAGGATGGTGCCAGAGTCCACGTGGGTACATGTTCTGGTTAAACACTGAAGGCAAGTCTTCTGCGACAACGGGGGTTAGGAGTGTAATGTTTGTGCAGGGGGCTAATGCCCTTCAAATGTCCTCTTAGGGAGCAGAGAATGCTGCTCTAAAAAACCTAGCAGGAGTTCTTGGGAGAAGCCACAGGAGGAGAGGTCAAGGGGAAAAACGTTCAGGAAGGCGTTTCCTCCACCAGGCGACAGCTGTCCAAGCAAGCACGAGGGACCTCAGGGAGCCAGCATCCTGTTTTGAGAGACTGAGGACGGATACTCTCACAGAAACTTCTCGCCACGCACACTATGCTCTGGAAGTCCCAGGCCCTTTGGTTTCATCAAGGGTCCCAGAAAGAGAACAGCACCTGGGTCTCTTTCTTCCTGTGGAACTGCGGGGGCAGCCGGGCAAACTATCCATGTTTACAGTTAGACAAGGAAAAGAGCAACACATAGAGGAGGTCTTGGAACCATCACACACAGTCAGCCCCCTCTTTTCTACTCCACGTTTTCATAGCTGGCACCACATGCCCACGGTTTTTCCTCTTCGGCTTTTCTCACTTCACCTCACATCATAATCATTGTCTGCCATCGTGAAATACTCATTAAAAAATACCATTTTATGACTACACACTATTTCCTGGGCTGGCAAAACCACAAGTGACTTTACCTTTTTCCTGCTGATAAGCATTTAGGGTCTTCTCGGTAAGATTTGCTCTTACTCGTAAAGCTGGAATTAATCTTGGTGCACGAGTCTTTGTTTGGATTTCAGATTACTTTCTTATTCAAACCCGAAAGTGAAATGACTGATGACAAATATTTTAAGGCTGCTGACTCATATTTCTGCATCGCATTCCAAAATATTGGGGCCAACTTTTTTTCTTTTCTTTTTTGAGGGTCAAAAGTTGCTTTATTCACGATAAATATAGATTAAAGAATGCAGCTAAGACGTGAGAGTTTCCTGAAACGGGCCTTATTTACCTGCCAAGTTAGAAGCAAAACATTTCTGAAATCAGTTAGGTGAAGACACTCTGCCCCAATGAGCTTACTCAGGGGCAAATGGAGGGAACAGGACAGCGTGTTGCCTTATAGATAACCAGTAATGAGTAGTGATTTTATCCCAATCTCAACAAGAGAATTAATTTTGTAGAAAATTATCCAGTAGTCTAGATTTCTAAACCATTCACAAAAGGAGACAAGATATAATAATTAATGGACCCCCATCTAAACCACTGGCAGATATCATTTCTAGACCAACCTGGGGCACAAATCCCCTATCCATCGACTCTTCAGGCAAACGGAAAGGTTACATAGACTGATTCTTTATTTGACAGTTGGGGAAACTGAGGCTCATAGAGGAGAGGGCCCAGAAACCTCACTCTGAGTAATCAGAGCCTGTTTTCTCATGAGCACCTGTGTGTGGCCATGCCTTGGAGGAAGAAGAAGCAGGAATAAGAGGGAGATGCCAGAGGGCATCTCCTTTTGGAGCTCTTGCTCTACCTGGAGCACCATACGTTCACCATTGAAGAATGAACCATAAAATGTAGGCTGTGAGCAGTTGAGTGAGTATGAAGAGAGACTGTGCACATACAGACGGGAATCCGGGTGTGGGACCTCTCTCTCCTACACAAGGGGTCAGCCAGAGCCTTCGTTTATCCACATCCCAAGCTGCGTCTCCAGGGAGATCTGAGTCTATGAGAGTCTGGGCTGAGGGACTATGTCTATTTCTCAGCTCTGTTCTCTGCGGAGCGGTGGGCAGGGGCGTCTGTCCAGGGAACACAGCCAGCTGAGGAAGGAACTGAAAATCCATCCTTTGGAAGAAACTGGAGAGGCTATGGGGGCTCGGTCTGGGGAGAGCAGTGCAAACTGGTACAATCCAGGAAGGTTCCAGGGAAAAGGCGATACATGGGCCAACCCTTTTAGGGGGTAAAATTAGAGACTGAAGAAGGTTATGGGGGAGGATGTTTGGGGTTCAAGCTGCAAATTTTTTATACAATTCTAGATTTATCTAAGTTTAAGTTACTTAACATATTCATTCATTTCGAAATGGCACAGTGCTGGAGCCAGTCTGAAAATAAGAATGAAAGACACACCACTGCAAGGTAATTCAATTACAGTTTTACAAACTTTATACAGCAAAAAATTCCTTGATCACAATCTATATCCTAGTCACTCTGTCCTATACGCAGGAAGCAAGGGAGCCCCCGACAAGAGGAGTATGGGAGTGTAGGCACAGGGGTGAAGGGACAGCCTGGTTGCCATGGGTAGAATTTCTCCTTCAGAGGGAAGATGTGAGACCTGGGTTCACAGGTATCTTCCCTGCCGCCAGGCCAGCCTCTGACGCAGTCACTCAGGACTCTTCTGCTCTCCCAGCCTGGCCCGGAGCTGTTGTCTTTTGCGTCATTCTTTTCTCAACAGCTTTCATCATTGAGAACATCTGTATTTGGCTTTAATCAGAGACCTTATCAAGCACTCACCGCCCCCCCCCCCTTTGCTCTTCCTTGTCTTCTAGGGGGAAAGATTGATTATGAGCATCATTTTACACAAACCTCCCTGCCTGGTGGGATTCCACACTTCAGGAAGCCACTGACCTTTTGGTCACCACCCAGGAGTCACAAAAGATAAAGGGAAAAAATGCCCGTCTCTCCTGAAGCTGCTACTTCAAGGCCTGGTCAGCTACCAACGTGCTCTGTGACCTTGAGCCAATGGCTCTCTGGGCCTCGAGTTCACCATCTATGAAAGTAGGGAGTTTGGAGATAGTCTCTGAAGGTCATTTCATCCCAATCTGCTCTAATTTCACAGCTCATAAGAATAACTGGAATCATCCAGTTGTAGGAGGTCTGACAATTAACTTCGTGAACTTGTTGCAAGGATGTTGCTAACCTTTTTTGATATCAGAGGGATTATCCATTATGAATCTGTACCAACTGGACAAACAGTTAACAAAGTTTACTATTTGGAAGTGCTAAAAAGGCTGCGTGAAAAAGTTAAACAACCTGAACTTTTCAACAATTCATGGCTCTTGCATCACGACAATGCACCAGGTCACACAGCACTGTCTGTGAGGGAGTTTTTAGCCAGTAAAAAAATCACTGTATTGGAACACCCTCCCTACTCACCTGATCTGGCCCCCAGTGACTTCTTTCTTTACCTGAAGATAAAGGAAATGTTGAAAGGAAGACATTTTGGGATGGCATTCAGGACATCAAGGGTAATACGACAGCTCTGATGGCCATTCCAGAAAGAGTTCCAGAATTGCTTTGAAGGGTGGACTAGGCCCTGCCATCAGTGCACAGCTTCCCAAGGGGAGTACTTCGAAGGTGACCGTAGTGATATTCAGCAATGAGGTATGCAGCACTTTTTCTAGGATGAGTTCCCGCACGTAATTGTCCAACCTTCATACGCATGAGGTCTCTCCCCCTCTGGTCACCCTGTCTCCTAATGCTGGTTGGCATTCCTCAGCTCTACACCTCTGATGGCTCCTCACTTCATGGCCTGACATTCAAAACCTTGCATACCTTGTTCTCAACTTCCCCTTCCCCCCTCATCTCCTATCCCTGCCGGCCCACCCTGTTGCTGTAACCAGCAGGCAGCCTACACTTAAAGTTTTCTTCATGCCTCTTTGATTTTGCTAATGCTGTTTCTTCTACCTGGGGTGAATTATCCCCTTTCCTTTATCTTTCTGGCTCCCACCTTTGCTTGAAAATTCTGTTCAAATCCTAGAGTCTTAGGGAAGGTGCCAGGTGAACTCAGTCTGTCCTTCCTTTGGGTACCCCTGGCCCTGGAACATCCCCTAAGCCCAGAACTCCTCACCTTGTGGCCAGGATCTCTTGACCAGACCACAGACTCTCCCACAGCAGAGACCACAGTCATGGTTATTTCCATGTTCCCAGGCCTCTGCAAAGAGCTTGGCATGGAGGCCATATGGATGCCGGTTGGCTGTATTGTGCGGACACAGAGGGAAGGCCAGAATCCATCCAGACAGGGCTGGAGAACTGGTCTTAGTTCTGGTCCTGCAGGAGCTGTGTCACATAGTGGGAAGGACACAAACTTGGAGATGCTCAGCTCATGGTTTAAATGCCAGTGCTGTCACTCTCTGAGAGAGTGGACTTAGGCTAGTCACGTAACTGCACTTTCCTGTCTGTAAAATGGGAATAATAAAGGTGA